>NW_027397092.1:9271540-9346651 GCF_003265705.2 Callorhinus ursinus | reverse complement strand
TGTGTGTGTGTGTGTGTGTGTGTGTGTGTGTGTGTGTGTGTGTGTATGTGGTGAGAACACTGAAGATCAACTCTTAGCAAATTTCAGTTATACAATAGAGTATTGTTCGCTACAGTTGCCATGCTGTACCTTAGATCCCCAGCAGTTACTCACCCCCCATAACTGAAAGTTTATTCTTTGAGGGACATCTCATTTCCCCCACCCTTCAGCTCCTGGCAGCCACCGTTCCAAACCCTGTGCTTTTATGAGTTTGACTTTTTTAGATTTAACATATAAGTGAGATCATGAAGTATTTGCCTTTCTGTGTCTGGTTTATTTCACTCAGCATAATGTCTTCCAGGTTCATCCATGTTGTTGCAAATGGCAGGATTGTGTGTGTGTGTGTGTGTGTGTGAGAGAGAGAGAGAGAGAGAGAGTCTCTCTGTATTATTACCTGTGTTGTTATGTTTATGAAACTCACAGCTCTTCCCTATTGGTCTCTTGGCTTGCTTGCACATTTTCTTTCTCCCTTTATTGAACTGGAAGCAGGGTTATGCGCTGCACAACTCCAGGGGGTCCCTTTGCATTGTAGTTTTATGTGAACAGTGCCCCCCCACCCCCAGAGCAGGGCTGGATAAATCTACACAGCCTCCCACAGTGGCCCTCCCTAACAGCCAAAGCTCTTCGTAAAAGCTGTTATTCTTAGTTCCTAAAACAGTGCCGGGCACACAGCAGGTGCTCCAAAAATATTTGTTGAAAAATGAACTCCTGAATTGATACTTTAAAGCGGCTAAGGGACTCAGTGAATTTTTCTCAGCCACAATCTTTTCCATTTGTGTTCATGTGCTGATTTCTTTAAAAAAAAAAAAAAAGAACCCACCACCACCACCAATAAAAAACCAAACCCTACATCAAATACACAGTGAAAATAACCACATTTCTAATAAAAATCACAAAGAATCAGTGACTTAACTGAATTGCTTAAGAATGATGTGCTCCTGTTACTGATACTTGAGTTTAATATTAATGATTATGGGCAGAATGTATTTCTTTATCTTTGTCATTAACATTTGGATATGTATTTGTGTTTAATCATTAATAACTAATGTGCTGCCAGTATGGGATATTACCCATCTTTATAAATCTTTTGGGATAAGACCACTTTGCTAGGTAGATTAGATTTCAGAATAATTTATGTGAGTCTTTGAAATGAGAAATATTCCTTCATTCTCAAACACTAAATATGTTTATGAAAAATAATACCACATTTTCTTTAAAAGGAAGTAGAACATTTTCTCTCAAAATTCCAAGCGCACACAACAATATAGATGCACGTGGCACATCTAGATTGGCGAACTTAATGTTAACAGACCAGGATGATAAAATTTAAAATATATTCTCTGTCACCTAGTGTCTGCTGATTCACTTAAAGATCCTGCACGAAATCTTTTCCACTGTCAGTTTTCCGAGCAGCTTTTAAACACTGCAGGGTTGGATTTTTTTCATCCTCACTCATCTTTGGACGCGAGGCTTGAAGGCACGTGAGCACTTGGGGCCGAGGAGGGGAGGGCTGGCCCATCTGATGAGTAATTGATCCTGCAGACTTACATTTCCTTCCCTGGAATTGATAAGCACCACGAAAAGCCAACCCCTTCGCCTTCCAAGCCCATCTACAAAACACAAATGCTGCAGCTCGTGTATTTAAAAAAAAAAAAAGAAAGAAAGAAAGAAAAGAAATCGACGTTTTTATTACACTCTGGCATTTCCTCCTTTTTCTCTGCGGTATCATTTGAAGTCTGCTTTTTGAAACAGAAGTTGGACAAATGAATCCTTCTGTCCTCACTTTCAGTTGTCAGCAGTGTTCACTGTGAGATGAAATAAATTGCCAAGCCCTTTCATCTTCTATAATCAGCTCGGCACAGCTGAGAACACCCCCAGCCCCGCGCGCACACAGCCCCTGCCGGGCTCACTCCGCCCAACAGGAAGTCGAGGGGACTTGTTTTGCTTCCCTCTTTCCTCGCTTGCTTCCTTGCCTCTTCCATCTCCTCTCTCCCTGCCTGGCACGAGATGCCTACTGTGCCATCCATTTTCTGCAGGAAAGAAGTTTTAGGGAGTAGCATCATTTTTTTTCAACGCAGGTCTGACCTAGGCGTGGTTTTGTTTTGTTTGGTTTTTCACCTTCCAACACGCTCAAGTGTAGCATGATTGCGGTAGTCCCGCACCTACCCACCCGATGTACAGATGGGAAGATGCTGGGGGGAGCCTAGAACTGTACCTTGACCATGCCAGAGTGCTTTGTTTTTAAAAGCAGAGAAGCTCCACATTTATGTTTATGTCAGCCAGGCAGGGCATCCACGAAATGAACTCACTGCAGGGGCTCTCTAGCACCCAGAGTAGGTGGGAGTCTATCAGGGAACAAACCAGATGGTAGAGCTTGATGGAGGGACCAGGGACAAGTACCTGCTAGTCTGGGGAGCTTTTTTGTTGGCTTATTTGTTTTGCCAGGAACTGATTGCTTTTTCAGACTCCCCCTCCTCTCTTCCATGTGCTTTTGGTAGGGCTGTCCTGGCTGATTCCTACTCTTTCCCCTTGCCCTCTCCTTCCTCCTAGTAGGCTGCACTGCTGATGTTGGCTGAGCCAGTCGTTACTAGGCATCTGGCTCTGTTGTAAATGCCTTCCGTGTATTAGCTCAGTTACTTGTGCAACAAAATGACGACATAGGTACAATTGATTGCCTCCATTCTTCAGATGAGGATACTGAGGCACAGATTGGCTGAACAATTTACCAGATGTCACACTAGTAAGGGGTGGGACGGAGGTCCAGACCTGGGTCTGGTGTCTTCAGACTTGTGCTTTGATCTGGCACACCCTAGTGTTGCTCTCAGCACAGGCAGATGACCTGTATTGCAGCCTCCTGGTCCGAGAGGTTAGTTCAGGGTTGGGTCCGTGGTCCAGAAGGAGAGCGATGGTGCAGGTGGAGAGGTGCTCATGCTGGCTTCCTACATGGGTTACCCAGCTGGCAGGGTGGGACTCTTGGGTTGCTAGGGAGCGGCATGCCCAGCCCATGTGAAGATGAAACTCTAATGATACTTATCGAATTGTGGTCTAGCTGTCCCTAGCTGTTCAATTTACATCAGGATGTTGTTGTTTTTTGCTTTAATGTGAAACAAGAGCTTCCTTTTGTTTGCTTAAGCCAATTACATTTGGATTTCTCTTACGGAGGGAAGAGATGTTATTGAGTGATAGAGGGAAGAAAGCAGAATTTCTGAAGATTCCCAAGTAATGCTGGATGCCCCCCTTCTATCTGGGCCTGCTGTAGCCTCCCCCGCCCCACCCCATGACTCTATTGAAATCCACATTATCCCTCTGAAAATGATAGGGTCCACTCACCTAAGCTGTCTGCTTCTTAAAACTAAAAAGAGCCTTTTTGAAATGAGAGTACTGGTATGCTGGCCTGGAATTGTCTGTTGATCTTTTAAATTTCAACTTAGAAATTTAAATTTTATCTCAAGGGGAAAGGAACTAGAATTGAATTCATGTTTTCAGCCACTTTCTGGTGAGGGATCAACATCACTTGGAAACCAATTATAACAGCAGACCAGCAAAGACAATGCCCAGGGAATGTCTCTGTCTGGAGAGCTGGTGGGCACCAACAGAAGGGAAATTATTTCTATTTGGGCTTTCATTCAAATTAGCTCTTTTTCTCAAACTCTCTCTATTTTTAAATAACTCTGGCACTGTGCAGATGACATGTGGGGAGTATACAATGAACATCTCTCATTGCGACCTCTTAGCTGTCCACGACAGAGCGCTCCCAGTTGGGATTATGGAAAAGGGCAAAATGATGGCTGCTTGCCCGATGTTTGCAGAGCTCCCTTGTTTTATGGGAGGGAGTTGTGTTGTAATCATACCGCATCCTAGCCCCCAACACAGTGCCTTGCACACAGCAGCTGACCTTCCTGTGATCGTTAATTTTACATGTTGACTAGCCACGGGGTGCCCAGATTAAACGTGATTTCTGGGTGTGTCTGTGAAGATGTTTCTGGATGAGATTAGCATCTGAATGATGGGCTCCGAAAAGTAGCTTATCCTTCCCAGCATGTGTGTATCACTCAGTCTCTTGAGAGCCTCCGTAGAACAAAAAGCGGAAGAAGAGGAATTTTTCCTGCGTACCTCCTGGACATCTTACCCTCTCTCACCTTCAGACTAGGATTTATAGCATTGGCTCCCCTGTTTCTTAGGCCTTCAGACTTGTGCTGAATTACGCTACTGGCTTTATTGGGTTTCCAGCTTGCAGATGGCACATCATGGGACTTAGCCTCCATAATACTATGAGCCAGTTCTTCATAATAAATCACCATATATATAAAATACATATTTTATATAAAATATGTGCATGTTATATATCTAAATGTATGTGATGGATATATATATATACACACATCTACCTAGATCTAGATGTACTATATATATCTTAAGTATAATGTATAATAGGGGTATATATATTATATATAATAGATATAAATATATCTATTATATATAATATATATTCGAATATATCATATATAATATAATGTGGAGAACCCTGACTAGTACAATTAATTAAGCACTTCCAGCATCAAGACTTTTTAAAGAACTTCATGCACATGATTTTGTTTAAGCTTATTTTGTTCTATGAGATAGGTATTGTTACTATCATGCCCATTTTACAGATGTGGAAACCAAGGCACAGAGGTATGAAGTAACGTTAGCAGTGAGCAGTCCCCCAGGCATGAAGTGGTAAAACAAGGATTTGGCCCAGCATTTAGCTCCTGAGGCCCCCTGTTAACCACGGTGTGATGCTGACTCCTTTTGCAGAAGCCACCTCATGAATATTTGTTGAACTGAACTGAAATTTTCGAATTTACCATGTGGCTTGGCTGGCAAGAAAACGGGCCTTTTGTGTTAAGAAAAATAAATTGACCCCAGGTTATGAGAAGTAGCCACAGTCAAAATTCTTCCGTTCTCCTGAGGCTTTGATGACCTTTAGAGAACTCCAGTCCACTGAATTACTTTACTGTCATTAGCATACATAATTAAATATTTGTTAGGAAAATTAATATATTTACGTTTGTTTAAAATTAAGCTGACCACTAATAGCTCTGCTCATCAGTAGAGCCTTTATGTTATTTTACAGCTTAAGAACATTTTAATGGCCAATAAAATTGCTCCCTAGATCCTAGCAGTGTTCAGATTTTGAAATTATAGCTGAAGATACTGTTAATCATTCCTAAATTACCAACTGCTCACTATTAACCTCTAAATTGTCTAGCTGATCTGTACATTTGAGAAAAGTAATAAATAGGACTTCCCCAGAGGTAGGTTATATGCAGGACAGGTATGCTTTATACACTCGTATATACATATAATGCACAGATGGCCATAGCATGGAAACCAGCTGTGTTACCTCTATATGCGTATCTTCGAATATAAGTCTATGTATTTAGCTAACTCGGAGGGAAGGGATCAAAAGATTTGACCATTGTAAAGTTGACTCCACTAATGGTATTATTCAAATGTTTCCCTATATAAATAGAGTTTTATCAAGTTTCCAAAATATATCTATTTCTATTTTCCATACTTAGCGTGTCTGTTTATGGACAGATGTTTAGTTACGCATTCCCACCATAAAATATGGCAGAACAGTAGGCCTTTGAATAGATCTCTGATCATTTGGAGATTAAACATCAATTAAGACTGTTCATCTAAGCTTAAATTATTCCATCAAACACTTTCTAGCTATAAGTCAAAATGGGAGAAGGGTAAAAAAAGACCGTGATTGTAAGAAGATGTTATGGCCTCTGTATATGAATATAAAGTAATGTATTCTGAGCTCTCAGGATGGAGAGGATGATACTCTTGAATCATGCTTTGCAAACGCATTTAAATATACCAGCAGCACCATGTAGTCAGTTCCATTCTAGCTAGATCCCTTTTGAGATTGGGGTAACTCTCTTATCCACTTGGGAGATATTTTCTATGATTGTTAAAAAAAAAAATCAGACTGGGCGCCTGGGTGGCTCAGATGGTTAAGCGTCTGCCTTCGGCTCAGGTCATGATCCCAGGGTCCTGGGATCGAGTCCCGCATCGGGCTCCCTGCTCCTTGGGAGCCTGCTTCTCCCTCTGCCTCTCCCTCTCTCTCTCTCTCTCTCTCTCTCTCTCTCTCTCTCTGTCTCTCATGAATAAATAAATAAAATCTTTAAAAAAAAAAAGTGTTTTAAAAAAAAAAAAATCAGACTAAAGATCCATTGTTTTATCTGGCTAACTGTATCGACTCTGAGAATTCCATGATCATTTTAGAACTCCTTTAAATTCAGTTGACTCGACATTATAAAATGCCGGTTCTGTGCAAGATAATGTGCTTGATGCTACAGGCAGTACAAAGATCATCAAACATGGATGTTATTCTTTAGGAGTTTACTGAAGGGGGGCAGACAGGCACAAGTTAATCATGAAATGGACATGTGCTGTAAAAGAGGTGCACAATCTATGAGGAACAAAGCAGAGGCAGAGAGTGATTTTTTTTCCAGTGAAGCGGATGGAGCAGAATGACTACAAGGAAGTAATAGCAATTGAGGTAGACATACGTTTTGACGTGGGAAGAGGTGGTGGTGAGGATGTCCTGTGCATGTGCTATCTTTTCACATCAAGTCCAAAAATCTTTTGGGGATGAGAAAGGGGGAACAGAGCATCAAGATCGAGAAGAGTATGGACTCCTGTAGGAGGCTCCCATCCCAGTAATTTCTATCCATGTGACTTTAATCCTCACATCTACTCTTTGGCTTCTTTCTGTGACTTCTTTAAATCACGGTAAATACACTGTTTTACTTGGCTTACTAATGTTCTCGTTTATGAAATAGCAGGGAAGCGCTTAGTAAGTTTCACACAGAAACAGCCAGCCCTTCGCAACTCACAGGCCAGGCCTTACTCTCCTTCTCTTAGGGGCTAGCTGGCTCTTCCTTGCAGACATGACTCACTGAGGCAGGGGCAACTTGAAGTTCAGATGTTAGCACCACAAGAGCGGCCAGAATTGGAAGCTCACACCTTGAGACCCTCCCACGTTGAGACCGGTGCTGGATACAGTCCAGTCTTTCAAATCCAGGGTTATTCCTTTCAAACTGGCCATCTCTTCTCCCCTCACTGGTTGTGGTATGCTAGCAAGGCTGAACCCATGTGGACCCATCACTTTCTCCTAGTGTTGAGGATGTGCTCCATTTATAGCTGTATTTTAATTCAGCTGTTGTGTATACATGCCCTTTGTCTAGTTGTAGTAACCACATCATCTCTTATTTATCCCAAGGAATACCCAGTAGGTTATTACAGTGCTAACTGAATTTAATTCGTTATGAATGAGAAACTCTAGCTATCCAAATTGAAGTAATCTCTAGAAAGCTGGCCATCTGCAGAATCTAGAGATTCTAGATAAAGAATCTCTAGCTCTAGAATCTAGAGATTCTTTATCTGTGGTCCATGTCCTCTCCTGGCCCTACATTTCTCATTGTTTTAAGTCCATAAAGGCCTAGGAATCTTTGGGAACAATCTTTCTGTACAATCTGTTCTGTTAGAGTTGTGTTATCAAATTTCTCACAATAAACATTACGTTACAGAAACAATTGTTTCAGTGACAAAATAGGGGGTTTCAGGTTTATAATCATTACTTTTTCCCCCACTGTAATCCTTCATAATTATTTTTACCACCAGAAATGAATTTTGTTATTGCCATCTAAAAATAGTACTTTGGTTCATCAAAACTGACAAAAACACAAGCTTGAATGCTTCCTCATTCATCCTTCATACCACTTCTCAGAAGTTTCATGGTTTTCTTGGTCATCTTTAAATTTGATCTTAAAATTGTACTTGTAGCTCAGTTCACCAATGACAAAGATAAATGGAAGAATAAAAGAAGTTATTGCCAAGAAAACAGTCCACAAACAGAGGAGGAGTATGTTCTTAGTTTCATGGAATACGTTTTGTGACTCAAGTGGGCTGGATCCAGATGCGGATAACTTATGGACACCAAGTTCTTGGTCATTAGGATGTAAGTCAAACGTATAGATTCCTGGCCTTATCCCAAACATATCCAATATGGTAGATTTGGGTGGGAAGCGGGAATCTGCATTTTAAGTTTTTACAACTTCATCAGATGGTTTTGGTACAGTTTGCAGAATATTTTGAAGAAAAAAATGCCGAGGTGGCTACTCATAATTAATCAGCCCCTTTAGATCCGATTTGAGGTGGTGGTTGTTTTTTTTTTATTAACCTAAGGCCATAGGGGAAGAGCATGTTTACTTTTGTGACTTGTAATGCAGATCTAAATCTGCAATTGAGAAAAACACTTAAGTGCCCACAGTTTCCTGTGATTTGTCCTTTCATTGATTTTATGAACCAACCAGAAGCCCTTTGAAGATTTCCAATAGGCTGTGGACCACACTTTAAAAATCACTTTTCTCAGCTGTCTCAAAATTATGGCAGAATGCCCAGAAACTGATAGTTAACAACCATGGAAATATATCTGCTTGAAATCTTACAAGTAAAAACAATTTTGGGAAGCCAGTTTCCACTTCATTATTTGGCACTGGATAAAAGTTTCACATCCACATTGGAGATCCACATTGGAGATCCACGTTCAAAGACAGAGACACTTCAGTATTCACGTTAATTTTATTTACTTAAAAATAACAGCCAAATGGGGCGCCTGGGTGGCTCAGTTGGTTAAGCGACTGCCTTCGGCTCAGGTTATGATCCTGGAGTTCCGGGATCGAGTCCCACATCGGGCTCCCTGCTCGGCAGGGAGTCTGCTTCTCCCTCTGACCCTCTTCCCTCTCGTGCTTTCTATCTCTCATTCTCTCTCTCTCTCTCAAATAAATAAATTAATTAATTAAAAAAAAATAACAGCCAAAGAATGTGCAGCTGATGTTGATCCCTGGCGGCATTTGAATTGTTTACGCCCTGCCTTGGCTGTGCCCATTATCGTGTATGCATCCTTTGGACATACTCAGAGGAGCCACACAGACTACAGTCTAATTATAGAGAAGTGGAAAAGCATAACTTTCTGCCGGCGAATGCCAAAATCTTTAAAAGTGAACAAAAGTTATGATTGCTCAAATTTAAAAAGCGGTAAGTGAATAAGCAAATACATATACGAAGATCAAATGATGTAACCTCAGGTGATTTCTATATTTTTATTTTTATATTCTTGAAATTTTTTTATTGGAGTGTAATTGACATGAAAAACTACACAAAATTAAAGTATGTAATCGTGTAAGTTTTGACATAGTTGTACACTTGTCCATTACCACTGCAGTGAAAGTAGTGAACGTACCCATCGATTGCATACATTTCTTTGTGCCCTTTTGTTCTCTCTCCACTGCCTCTGTTCGTCATCACATAACCACTGATTTATCTTCCATCTCTATACAGTAGTTTATGTTTCCTAAAATGTTATATAAATGGAATCATACAGTACGTACTTTTTTGTCTGACTTCTTTTATTCTGCGGAGTTATTTCCAAATTCATCCTTGTTGGTGGCTCTATCATCCATATACAGTAGTATACTTGGATTTCTCTTATCCCAACCCTCATGTTGTTCTTGTCATGGAGCTTATTATTACATATGTTAAAAGACCCGCTACAATCTTTTTATTTTCCTTTAAACAATTGTCTGCTACAAAGATTTAAATGATAAGAAAAAAGTGTAATTTACCTATTTCCAGGTTTTTAAGCTTCCCTTTGAGTCTTCCGACTTGACCCATAGATTATACAGAAATGAGTTGTTTAGCTTACAAGTGTTGGGAGATATTTCTATTTTTGTTCCATTATGGTTGGATAACGCACTTGGCATTTGTAATTCTTTTACATTTGTGGGCCAAGATACGGTCTATCTTGGTATATATTCCATGGACACTTGAAAAACATGTGTAATCTGCTCTTCTTGGGTGCAGTGTTTTGTAAAGATTGATTTGATCCTGTTGGTGTTGAGTTCTTCTGTAATCTTGCTAATTTTCTGTGTAGCTGCTCTGTCCATTGTTGAGAGCACAGTGTTGATGTATTCATTGTGGGTTCATCTAATTTTTTAGTTTGATCAGTTTTGCTTCATATATTTTGCAGCTCTGTTGTTTGGTACATAAGTCTTCTTTGTACTTTGACCCTTTTATCATTATGTAATGTTTCTGCTTGGGGCTGGTGAGTTTTTTTTCCTCTGAAAGTTACTTTATTTGATATTAAGGTAACCACTCTTTATTAATGTTTACATGACATATTTTTAATAGCCATTTACTTCCAGCCTGACTATGTCATTATATTTGGAGTGAGTTTCTTGGAGACAGCATAGTTGTTTCATTTTTTTTTTTTTTAATCTACTGTCAGTCTCTGTCTTTTAAATAATGAGTTTAAACCACTTAAATTTAATGTAATTATTGATATGTCAGGGTTTAAGTCTGCCATTTTATATTTTGGTTTTTGTTTGTTCTCTCTGTTTTAGCTTCCCACCTGACCTCTGGAGACACGATGAGAGGTAGATTTGTTACTGGTTGGTCAGGATGAAAAACCTGGTTCCCTCCTTGGCCTTCTCTGATACTGCCCCCAACAAGGGTGTTGTGGTATCTTACAACGTTGGAAACCTCAGCTTTCCACTGGGCCCTTGCTAGTGTAGTTTTGGTGGGGTCGTAGTTTTTATCTGTGATGTCTGGCTGGAGTAGAGAGGTTGTTGTTGAAAGTTTTCTGTCTCGCTATGCTGCCCCTTTCATGATCTGGCTAGAAAAAGGAGACTTTTGTTGAACATTTTTTTTGTTTGTTTGCACATGTTGGTATGTTGGGCTTGTCGCTGTTCAGCAACAAGTCCAGGATATACGAGGCACAGTTGTTCCTTGGGGCGTCAGTTCTGTAGCTGGTCTGCTTTCTTGTTTTTGCCTTTCAGAGTCTGTTTGTTTTATGTATACTGTCCATGGTTTGTAGTTGAAGGCAGCAGGAGAAACGGGGAAAAGTCTGCATCTGTTTTGATTGAGTGCTTTTTATTATTATTAGGGGTCATATTTTTCTGCTTCTTTGTATACCTGGTAATTTTTTACTGGATGCCAGACTTTATTTTATTCCTGTTGGTTGCTGGATATTTTGTATTCCCGTAGATATTCTTGAACTTTGTTCTGGGACTCATTTAAGTTATTTGGAAACAGCTTCAGCTATTTGGATCTTATTTTTAAGAGATTGTAGACGGCACTAAAGCAGTGCTCAGTCTAGAGATAATTATCCCCCAGGGTTGCAGAAAGACCCTTCTGTGTTACCCAGTGCCCATAAATCTTGATTTTTTTTTTTTTTTTTCCATTCTGGCTCATGGGGACAGGCACCATTCCCAGTCCCGTGTAAGTGCTGGGTACTAATCTCTGTTACTCTTGTGGTGTTCCTTTCCCTAGCCTTGGGCAGTTTATTCACACGTATGCATAGATAGTACTCATTTGGATGCTCCAAGGGACCCTCTGTTGATCTCCAAAGTTCTGTCTCTATACACCTTTCTTTTTGTCTGGCATCCTTACTTGCGAACTAGCCACCTCGATCTCTCTGACCTCTCAGCTCTGTATCCACAATTCAGGAATTCTGCTGGGTTCTCCCTTGGTTTTTCCTTCCTGCACTGAAGGCTGGAAACACTCTCGAGGCAATAAGCTATGGCAGGCATAGGGCTCATCTTCTATTTTTCCCCATCTCTGCGGGATCACTGTTTTTCATTGACTAATGTCCTAGTGAAAACTTGTTTTATATGTTTTTTTTTTTTTCATTATTTCAGGTGGGAGGGTAAATCTGGTCCCTGTTACTCCTTTATGGCCAGAAGCTCAATATCTGTTATGACATCTGCAAAGTGTGTGACTGGAATAAATTATCTTTCAGCCTGCCTCTAGCTCTTTTATCCTATGATTCTATAGTTTGAAGTTCAAATCTATGGAGAGGATGAAGTCATTGCTCTCACTTCTTGTATGTGGAACACTTAATCATAGGACAGACTTTTAAAAATTAAATAGATTTGCTAAGTGCCAGTTACTATTCTAAGGCCACAATCCCTTATCTGCACCCCTTGGCAGCCAATTTTGTATTTTTCTATTTTAAAAAGGTGCATGTACCAAATATAACTTTATAGCCCAAGTTGAGTCTGAGGCAGCCCTCTGTAATCAAATACATTCATATTTCTGTAGCAAAACAATGAGTATTAGCACTTAGGATAAATAAGGATTATACATAGCCTAATTTCAGTTTAGATCAAGATTTGCTGCCAACTGAGTTTGTCTTTTTTTTTTTTTTAGGTTTTTAGCTATTTGGTTTGAGAATTTTGGATGAGGAATTATATAGATATATTAACTCATGTAATTCTCCAAATCATCCTTTGAAATAGGCAGTATACTAATGACCATTTTACAAAGGAGGGGAATGCATAGGGAATTAAGTAACTTGCCCAAACTCATGGAGCCAGCAAAGGATAGACCCAGAGTTCAAATCCACTATCCTGGCCTCAGAATCTGAGGTCTTATCTATTATACATTACTGCCTCTCCTCAAGAACATCCCCCTAGGGCATTCCAGGAAGTCAAGCCTGACTTTTCAGTAGTCTTCGTGGCAGAGGGCTTCTTGGAGACTAGGTAATCTGAACTAGGAGGCACTCTCTATCTTAGGGGGAAAAAATACCTTTTTATATAACGCTTTAGGAAAAGGTTAACCCTGTATTCTGTCCCGAAGAACACATCACCATATCATACAAATACTAGGGTTTCCCTCCACCTGTGGGTTTGCATGGAAGGTCAGACCTATCAGAAAGGTTGGACAGTGATGGCATGTGGGATATGTTGTTGGTATTAAGCTGTGCCCATCTTTTTCAGGAGAACTGTGATTCCTACCAACTGTTTATTTTAAAATCATCTGATAGGTTCTTGATAAACATACAGATTTCTGGGCCATTCAGAAGCCTGCCAGATCACCTGAGTTGAAGAAGCACTGATTTAAAACTCAGATCCTGGGGCACCTGGGTGGCTCAGTCAGTTGGGTGTCTGATGCTTGATTTTGGCTCAGGTCATGATCTCAGGGTCATGAGATGGAGCCCCCCATGGGGCTCCACACTCAGTGTGGAGTCTGCTTGAGATTCTCTCTGTCCCTTTGCCCCTCCCCCTCATGCTCTAAATCAATCAGTCAATCAAATCTTAAACACAAAACAAAACTCAGATTCTGAGAAGGCAGGTGCCATTTCTGTACTATTCCTTATAGCACCTTCATACAGGAAGCAGTGGTATGCACAGGATAGTTGTGAACAAAGGTTTTGTTTATATTTCCTTTTATTACATAAAGGTCAGGTAAGGTGGAGCTATTTTTGTTTCATGAACCAACAGTTTCCTTTGTTTTCAGACTGACTTGTATACGTCTGCTAACTTGAACTTCCTCTTGCATAATTAGTGCTGGAAAACATCCTTCACCAGCTTGCCATTTTTGACAATGAAAAGAAATTTGCTTTTGAATACTGCATTATCACGGTATGTGGAAGTGTGGGGGGGGCAGGGAGCAAACCAGTTTCACTCCCAGATAACAGTGCCTTGCCATAACCTTGACATGATGCGCATTAATTTTATATAATACCCAGGAGTTGGGGGAAAATTAAAACTCCTGCTATTATCTCCTCCAAAGGGCTGATAACCTTCTGGCAGGAGGCTCAGGCCTGCCAAGACCATTCCTGTGTCATCCATCACGTAATGATCTGTTAACCAGAATGCCAGCCCTTGGACCAAAAATCCCTAACACGTTCACCTCTCTGTCTTCCGTTTTAATGAGCATTTATTTAGACTTTGGTTAGAAACATTTCAGTACGGTCAGAGCACTACATAATTGGATTGTAACCTACACTATAGGATTTTTCTTTTTTTGCACTTCCACGTAGGCCTAGGTGTAATCTTAACCTAAGAATCCTATAGTATTGGGAGATTGAGAAATCATGTCTGAACTTCTAAGACAAAGACTAAATAAATCAGCTTCATGAAATAGAAACACTGAGTAGCTTCTGGTTCATTGATTCACCCACCAAAAATATCTGTAGTTGAAAAATGGAGTAAAACAGGCAATTTGGATGTTCAAATCTAAGCCCAGATATTTGCTGAGAAACAGTAACAGATACATGGTAAGGGGAAAAATAGTTAATATTTTATAGGCACTCACCCAAAATGCTTAGCAGGTTTCCACCAGTTACTCAAATAACAAAGCTCTCTTTGAATATCTGTTAGCAGAAGTGCAGCATGAAGGGTCTAAGATTTCTGGAGGGACCACGACACTTTACACGAAGAGCCTAATAACAATTTCTCGGAGTAAAAAGGAAGTTAAAAAATAGAGGTATATAAAAAGACTTGTTTTTCCCCTCATTCCAGTGTCCAGCGTTAACGTGTTATAACAGCATTCCTTTTGTCTCATGTTTTGGGGGCTGGATGCTTCTGTTACAAACATGTACTGAATTCTTCTGTAATCCATCCGGAGGCAAGCCATTATCAACATGGCAAAAATTCGGGCCAAGTGTCTATGCCCTTAGTCTGGGAGCAGACAGAATGGTTCCACCAAGAGAAACAGAGACAGTCATCCCCTCAAAATGCATTTTGGCTTTTGTGTAGTTCTAAGATTTGCTTCTTAAAATAGAATTTTTCTTGGTGAAGTAGAGTTTTACTTTCCTTTTTTTTTTTTTTTTTTTTTAAACTGATGAGGTTGTTTGTGTCTCTATTGGATGTGCCAGATGGAAAGGTTTTCTCATTAGAGGCGGCTCTTTTAGCAAATTACCTCACTATAGCATAATGACAGAGTTACAACAGACTATTGAAGAAAATCCTTGCTCTTCCCAGTGAGATCATGAAAACTAGAAACAATTTCAGTGAGATTTTTGATTTACTTTGGAAATGGCTCAGCTGGACACAGGGGTGATAAGATGAGGTATTTTTTGGTTCATATTTCCTTCAATATTTAGGTATAACAGTGTAAATATAAGATATAGATTTACAATTTGATTTCTTTCTCAGCTAATGGATTCATTATCTTTGGCAGATGATCTCATTAGTTCCTTAAGTATGAATGATTCTACTGGGGGAGATTTCTCCCTTTACAATATCCCATTTAAAATACATGTATGCCTTACACATGACCATAGATCTCCCTTTCACATTGGAGCCTCATGGTTACAGTGTTACTCTTGAGATTCTTCTAAGAAAGAGATCTTCCACTCCGAATTTTTTTTTTTCCTAGCAGACTCTTCAGTTCTTCACATCCTCAATAGGATGTGACATTTAGGGGCGCCTGGGTGGCTCAGTTGGTTAACCGGCTGCCTTCAGCTCAGGTCAGGATCCTGGAGTCCCGGGATCGAGCCGTGCATTGGGTTTCCTCCTCAGTGGGTTTCTGCTTCTCCCTCTGCCCCTTATCCTGCTCTTGTGCACACTTGCTCTTTTTCTCAAATAAATAAAGTCTTAAAAAAAAAAAAAAGATGCAACATTTATATGGAATCTCCACTGTGACACATGGATTTTTCACAAGGATGCAGAAATCATATTTACATATATATGTCAGATATTAGAATTTATAAAGTGTTTGTGTGTTATTATTTTAGCCTCCTAATTCTCATTTAACAGAGGTAGAAATTTCAAGTTCATTTAGGTTGGATGACTTGTTATGTCAAAGAAGTTGTTAGGTGGTAAAGCCACTCTAGGTAATGTTTAACACTGGTTGATATATGCCTCTATCTGGAGGCATCCAGTTAGGGTCCTATCAGGAAACATCTACCTGAGGTGTAAAGATACTTCATTTTTAAAAAAAAATTACAGACATGCTTATGCATATTATACCTATGGGCACCATGATATGAAGTTGGAGAGTCTCCTTAGTATGTGTATAAATTTTCATGATTGTGGTCTATTTGGTTTTCCATAACATCATGTGGGTATGCATGACTAATATCACGTGGTTGATTTTATTTGATTTCTTTTAACTATCACCTAGTTTAGTGGAAGAGTTGGCACCTGGGTGATAAACTGAACATCATGCACAACAGGGTTTTTTCCACATGGCCTTGAGTGCTGAAACTTGGACATGAGTTTTATATATTGTCGTTCAGGGTTCATTATTATTCCTGTAAGCTCAATTATTATTGTAATAATTTAGACTCCATCTCTAATTACTTTCTATGATGGCATTTATAGAACTAAATTTTATAAGCTTTACTTTATGAGGAGTCAAGTTTATACGCTCTTCTGCATATATAGATGTTTGCTTCTTAACAGGTTTCTCAACAGAGTGGTCTCACCTCCTGCACGCATGTGCGCATGCGCACGCGTTCATGTGTGCACACACCCAAATATTTGTAATGGCCAGAAGATTAGTACCTGAGGGTATTAAAATTCTATTATCCTTTGACTCCTTCTTAGTGGACCTTAATCTTTTGGGCTCCTATCCAAAGAAATGAAGAGATTTCCAAAGAAATCTCTGGAAAATGTGGAAATCCAGACTCTCTGGGGCATCAGCCTATCAGGAGGGAGCACTGGCCCATTAATTCAGAGGAAGCGAGGGAGGTGGGGCAGAATCAAATGAATCCTCCATGAGGCACAACGGTTTCCTGCAAATCAGGACACGTTACCTGGGGAAATTCTCATTCACTCCTGAATGACTGTTATTGCTGCCTCTGTTCTCAAGTTGTCACATTTTCTTATAAGACAGCTGTGAGAGGCCACAGTGCCATGTTAGGAGCCATCCTTGGGGTCATGGTTACCAGTGACCGCAGTTGCCAGGGACAAAGAGGGAAAAATGGCTTCCAGACCCAATTGGTCACCAAGGTTAAATGAAGGAAGGGCTCCAATCCACTAGCAAACTCTACTGCTGGGATCCTGAGCAATTTAAGGAGGCTCCATATTCATTCACAACTTCAAGGTTCTAAGGAAATTTTCACAATGCAAGGTAGATGCACATATACTGTACCAAATATTTCATGCATGCTTTTCTGTCTTGATCATTCAGAAAGCACAGGGTCTCGTCTCTTGGTTCCAAATTTCTTTGAAGTGTCTTGCATATGAATTGCATACCTTGCATATGAATTGTACCCCTCCGAAGATGGTTAGCTGTGTTTGGTTCTGGGTGTCCTATTTGGACACAAATTAGCAAAGTTGGAGGGGTAAAATGTCTGATAGGGTGGTCAAGTTAGGGAAGAATTCTCAAAGACTGGAGGGAACAGGGCCCTAAAAAAAGAGTCGCAGTATGGCTGAAGTTGACTTACTTTTGTCTTCTACAGAATGAATGTCTGTTGGTTCGGTTTTTGCTTATTTATCAACAGAATTATTCACAGCAATTATCTGGGTCCTTAATCAAATTTAGTCTGCTCTTATATATTTAGAAGAGTTTCTTCCTGAATAATGCATGGTTACTCTCATCCTTTTTTTTTTTTTCTGAGAGACTTCAATGCATCCAAGCTTCTTCTTGTTTTTCCTTTGCTTGTTCATTTTAGTTTAATACATGGTTTCCTTAGATTTTTTTTGCTGCAGTAGTTCACTGTCTTCCTTAATCTTTCAATTTTGTCATCGACAAATTCAACCACTCTTCAGCTCATCCATCTTTCAGGTTGTTAATAAATATACCAGAGGATCATGGTCCTAGTATTGATGGATCCCAAGGGAGATTTTCTATTAATCACTTCAGTCTTAAGGTTACCCATCTACTCTTACTCTTTGCGCTGTCCCATTAACTACCATTCATTCTGTGTACAAGTTTTAAATATTCACACAATAACAGCTGATTTTTACCATGTTGTGAGTATTTCTCGTAAACAGCTGTCCTGCACTTACATAATTTTTAGGGATCTTTGCGTGTGAAACCATGCCTATAGTGTATAATGTGGGGGTTGGGCTGATGACTTCATTACTCTAACATTCAATGATCTATCTTTGTCCCAAGTAGAAACCAAACAAGTGCCAGTGTCTGTCACAGAGAAGAATAATTAGCACATCCCTTAACTTGGGTCCCATTAACATCTAGAGTTAACTCTAATTACTGGTAGATTTCAACTGAGCTCTTCTGTCTATAAATGACTGTTGGTAAATGATAGTATATTTGGTTTGACATACATCACACCTACTGAGGGCTAATCCACAGTCAGCTTTCACATAACTCCTGACAAAAAGCTGAAGGTTGCAAGCTAATGGATTAAAAACATGTACGGATGTTAGTGATAGAAGAACACGGAATTGAAGCATTTGTTGTTGCTGTTTTTGCTAAGTCAAAATGGGGGACTTACATGTAATACCTTTTAACAGTGTTTATTAAAGTGGTTCAATTTGTTGTTTTTTAAGAAGCCATGCACCCTTGTGTTAGACGGGCCAAATGTATATATTGATAGAAAAATTTTAAATCACTTTTCCCTTCTCAGTCCCTGAGGTAATGTATACATTTCTGCCATCACGTGAAATTATGTTGTCACCAGAAAGCACAGCTGGGTTCCTATCATGGCAGTGCTGTGTGTTTCCCTGCAGAGAGGCTCCTGCTTGCCGAGAGTCCTTGTGTGATAAGAGATGTAAATCACAAACTGTGTCACCCTGGCCAAGAAACAAAGGTTCTCTCAGCGCCACCTCCTCAAGCAGATGTCAGAGATTGCCAAATTCAAGGTCCCTCGTGGCCTCCTTTCTGAAGCATAGTGTCCCTTAAAAGAAGATCCGTGTCCTCTGTGTGTTTGCAGCTCCAACCTATTTGTAGTCTTCGGATGATTCTAACTACTAACATGATCGATTTGGGTAGGTACGATGAGTAAGAAAGGACTCTCTCTTTTCTCATCTGCTCATTTTATGACACCAGTTGGCCCGGGCCTTGCAGTTACACTGCTACAAAGACAGGAGTGTTTGCTCTTATGTTAATAATGAGAAGAAGGGGAAGCAGCCTCTGCAAAGTAGTGTTACTCCTTTTACTTGAACCTGAGTACAGTGAGGCCCAGCAAGGCTTCATAACTTGTCCAAAGTCTGCATGTTAGCCCTCTGAGGGGCTGGGCCTGGAACTCCAGCCAGTCTGCTTTTAAGTCTAGTTATGTGACATTCAGCCAAACCATGTGGGGCTTTTCAAAGGAAATCCCTATGAGAATAGATGAGTTACAATAGTAATAGTACAAGTGATAATACAACAAGTAATAATCTCCTTTCTTTATAAAAGTATCATTAGAAAAAGAAATAATATTTCACAGAAATTGTTCTCAAAGGTAGGACATACCATCACTGAACAGAGACTTCTCAGGGTCACCCCCAGGGAAAGCATCATGCCCATGGCAGGGAACCTAGGCTTTGAAGCAGAGCTTGTGGACTTCCTAGTCTTGTGACCCTGAGCAAGGATTTAACATCCTGGAACTTCAATTGACTGATCTGTGGAAACTGGAAATACCACCAGTCACTTGGCTGCAGTCTTCTGACAAGGTAGTGAGGTGATCAGTGTCAAGCACCCGGACGAAAATAACAATTATTTTCTCCAGCTTCATTTTAATTTATTTAAATCTCCATTATTTTAAGTCTGAGCTACAGTGATTGTTTCCATTTGCCTTATGGATCCTTTTGTTCTTAGAAGGCAATACAAAGGATGGATTTAAGTGTTCTGGTGGCTGGTCTGGTAAGATTGAAATACACAGCGGGACTGCTGTTTGTGGGTCACCTGCAGAGTTGTATAGCACCCAGCAGAAAATGGATGGGACCCACTATAGCACCCTTCAGCGTGGATAGCCTGCTCTGCCTAGAACCAGCTGAGGGATTTCATCCCAATGTTTGGGGTGTCAGAATCCCCCAGCTTATATACCCTAGGAACTTCTCAGCAGAAGTGGGGCTGTGCTGAAGTGACTTGGAGGACCTGATCATGGGCTTTGCAGCAATCCAGCTCAGGTTTATGATGCACTTCTGGGTCCACAAGGTCAGTCACAGTTAGTCCTACTACCCACAGTGGGGGGATGCTGGTCACTGATCATCTTAATAGCCCGGGGAAGTGTACCAGGCTGGGGAGGCCTGGGGTCCAGTTTCAGAATTTCTGGGATCTAGCTGTGTGACCTGGGTAAGTAGCAGTGCCTTAACCTTTCTTCTCTGTAAAATGGGTACAGTGAGACCCAAATCACTTTGTGGTGAAGAGTGTGAAAGCCCTGTAAAGTATAAGTTGCTATAACAATGAATCCTTTCCATCATTCTTGCTCCACCTGATCCCCTAAATATCTTGTGAGGTAGTAAATTGTTACTATGATAGCATCAGCTATTTTACAGGCTAAGAAATAGAAACTAAAGGAAATTTAGCAGTTGCTTGTGGTTACCTGGCATGTTAATGCAGGGATGCTTCACCTGCAGCCCATTTTCTGACCCTGGAGGCGTGGCATGTGCTCTTGTCAGAGCAGGGAGATCCACCTGATGCTGACCTTGCACACGTAGTCGTCTGGCATACTCCATGTGCACTTTCCGAGAGCATTTGGTTGCTCTGTGCTGCTAATGGAAGCCCTTCCCTTGCACAGATGTCTGCGAGCTCTCACCCTGGAGCCCAGTACAGTCATCTGCCCAATCACTCCCGTAAATAGCGGTCAACCTGGCATAATCGCCAGACCCAGATCTTCTCTTCAACTGCACCATCTCCCCCACTTGCCCTCTGTTTCCCATCAGGCACATGTTGTGCACAATTCGAGTTAACCCACATTTGAGACCCTGGCTAGCTCAGTCTGGTGCCTTCTGCACTAAGCTCTCTTTGTGCCCCTACCACACCCACACCTTCTTGGTGTATGTGTGTGTTCACTTAATTAATAAACTTCATTTTTGTAGAGCAGTTATAGGTTCACAGCAAAATTGAGCAGAAATTACAGAGAGTTCCCATATACCCTTTGTCCCCACATACCCCCTTTTTTTATTGAAGCTGATAACAGTGCAACTTTGCTAACAGGCTCATTGTCCATGAGATGTTATTTCTCAATGGAACCACCATAGGACAATGCAGTAAAGAATCCAAGACACTAGCTGTTGTACTGTACATGGCTGTTCTAATCATATATTTTATTGGAAGCCATATACCTCTTAGAGCTGGCATCTCATTTGCTTCCTTTGCCTGAAGGGAACCCTGCTGCCGTAACAATGGGTAGTAGTGAAGCTAATGGTCTTTTCCAGATTCCTTCGTAGATTCAGAGCAAGAACGAAGGCGCAAAAGAGAAAGAGAAAAATCACACAGTCCTTTCCAACCATTTGTGTTAAAATACAAAGAAAACAAGGCACGTTCAAAAATAGTGTGCCGGGCAGCCTCCATTAATATTTATTTTGCCATTAATATTGATAAGAAAGTACTTTGTAGTTAGGCTTTGTTGCCTCCCCCAGTGTCCTCAAGCTCCCTGGTCTTCAAGCTGGTGGCCATTAGCTCGCATCTTCCTCTGTACCCAGAGCCTCCAAGAGCCTTGGCGGGCCTCCAGCTCACTTACGCTTAAATGGACACTCAAGCTCTGACGGACACACAGCTAAATAGAGGCCAATAATTCAATACAGTATGACTGTATTGGGGCTGCTAGTAAATCCATCAAGCAGTAAATATCATCTGAAGCCAATGCAAGCTTTTATCTTTCCAATTTTTTTGTATGTCTGAGCGAAGCCCAGGCATTCAGCGAATCATGTAATTTATTCTGCAGTGCCGAGCCTGGGCTGTCTCAGACATCATATTGACTTTTTTTTTTTTTTCCCCCATCTGTCAGGGGCAGTCAGCAGCTCTGCTATTGTGAGAGTGCATCACATTACATGTATTTATTTATTTATTTCTGCTGCTGCTTTGTAGCATGATTGGGCAAGAACGCATTATCTCAGATCAACGAATACTAAGAAAAGCATCTGAACATCATTACGACAGCATGTTAAACATTTGTCCTGCCCAGTTTGTTAAATCAGCAAATGTATTTCCAGCAAATGCTTGTAATTGTTCATAAAGGGCTCCCTACTGCAGGATTTTATTAAGCTGAAAATATGGCCTGTTATTTTCTTCAGCTCTTTAGGTCAGCAGTGATGCCAATATATTGTAAATAATACTGAGCCACTGTTGTATTGACTTGCTCTGTATCTGTGTGCACACACGTGCATGCACACACACAGACACACACACCCCAGCTTTATATCTGAATGCTACACACATACTTTGTGCACTTGTGCAGGTCCATATGATATAAAGTACTGCATATTTACTTGGCAAAGTTAATCAAATGATTAGGTTATGGTTCATAGTGGTTAGAAAATACCTTGTCTGCTAATTAACCCACAGTTGGACCAGATTTGTGGTTACTGTGGCTGTCTTACTGAGAATTGAAAAATGTAGACCCTCAATTTGAACATTACTTAGCACTCTCTTGGTCTTCCTTCTGCGTATCATACCTAACTGAAAAGAGAAGCAAGAGGAAACCGGATGACCACTAAGTGCTTGCTTCACAGTGGGATCTGAGACTGCTGAGGACACATGTGGTTAGTGGTCCATAGAATAACTGGATGATGACATCCCATGTAGAGCCTGCTCCCCCCGCGCCCCACCCCCCGAAGGTATCCAAAGCCACCAGGCCTTTTCTCGAAAGCCGGTTGTTTTCCTTCTAAGTTTCAGCTTGACTCTGAGTTCATTCAGTTTAGGTTTGATTAGTGTTCCATTCTGGAAGCACACATCACAAAAGAGTCTCTTAAAACTTAGATTCATGATCCTCTCTAAGTAGATCAATATGCATTATAAGTTAGGGCGCCTGGGTGGCTCAGTCGGTTAAGTGTCCAACTCTTGATTTGGGCTCAGGTCATGATCTCAGGGTCGTGAGATTGAGCCCTTTGATGGGCTCCCTGTTCAGAGGGGAGTCTGCTTGAGATTCTCCCTCTGAACTGCCCCTTCCACATGCACGTGGGTGCTCTCTCTCCCTCTCTCTCTCTCTAAAATAAATCTTTAAAAAATAAAATAAATTTACTTCCTCCAAGTATCAATGCAGAATGTACAAGAGAAGCAGAGCCTTAGAATCAGCTGTGCTTTTTGCCCAACTTATGCTTAAAAATAATGTTTAAAACAGAAGAACAGACCTTTTTATATATGGCTGTAAGGGAGGTGATTCATATTTTTAAAAGTGGCAGCATCACCACTGTTTCAAGAACCTGGCTCCTTCATACATATGATGAGATGTTTACAAAATAACATCCCGTGCCTCTGGAAGGCTTTGCGTTCTTTGAAAAAGATAGTTGTGCCTTGTAGTTGAGAGAAAAACCTCTCTCTGTGGACTGAACATGAGAAATGACTCTGTATTTCATACTCCATTATTGCTGTCACTACCTCAGAAAATACCAGTGGGGTTTCTACTACCCTATGGTACAAGGAGAATCTGGGTAAACATGAGTCCAATTCTGAGACCAGATAAAGTGCTGTCATCCTTAGGCGTACAGTTAAATCCGTCCTCCACCACGTGGCAGAGAGCATCAGTGCCTAGGTTCGGCTCCCCTTTCTTAACCTCCAGTTAGAAAGTCCTGCACTGTACACGATGCTTTTAGTATTCCAAAGAGCAGCCACACTGTCTTTCTAAAGAAACACATTCAAAGGCAACTCACTGAGCCATTTTCTAACACCTGAGAGCAATTAATGTAAGCAGAGACAGGAAACATGATCAATTATTTAAAATAAAATGAATATGTAATGCTGACCTTCTCCAACTGCCATCAGTTTTCTACTTACACCTGAATCAACTCAGGGGAACACAAAACCCACAAGGCCCTTCACGCTGTAGTCTGCAGCGGGGCAGACACTCTGGTGGGTCGCAGGCAGAGCTGCCTGGCAGGCTGTGTTCAGCCCCGGGGAGGGTGGTGCGGGAGCCCTGCCGGCCCCGTGATGGATGGCGGGACCTCCAGCTCCGTGAACGCATGGCCACCTGGGTCCAGCAGCTTCCTGTATGAACTTCCTGCCCGTCAGCTTTCCCAGCTAGTTTCACTTATTTCTGAGTCCTTTATTTTATATTCCCACCATCTAAAGGGGAAGGGCTGACCTTTCTGTGATTATGTATTTCTGAAGAGGGGTGTGTGTGTGTGTGTGTGTGTGTGTTTGTGTGTGTGTGTGTCTATACATAGATTCTATTACATCTCTTTATTTGCTCATAGAAAGTCATTAGCCTTTCCTTTTCTGTTTTGCATCTAGCCTCATCTGCCCTGGGAAAATGGAAGAAGCAGTCAGTGTGGGCCGTGCTTACTTGGGAAACCCAGAGAGAGGTGTTTTTATAGCTGCAGTTGTGAGTTGCTGGAGTTGAATGAATCCTCTGCTTTCTGCACAGAGGGTCTTTCTACAAATAGGAGAGCCCAGACATTGTCTCGGGGTAGTGTCACCGGGTGGGGACAGAGGGAGGTACCTCAGGGGGCCGTGGAGTGTATTACCTAATGTCATTGCTATGCATGACGTATGGCATGAGCCAGGATTTGGCACCGTAATGGCCGAAGATTTTCAGAGCAGAGCCTATTAGACACCAAGTACAAAAAGTCCTTTGTGACCATTCAGGCTAAACAAGGCTTGAAGTGCTGGTGTCTGTTTTTTCCCCTGACTGGTATTAGTGATTCCAAGAAGACACACAGAGGGCCTCCTGCAGGATGACCCAAGCTTCTGACTCAGCCATCAGCTTATGATCCTCATACAGATATTCTGACACTTGGTCTAATAGTCTTGGTGGCGAGTTGCAGTCCTGACTCCAGAGACAAAGTTGTTTTTGTTTTTGTTTTTTTAAAGATTTTATTTATTTATTTGACACACAGAGAGACAGTGAGGGAGGGAACACAAGCAGGGGGAGTGGGAGAGGGAGAAGCAGGCTTCCCGCCGAGCAGGGAGCCCAATGCAGGGCTCGATCCCAGGACCCTGGGACCACGACCCGAGCCAAAGGCAGACGCTTAATGACTGAGCCACCCAGGCGCCCCCAGAGACAAAGTTGATGACTAGTTTCTGGGACTGTATTTATCACAGAGTGACTCCTTGGGCCATTATTAGGAATCTTTCTGACTTGCTGTTATAAAGCTCTAATTTTTTTTTTTTTTTTTTTTTTTTTTAAGGAATGGTCATTCACATTGGCACAGAGCCTAATCACAAACAGAGTATCAGTTGAGAAGCTTAAAAAGAGAGAGGGGGAACCATTTGTTGATGCTAATTATGGATGAACAGCAGTCAGTTTTTTAATGCTACCTTTAGAATCCGATGGCCCAAACCGGCTTTGTTTCTTTGAACATGGCATTTTCCATCTTAAACTTTAATGTGAATAAATGGCTTAAGGGGCAGAAATGCCATGAAGCATGTTTTACCACTTGATTTCTTTATCACCACCATATCAGATGTCCCCTCTTCCACAGAGAAAGAATGGTAGGTTTGGGCGTCTGGGTGGCTCTGTCGGTTGAGCATCTGCCTTCAGCTCAGGTCATGATCCCAGGGTCCTGGGATCGAGCCCCGCATCGGGCTCCCTGCTCAGCGGGGAGTCTGCTTCTCCCTCTGCCCCCCCCTAGTGCTTGTGATCTCTCTTTCATGCTCGCTCGCTCTCTCAAATAAAAAAATCTTTTTTTTGTTTGTTTGTTTTGTTTTTTTTTTTAAAAAAGGATGCTAGGTTTTAGAAAGCCATGCTGAGGAGTCATGCTGGGATAGGTACACAAAATTCACAGATAGCACAAAATTACCTTTTATCCAGAAATTCCTGACTAATTAGCCATCTGTGCAAACAAGGAGACAGGGATGCTCACCACCACTGTGTTATGAATTCCCATGGCCACAGGTGGAAACACGGCTTCGGGGCAAGTGGTAGACTCTTGAATATCATAAATCCAGTTATTTCACTACCTAAATATGGCAGTATTGATATCTGGCATGAGCAGTTGAAAAAAAATCAAAACTCGAGGTTATTATAGTAGGGGAATAGGTAGAAAAGGAAATGTTCAAGTATATTAGAAATAGTGTGTTCACTATTCTGGGATATTGGGGAGTTTTATTAAGGATAAACAATCAGGAAGCTAATACCCCTATCTAAAAGCCAGAATTTAATAGAAAATTCTCTTACAGATTCTGTGTCACTCAGAGCTCCTGGGCTCGGAAGACCTCAAACGGCAGAGAGGGACATTTCACAGGTCACGGAGTCTCAGTGAGAATTTTAAGGGGCATAAATGAAAACCCAGCTTTTTAACTGCTCTCATTGCAGAAATCTGTGCAGGAACCATTACTTAAAAGCATAGTGCCTGCTACTGTGGCCTTGAGTCAATTTAGAGCAAATGCGCCTAGAGAGACTGGGAATTCTTTGTCATCAAGGTCATTGCGATGCAGAGCAGATACATGTAAGGCAGACGGTGTGGGCCAGCATCTCATGATGAATGGATGAATAGGGTGAAGGACAGAGACATTGTCTAAAGTCAAAGCAGGAAGTCTTTTCTCTAATGAGAAAGTGTTACCAAAGGTCTCTTGCCAACCAGAGAAGATACTTAGCTTGGTCTTCAAATCAGGGGGAGTAAGATGGGGCAGTGGGGAGATGGAGTGACAGGACTTTCAGGGACAGGGGCCAGTATCATTTGCCTTTCCATTTATGGAGGAGCCAGCCCATCAAAAGAGACACCATGCTTTGTACGATCTTAGATTTCAGCTTTCAGTGGTGTATTTCATTGTTTCGTGTAATAATTTTTTTTTCATCATAGTCTTAATGTCACACCTGTATATTTGTGTTTCATTATTTGTTTTTGGGGAAAAAAATGCTGTTAGGTTTGGAAAAGGTGTCCCAGTCCCTCCAGCTATCCATCTGTTCAAGAAGTTACATCCCTGAAAGGTATTTTGGTTGGCCAAGTCACCTTGACAAGATCAAGATCTCCTAGAGAATTAGGAGATGAAGGGAAAAACAGAAACACATAAAGGTCCTGGACGTCATCCAGTTCCAAAACAAACTGGCTTTAGAGCACTTTGAATCTTCGTTGCTTTTCCATTCTCCTTCAGCTGTCCAGGAACCATAGCACTGTTGTTGGATCAGCTCTCCCTCAAGCTTTATATTCTAGGCAAGCTAAAACATTTTTTAATGAGTTTGCAAATAGGACGACAGATCGCACCTTTAAAACTTTTGGTACAAAACGTAAAAGTACATGATCTGAAAACCACCACTAGTAACACTTTGAGCAGATGGGAGATGACTATACGTCATTGGTAATTGTGCCACAAATGCCTATTCTCTGCTATATTCTGTGCCATTTACACTCTATAGACTATGTTCATGATTATATTAACTTTTAAACTGATGTAGTTGGCTGTCTTTTCAAGACACAGTTTAATCGCTATCAGTTAATGATGCTGTCTTTATAAAGTTCTCAGTCAGGCTCCTTCTGGGTATTGCTATAGATTTGCAACATCCATCCTTATGTAGGAGTATTCCAAGGCCCTGAAGAGCCTATGTAGAAAACTGTGGAGGGAAGTAGCATGGGGTATTGAAGGCACTGAAAGGAAGCCAAGTGGAACAAGGGTCTCAGATAGAAAGAGGAAAGGTAAGGCCTGAGCAGTAGGCAATGTTGAGATCCTGCCAAGTCCAAACCAGACTTTTAACAGCAATGGGAGAGTGTTGGAAGAATTTCAGCCTAGGCTGGGAAGGAGGCATGTATTTTGCTAGGACTGGATCATGGATTGGTTACGGGAAGCAAGGAGAGAGCAATCTCAGGGAAAAGTGCTCAGATTTCTGGTTGATTAGCTATATGTGTGGTGTCCTTATGGGATACAATAGAAAACCAAAAGTAGGCTTTCAAAGAAAGGTCATGACTTTGATTTTGGATGTGGATGAATGGCTCTGGAGTATCCAAGGAGAGATGCCAAGGGGGCAGTTGGAAAATACTGAAGCGTGATGGTCCAAGTTACGCACAGAGCCATATGCATCGTGTGACCTGCTGGACTGATGAAGAAAAATTTTCCAGTAGACAAAAACCTTAACATTTGACCTATAATTGGGATGCTTTCAAAAGCCTATCAGTTCCTCTTTCACACAGCTCTTTGGAAATTTGCTAATATATAGGTCCGTCCTTTCCTTCCCTCCTGAGTTATTATCAGACTCCTGTTCTCAACCTGAGTTTCTCAACTCTCTGTCCTTCCTTGCTGACCTCAAGCATTTTTCAGAGGTAGTAATGATTTTACCTAATGGAAGAGAGGCGGTCATTTTGAAGAAACTGAGGTGTGATACTCATAGAACTTTTGGCTGGTGGCAATGTCCCTTAATTTAAATTGAGATTTAAATTTTAAATCTAGTCTGATTGTCATCACAAAAAGCAAATCGGACGTGAAGTTCAGAAGAGACAGAAAATTTTAAATCAACTCTAAATAGGTGGTAATTCTTCCTGTGGCATGGCTGAAATTGCCTATGGGAAGGGACCAGCATGGTAGGGCAGACTCTTCGAGTTTGTTACCACCAAGTTTTAACCCTTACTATTTAAATGTATGGGTCATTGCATGGGTTTGACACATTTCCATGTTGAATTTTAACATTTGCTCTAGTATTGGTGCCACATGATGCCAGCTTCATGGACTTACTTATATTTTATGAAAAGTATCAAATTGCTTATGTATCTTATCAAATGTTTTATACTTTGGTCACCCATTTTAGAGAACAAGAGGAAGCATACAGATGCCACAGCTGCCATTAGATTTTTTTTTTTTTTCAGTGAGGAGTTTAGACGTTAGTTAGATGCCAGGATCCTGTTTCATACATATGCCAACTGTTAGCAAATTGAAGAATTGACTGCAAAAATGTATTTCTTTTCCTCTCTGCTGAAGCCTTCTTTTGAAAAACAGATACAGAGAGCATGGATAACATGGAAATTAGATCATCCATTATAGGATAATCAAGAGGTGATGGTATAAGCAACTTTTAAGGATTTTCTACATCATTAGTCATCAAAACTCTTAGTCTTTGAGCTTTTGAATACATACATTCTTCTGTACACATACTCACAGGAAGTGATGGCTCCTATGAGAATCCTCTAAACTATTTTTTTGCAGGAGGAAATAGGGAAAGCCTCCTTGGTCACAGGGACTTGACTGTGAGTGGAGGCGAAAGGCAATCAAAGAACCATTGCTGTGAAGAGTACTTTAATGATCACATCTACATAAAGCGAGCCAAGTCTATGATAAAATTATTATTGGACCTGGATTTTAGAACTGAGTCTGCTAAAATCTGAATGAATTGGTCCTTAGACAAGCAGTTTTGCACTTGCATTTTTATCACATGATGGGTTTTTGTTCAAAAGATCTCTAAAGACCCTTAGTCTGGATGTTGTCCAGTTCAAATCCTGTAATACGGAGGTTATTTGGAACATTCTAATGGGCTCATGAATACTGTAGACCACCTTACCTGCCCTCCTTTACCCTCATGTCTGATCACCTGAGTCCTCAAACATTTGTACAGCTGGTTCTTGGATCGATGTCTTATGTCCCTTTCTATCCATGTTCATGGTCTTTTTGATTGATAGTGATACCTGTCTTAGAAGATCATTTGTGATTTTAGGATTACTGGCCCAGATAACCAGAGTCCCTGTCTTTACTGTGATTTCTTGATCTAGCCTGCAATCAGCATCTTAAATTCTTTCTGGCCCCATTCTTTCCGTGTTGCCTCAATTTTCTCTCTCACCCAAATATTACTATGCTACTTAAAAATTTTAATCAGCATCTCAACTTGGGAAAAGAAAAGGAAAAATTCCTTGGTATACCATTCTAGGTCCTTCACTCTGAAATTCCAGAGTACTTTGAATGTTTCTGACACTCTTGACCTCAGGACACCGTAAAGAAAAAATATCCAGGGCTCCTCCCAATTCCTAAAATAAGGCCCTTAGCTGTATATCCATTCTGTCACCTCTGCCTGGAGTGTTCTTCTCCTTTCTTCCTAAAGCAAAACCTCTGCTTGTTCTTCCAGGTTCACGTCAAATATGGAGTCTTCTGTGACCCTTCCCTTACCCTGCAAAATTAATTTCCCCTATTGTGGTTTGATGCCACTTAGTTCTCACATTCATCCTTCTGGTCCATTACTCATTACATTCTGAGGTGTCCTATATTTACTGTGCCATGACTGTCTCTTCCTGGGGAGTGTGTGTTCTTTGGAGATGGGATTGATGTCTTACTCATCTTTGAATCCCTAGCTCCTAAAACATGGTTCACAAAAAGCGAATGTATTGAATTCATTCAGTCTCTTAACAGAGTCCTTCCAGATGGGCTGGAGTTTTAGTTTCATTTGTAATGGATGCTATAGGAAACACTGGAGAATGAATCTTTCTCGAGGTATTTACTGACTCTTACTCTGAGGAAGTTATTTATTGCTAAAGCTCGGTTTTGTCACGGCCGAAATGATTTCAAGATGATGCTGTTCACGGATTTCCCTGTTCTTGTCTAAATCTGTGGGTATGATTGCTTTTATCAGCCCCTGTATGGGTAAGAGTCACATGTCCAATACCGGATGGGCATTTGTGAAAGGAAGGGGCACTCATTGTTTCCTACCCACGTCTTTGATTGTTGGTGCAAAACCCTCAGAGATTTCTCTACTTTTTGTCACAGCAGATGGCAGCATTCAAGATGGTGGCCTTCGTAAGTCAGGAACCCTGAGTGACAAAGACAAAAACCACTTTCTGCTTTTCTGTCTTGGTTGTTTTTAAACCACTGATGTGTAATCCTTGGAGACCAGCCTGATAGAGATCCCCTGGTCACAGAATGGTCTCCTCCCATACCCCCCTGAATTCCTCCCATGATGAGACTCATCCTGCTTCATAAGGACTTGTTCTTACACGTGTGGATACATGTGCTTGGTTGGCTTTTCTCCATGTTTTTCCTGGACCACGCATATCTGTATCATCTGGTAAAGTTTCAGTGCTTCAGATTCCAGGGCTCCAGCTTAATATGAATGAATCTAATTCTTGGGAAGTCTGGCCAAAAGAATCTGTATTTTCAATAAGCCCTTTCACTGCTATTACAGATTTTATGAGGAACTATGTGTCTCATTGGTTGAGTTGAATTAAAAGAGAATGTCAGCTCCTGGGGGGTAGGGCCGCCTTTACCTCATTCACATTCTATCTCAGCCTCGAGCACACAGCTGGGCACATGGTGGCTGGGTAATTAATATTTATTGGATATAGGTGGAAAGAAGACTATAATTCCCGCCTTTCCTATCTCAAGGGCATAAATGAGGGTAAAATGACATGTATGTGAAATCACTGTGTACAGAAAAGGAATAGGTCCTCACACCAATCTACACAAAGTAATCACTTAAAAACATTGGTATCTTTAAATCCATAATGGCTTATCTAGAGCTAAAACTCACTGACCTCTTATAGTTAGGGGGAGAGAGAGAGAGAGAGAGAGAGAGAGACTGTTGTGTACTGCTTCCCCTCCACTTTTATAAGTGAGAAAAACCAAGGTTCAAAATTATTGTCATGGTCAAGATCACGTATAGCTGGTAAATACTAGATCAGCGCTTCTTAAACCCTAACAAGGACCGAAATCACCCGAAGGGTTTGCTAGAACAGGTTGCTGGTCACCATCTCTAGAGTTTCTAATGAAGTAGGTTTGGGGTTGGGCCTGAGAATTTACATTTTAAATAAGTTCCCATGTATTGCTCAGGCTCTTGATCTTGACCATGGTTGAGAACCAGTATACTACAGCTAAATTTGGATCCAGGAATTTTACTTCTGGCCTCTATTCTTGATATTTTCTTGTTTTACTACCAGTCTTATCCTTATAAACATATTCATTCTCTTTTTTTTCTCCCCCCCACCCCAATATGGTAGTCTTTTCCTAATTTATCTTTGTTTAGGGATACTAAGTTTGTAGAGAAGCTTGAATGTCAGTAACAACTACATTTGGACACTTCTTAATACTGTTTTACAGTTGGGAAATGGCTTGCTTTCTCATGGAATCCCTATGGGTGAACTACCTTGGAAGATTTAAGAATAGATACATTTTTGGAATTTGAAAGCCAGAGTCATTTTTGGGAACAAATTCCTAACTAGGAATTTCAGCTCTATTTGTCGCACCTGGGCTGGCAGGTACATCTGTTCTGCTCATATGATGCCTTCAGCCTAGGTGTGTTTCTTTCCCTTTGTTTCCTCCATGTGTTCTAAGCATGAGAAGGCTCTGTGTTCTGTAAGATGAAGAGACATTAATAATGTGGAGCTAATTTTATACAATTTGGAAATTGCACCTGAATCCTAAAACCTGAAATAAAGTGGTATTTCCTGTTTTCTTTCCTCTATGAAACAAATAAGGTGCCATTAAATGAATAATTTATATATCAGCACAGTTGGAGATAAAAATTCAGGATGACCCTTTTAAATTTACTACTTAACAGCGGGCCTTCGTTGATTGCAAATGTTAGCAGATGTATCGGCCAAATTCAACTTCCAAATGGAGACTCTAGTCTTCTTTGCAGTGAGTGTCTGAGAAATTTCAACTCAGAAGCAAATCATACATATCTCCTACTATATATCCATGTTGGACTTGGCCTGGATTGTTTATAAGCTATAATGAATTAAGGCACACAACAAACTGAGTTTTTTCCCCTCTGTTTAATGAAATCAAATTGTTCTAAAATAACAAGCACATCATTAAAAATAAAAACGAAAACAAAAAACCGAGGACAATTAATTCCTTTGTTTTTTTTTACTGTATACTCTTGGTATTGAACAGCCGCCTTCCGACAGAGAAGCCATTTTGCCCTTAGGTCTTTAGACTGATACCCAGAACTCTTTCGGGGTTCCAAGAGAAGACCACAGAATTTTCCCATTTAAAAGCTACTGCAAGCAGGCATTAAGACTACAAGGTGTTATAAGGGGAAACATTTTGATCATATAAAACTAGAAGTACAGGAATTGAAAAACATGTTTTTAAAATGCATTTTTTTTTCTAAATGACAAGGCTTGATTCATATTTTCTGTATCTCAGTTGTTGGAAAAATGCATTTTTAAAGTCAAAACAGATTTCTGCAATAGTTTTGATCATAACTTTGACCAAGTTCAGGGAGAAAATGAAGTTTTAAGAGGGCATAATATGAAAAGAATGAAATTATTGGTTTATAGTAATGGGTTGCAGTCTCAAAGTATGATTGATGTTAAGAAGAAAAACAATTTGAAAAATTCTCACCATCAATGGAACTAAATTTATTATCACTATATTTTAATCATACAGTTTGTGTAATTAAAAATAATTTGTATAAATACAAAAAACTGAAAGAAAAAGTTATCTCTCTCTCTCTCTTTTTTCCTTTTTCTTTTTTTTTTAGGGAGAGAGAGAGAGAGCGTGCACCCAGGGGTGGGGAGGGGCAGAGAGAGAGAATCTTAAGCAGGCTCCACACGAGTGTAGAGCCCAATGTGGGGCTCAACCTCATGACCCTGAGATCATGACCTGAGCTGAAATCAAGCGTTGGACGCTAAACTGACTGAGCCACCCAGGCGCCCTGTTTCATTTTACTTTCTTACTCCTTGTTTTCCAGTTTACAGTTGGGAGCAGCTCAAAACAAGCCAGTTAAAACAAAATAAGGGGCGCTTAGCAGGGAGTCTGCTTGAAGATTCTCTCCCTCCGCTCCTCCCCCCACTCATGGCCACACACACACTCTCTCTCTCTAAAATAAGTATGCTACTGAGCTGTTGCCAGGGACATTACTATCACAAGAGTCACCCATGTTAGAAAAACCTAGAGATGCTGCTCAGTTAGGATTGCATTTTGTTGCGAGTAACAAAATCCCCTACTCAGAAGCTTAAATGTGTCAGGGTCAATGTGCTTCATGCAACGTGATATCTGAGGGTAGATAGCCCAGGAGTGGGTCGGTGGCCCAATGGTGCCATCAGTGCACTAGGTTTGTTAGAACTTCCTACTCGGTCATCCACATCTTGTGCCTCTTGTTCCCAAACATGCAAGATGGTTGCTGTGATTAAAGATATTGAGTCCTTGCTCTAGGCAGGAAGAAGGAGAATCGGTGAGAGAAGTGCTGTCATCAAGCACACGTTTTCATTTTATTTGATAAGGAACGTTCACCCCAGGGCTTGGCAGCTACTTATTGGCCAGGACTGTGATTCATGGCCACCCCGGGCTGCACTGGCAACTGAGTAGGTGATACATCCATCCTTGAGCCCATTCAGTAGAGGAAGGCAAGGGAAAAGGGAGTTCTGAACAGCTTTTGATGGACCCACATTGTGCATGATTATAGTGGCACCGCTAGGGCACCCCAACTAGAGCCATTGTTACTGGAGGTTGTTCTGTTTCCTGAAAACTTTGGCCAGTGGCACCACTGTATGGGAACCTTTTGTTAAGGGTGTGTGCGTTGAAGATACCTTGGTAAATGACAAGTCTTCTTGAGTGCTCTCTGCAAGAGACAGAAGTTTTAAGGATACTCCTGCTTAGATATCTCTGCTGCGGTTACCTCAGAGACCAGAAGAGCAGCTAAACCCAGTAGACATACCTGGAGTTCTCCAGGACAAACGTGAATTCCCAGAGACGCTGCAGCCTGAACTCTGTCAGGGGAGAAGGTGGTTTTCCATACATTGGAGATGGTACTTTGCATAATTATGGAGAGCGATATTATTTCTTCTCCCTCTCCTTCCTTTCTAATTGTGAAACTAAAGGCCTGCCAGGCATAAGAAAGGGCCCACTGCTAAGCCCCCTACTCATTAATGACCTCTTCGTCAAATACACAGAGCTCGAGTTGAAGCTTTGAGATGACTGTTAATAAGTATTTGATGGACTCTTTAGCCACGGGCCCTCCAACTCCTTGATTCCTGTCCAGCGGAGGTGTGTTTTTATTCCCCAAATTACATCGTATTCCTCCCAGTAAGGTACATAATGGTCCATCTTGCTTAGATACCTGTGAGCTAAGAGGACTCTTTGGCTGATCTCATTCAAGTCTTGTAGTGAGACTGATCAGCTTTCTGGCTGCCCAGCCTCTTCGTGTTCACGAGAATGTCAAAAGGGTTTGACTCTTGATGGAATTCAGAAGTCTGCATCCAGCAGGATGGAGCTGGGATTCTGCGTTAATATTCAAAATGCTCATCCACTTGTAGAGCTCTGGCACCCCCCAAATGGAATGAACCCTGGTGGCAGCAGTGTTCACCAGCAAAAGTCCCTGCTTGGGGTAGGGGGTACCCATTTCTCCCACCTCAGGCAACCGGAAGGTGAGTACGTGACATTGGTCCTACCTAGGACGTCGTCTTTTGAGTGAATCCCAAAAAGGCACAGGGCTGATTTGAATTCATGCAATCAGTAGTGTCAGTGTCCAGGCGGGACAGTGTCCAGTGGCGGCCGGTATCCTGCAGCCACCCTTCCACGCTAACGTCTGTTTGTTCTGGCCAGACTATTCTTGTTGAAGAGATCGTTTCACTGCCTCCTGCCTCTTGGGCCTCCAGAGCTGCCTTAGTTCCTGCCCTTTGCCAAGCCTGCTTCTCCCCTCCCCTTATGTCACTCATAGTAAATAATTTGGCTTTTAAAGAGTGATGGGTTAGAAAATACTGACTGAAAATTTAGCTATAATATCTTATTTACTGTGGCACCCAAGTAGATAATCTGTGTAAAAATTACTGTATTCCCGTATACTCTCCTTGCAACAGAAAGGATGCATATACTCCATAAAAACAAGATTAATTTGAAATAAGGAAAATGGGGCGCCTGGGTGGCTCAGTCCGTTAAGCGGCTGCCTTCGGCTCAGGTCATGATCCCAGGGTCCTGGGATCGAGTCCCACATCGGGCTCCCTGCTCAGCGGGGAGTCTGCTTCTCCCTCTCCCTCTGCCCCTCCCCCTGCTCATGCGCACGCATACTCTCTCTCTCTCTTGATCTCGCTCTCCCTCAAATAAATAAAATCTTAAAAAAAAGAAGGAAAATGAGGTTAAGGAAAAATGTACACAGCAATGAAATTGGCACACAAATGATAAACTAAGAAATCCTACATTTATTAGAAGTGAGCCATGAGTTCTGCAAGTCATTTGTAGAACAAAGCATAGTGTGATAGGCATAGTAACTTACCAAAATCAATTTAAAGGTTTAAGTGATAGATATTTCTTAAATAGACTAGGCAATTGGTCTGCCTTTCCCCTACTACTAGGTAGGTAATAACTACCGGCCCTCAACATTGTCTGAACATTTTTCAGCTCTATCTATAATCTTTAGCTGTCTAAAACATTTTTTATGATTTAATGGTGGTACTTAGGAATAGCTTTGTACATCATGAATTAAAATTTGTTGTTCCAGTGTCCACTCATGTGATTCAGACATTCAGGTCTCTCGTATTAGATTTCTTTGGGGGTTCAGAAAGTCTAACAGATTAAATGTCGCCCTTCCCCCATGAGAATCCCATAAGTTGAATAAAGATGACAGTCGTTTCCAAATTTTAGGCATGTGTTACCTCGTGTTTAAGGAGCTGTCAGTTAAAAGTTACATTAACTTATGAAAAAGTGGCTTTATTAAGCAGCAAAGTTGGTTTTTGAGAAGGTTGTCATTTCGTCTGAATTCCACCTGTCTGCATTAGTGACAGCGCCCCCATCAAAGGGCCCACCCTGTCGTGCCCACTGCGACCAGGGCACGCAGTGTGGGCTTTGGGAGCAGGCAGCCCTGCAAACGAGTCCCTGTGTGACACAGGGCAAGTCACTTTACTCTCCGAGCCTTGGTTTCTTTATCTGCAAGTGGGAATAGTAATACATATCTCAGAGTTGGAGGACTGAATTCAGTCACGTTTTAAAAATGGCCCTGCACGGTTCCTGACACATAGTAGGTGCTGTTGGGATGTTCTTCTCTCACCCAAGGGAACAAACCAGCTCCTTCAGAACTTCCCTTTACACCTAACACTGTGGTTCTTTTGTGAAGAGGCTTTAACGAAAATCATAATTATTGCTGTAAAACCAGCGAAACCCCAAACCTCTCTTGTGAGTAGTATCATAACATCTGTGCAGAAAATATTTAGGTTTAGTAGTTAATCTCTTCAGAAGTTTCTCGTGCACACACACCCACACCCCTCCCAGTAGGAGTGGGCCAGGCACCTGTGTTGTGGGCTTTCTTGGGACCCTGCACTCCTCCTCTCATAGCATTTAATACCTTTACTTTGATTGGTTTTTCCCATACTAGGCTGTAAGCTCCCTGAAGGCAGGGTCCTGACTGGATTTTTCATCATCATCTTCCTGGCATGGAGGGGAAACTCGGTGACTAGTTACTGGTGTTTATTGTTGAATAATGATGCAAATGCTATTTTCTCAGAGGGGACAGGGTACTTTCCTGTGTCCCTATTTTAAAGCCTGCATGCCAAGGAGAACTAAGAGGAGCTGGAGACGTGGATGGGATGGGGAAGAGGAAGGGGAGATGGGGGAAAACAGAATTGGAAGGCAGGGGTGGTGCATTTACTACTGACATGTCTGGCTTGGAAAAACAGAGACATGGACAGGAATTTATTAATTAACGTAGTGTGCTGGAAACTATGCTTTATATTCGGCAGAATGAACCCTATGGAGAGTCTCAAGATTTTTTTGAGTCCATAGCTAACGTTTGTGGCGAATTAGGATAGAATGAAGTAGTGAATTTTTTATTACCTACCTAGGTGCCTCTCAATACGTTGATTTAGAACTTAATTAAATCTGTTCCACTTTACAAAGGCGTCACCAGGGACAACATCAGGTTGGTTTATTAGGACCTTGGTGGTCTATTTGATAGTCAAGTATTGACTCTCCCTCATCAAGGGATTGAACTTTTCAATGTCTCCATTTACCTGTTTATTAAACAGTCATATGTGCACTTACACTGTGTCAATTCAATTCACTGTTGGCAGATTACCCATAGAACTTCTGACAGATTGGTTCAAAAATTGAATACCATTTTACTGATTTGATTGCAATTTACCAGATACACACTTAACACTTCAATTATATTAATCAGAATGAAAGTTTGTACATGACACTTGCAAGCCAACAATCTGAGTATTTTGAACCTATTTCACCCTCTTCATTAGAGTGTAGCGTTTGAAACTACATGGTTATAAAATAAAACGAGGGAACCCTATTTCAGGTGTTTTTTTTTTTCTTTTTTGCCTTTTTGCTTTCATTCAGCTCTTCTGAGCAAATGCAAGCCTATTTCTATTTTTTTCTGTGGAGGAAAATGATTCTCTTCCTCATTTTTGTCACGCTTGTCCCATGGTGCGCTGCTTTGTGTTCTTTTTGTGCACATTTGTCTTGCTGACTCACTTAGAAGTTTTTCTAGGCAGTGTTTCATATTTCTTTGCTTGAGTCAAACGTGGACGTTTTCTGGGAGTCCTCTTTGCTTCCCGGTTTCTATATCAATCAGTCATAGAGTCCTGCCTCCCCACCCGCCATTTTTATTTGGTGACCTTCCCTCTCTCCTCGCCTTCTTACAACTCTTCTAGTTTAAGAACCTCATCCTTTGTCCCAAGGAAAGTTTCAACAACCTAATTGATTCCCTTGCTTCTGGTCTTGCCCCTTCAAGTTCATCTTCCACAGACACCCCAGAAATTGACCAATAATGCAAATTATAACATTGCGCTATGGGTGTGTTAACTTGAAAGTTCTATCTTCCTTCACTTAATGGATTTCTGCATTAGCTTTTGTGTGAACAAGGGTACTAAGATTGATACATTTGATTTGATTAATCCCAACTTCCTGGGCTAACACATCAAATGGTCCAGTGGACTTTTTCTCCAGTCTCTTGGTCAACCAAGTGAACCTCCCATTGATATCAGACTGCCTTTCATTCCACACACAGCCCTCCATGCTCATCTCATTCCCACTGCCTGGAAAACTCTTACCCTCTTTTCTTTCCCTTATTCCATATCACCCTGATCACTCAGCTCAGGTACAATGTCTTTCAGAAAGCTTTTGATGTTTGCCACTGTCAGAAACTCAGACCAGGTCAGATGAGGTCAGGCCAGGCAGCTGTCATCACACAGGTGCATGCCATTGCTGCGCTTGACATATTATATGGAAGGCTCTTGGTGATCCACCACTAGGTTATGCATTCCTTAAGGACCTGGGAGCCAGTTTCACTCTTCTTGATATCCCTAATGCCTAGTACATGGAGTTGTTAGATAAGTGTTGAACCAGGCTTGTCATCCGCAGTGTCTAGTGTTGTATGTCCATTAGTGTTCAACAAATATTACAATTTTTAGGTTTGTAGATTTTTGCATAATATGAGAGCTCTTTTGTAAGGAAATGGCATGTATCGGTAATGTTAAGTTGGGATCTGACATCCATTTGTAAGGAAAAGTATGGAGGGGGTATTGGGGAAGTTCATGGTAGGTCAGTCTCTGGTCTTTACTACTCTAAAATTCTATGGGTCTTGGAGTATTCCAGACTGGAGGATAGTATAATGATTAGGCTAATTAGGCTGTATCTCTCATATTAAGAACAATATTAAGAAAGCATGTAACAAAGAATGCCCTCATATACACGTGGAGTAAAGCAGACCCTCTCTCTGTCTTCGTCCTTGGCCCGTGTTCCATCACAACCCCCTTGCTGCTCTTCACCCCACTGACCATTCTCCTTCAGCCTTTGGTGGGCTTCTTTCAGCCCCTGAAATGCTGGTACCTATCCCTTCAAGAGATTCTCACCCATTCCTCTGGTGTCAGCCAACATTTACACATTGGCAACTCCTTAATCTAATTCCAACCCCAAATCTCCAGCATAGCACAAGGGGGATATTTAACTGTCTGTTTCAAGTCCCACAAGTACCTCAAACTCCACATGCCCTAAACTGGACTTTGATCTGTCCCCCCAACCTTTTCCCTCCTTGCTTTGGTCCCTACTTTTGTGAATGGGACCACCATTCATTTAACTCACTTCCCTTCTTTCCTCTGCTACTCTAGGTAACTTTCAAAGTCCATTAATGCTGTCTTCTTAACCTTTTAATTTCCTTATTGCATTATTATGCCAGGGGTTGTACACTGGTGATCCTCTGGCTAGATCTGGCTCATAGACAAGTTGAATTTCAAATTTGTGCCTCGACGCTTTTAGGTGGGCATATGCTCTTCAGCTTTCCCCTGGCCCCGTCGTTCCTTGTGGAGTGACCCCAGCCTACTCTCTTGCAGTTACACCATCTGCCTGGCTGTTTTAGTTCTGCCCTGGCTCACCCCCACACTGTCTCTCCTGCGTGACTTCAGGACACCAACAGAATGATCAGCTCACCCTGTTCTCTTAGGTAATACCTGTCCCGGTCTTCCCAATGCCCTAAACAGTGGTCCAAACCCACTCTGCATACCTGAATTATCTGAGGAACTTAAAAAAATTTTTTCACCCCAGGCCAATTAAATCAGAGTCTGGAAGGGTGGTATCTGTGATTTTAAGGTCCCCAAGGAGATTCTCATTTGCAGCTAGGAGTAAACCATGGACCCATAGAATAGATTCCCAGTTCCCAAGTGACCTGGTGGTTGGCCAGACTATTACTCACACACACATTCCCGTATTGTCTTGGGATATCTCTCATCCACCATGACTTCCTTGTGGTTTCCAAGAGCACTGAGTTGTTTCAGGACTGTAGCAAGGTCAGGGCTCACTTCCCTTTTTCCTACGTTACCTTTACTTCTTAGCCCCCTGGCACACATCTGTACCTGACATAGGACTGAGCTCAGCCATCATCCCGTATGAAACTTAGCTAAAAAAACCTACTCCACCTGGGGAGAAGTGACCTCTGCTACCCTTGTGCCCCACGATGACACTGGCTGTCTACACATCTGTGACAGTACTATTTTACAGGGCTTCTCAAGCTTTAATGTGCACACATAGGCAAATCTTTTAAATGCGGATTGTGATTCAGTAGGTCTGGGCTGGGGTCTGCCATTCTGAACTTTTAACAAGCTCAGAGGTGAACCATGTGTTGGGTACTAGGCTTTACTGAATTCACAAGTTTTTATACCTCTCTTGGCTTTGTTGTGTAATTGCTGAGGACGATGACAAAATCTGAGTTCAATGCCTGACACTCAGCTGTCACCCACTAAATGTTCCATGTGTGAACAAACACGTGATGAATGATTGAGTGAGCTGGAGAAAGATGGATGGTTGGATGGATGGATGGATAGATAGATGGATGGTTGGGTGGATAAGAGGAAGGAAGGAAAGGAAGGGAGGGAGGGAGGAAAAGTTGAGATGTAGCTTTCTTGCTACTTAGAAAGAAATAGCCTGAGACATAAATGCATATTACAATACAGTCAATATACTGCAACAGACGATATCAGAAAGGATGTGTTCAATACATAGTGATGATTTTAAAAGACTGAGTACTGTGCTAGTAGATGGACTAGTAACATATTTGGGATCTACAAGGCCATGAGGATATCTGGTGAACTAAATAGGAGTCAGCAAACTATGGCCCGTGGGCCAAAGCTAGCCCACTATGTTTACATAAAGTTTTATTGGGACATCATCCCATTCATTCATGTCTGTGTTATCCGTGGCTCCTGTCCTGTGCAAAGGAAGTGCTAGGTAGTCATAACAGAGATCATCTGGCATGCAGATCCTAAAATGTTTTACTCTTTTTCAGAACATTTTGCTGGCTCTTAATCTAAATTAATAAAGTATAATGAAATATTTCCATAGCTGAGAAAATTTGTGGATTGTAAACATTTTAAGGTTAAAATTCCCAGGACAGCGATGCTGCTTCAGAAAATCTAGCTACCTAAGAGCATTGGAATTCTGCATGGGGGCTCGACCCAGCTATAGAGACCCTGATTTTCAACCTGTCTCAGAATTCTTCACATACAGGGCGCCTGGGTGGCTCAGTTGGTTAAGCGACTGCCTTCGGCTCAGGTCATGATCCTGGGGTCCCGGGATCGAGTCCCGCATCGGGCTCCCTGCTCAGCGGGGAGTCTGCTTCTCCCTCTGACCCTCTTCCCTCTTGTGCTCTCTCTCTCTCATTCTCTCTCTCTCTCTCTCTCTCAAATAAATAAATAAAATCTTTAAAAAAAAAAAAGAATTCTTCACATACAGTCATATGAAATCAAGATCCAGAGGAAAACAAAAAGTACACAAAGGTCTACTAACTTTTTATGCTGCTAGTGAGAGATAAGGGAATTCAGGAAAGGGTTTATCTAGCAAAGAAGTTTCTATGAACCTTCCAGTAATTTCCTGATTGCTCTGTTAGGAAGGTAGGAATCATTCTCCCCTCTCCCCACCCCTGCCTTGGGTACCAGATTTCCTTTTATGGTTAACTCATATTTAACTGAGATTTGTCCATAAATAAATATAAAAAATTAAATTTCTAAAATTGCTACTCTTGTCACTTAAAAGTGACTTCTTCCTTTGTGAATAGATGTTCATCATCACTAATGATCAGGGGAAAAAATGAAGTTTAAATCAAGAGACCATTTTACCCATTCATTTGGCAAAATTAAGATATCTGACAGATATCAAGTGTTGGGGGGCTTAGAACCACTGGACCTTTCATGCGTTGTGAATGGATATAGAGGTTGACACAATCACTTGGGAAAATGAGTGTTCCTAAAGTTGAACTCTCATTACTTGTGACTGGGCAATTCCACACCTAGGAATCCACACATATTCCAGAGAAACACTTGCATATATAGAGCAAAGTAATATTTGTGGCATCGGTGTTCACAGGAGGGATTAAAAAATCACAATCTGAAAGCAACGTACTACCTTTAGGGGAAGAGTAGATGTACAAACTTTGGGCATAGAACTCTATAGCAACTCCAAAATAAATGCAGTGTAGTGTCATGCAAAAAATATAGGCATATCTTAGCAATATATGAAGTAGAAGTAGTTCCAGAAGATTATATATGCCATGATACTTTCTCATAAAGTGAAAAACAGTAATATGAAAATGTGAATTTTTTAAGGAGTAAATATAGAATAAAAATCACACAAAGAGGAAGTTAAGGGCTGGTGATCAGGGAATTCAAGGTGATGTTTAGTTTCAGGGAGCTAGGGGGAGGGTCTTGGAAGATCACAGAGCTGTTTTTTGGTTCTTATCAAGAACTTTGCTTTTTTTCCCCCCTTGAATAGTGGAGTTACAGGTCCTTCTTTTATTTAAAATAAATGGCCAACTTGGGGCACCTGGGTGGCTCAGAGGGTTAAGCGTCTGCCTTCGGCTCAGGTCATGACCCCAGGGTCCTGGGATCGAGCCCCACATCGGGCTCCTGGCTCAGCGAGGAACCTATTTCTCCCTCTCCCTCTGCCTCTCTCCCTGCTCATGCTTTCTCTCTCTCTCTCTCTCTCCCTCTCTCTCTGTTATCTCTGCGTCTCAAATGAATAAATAAAATCTTAAAAAAAAATGGCCATCTAAATAAGTACAAAGCAGCCACACACGTGGACAATAAGAACATACTGTGAATCGGGAATGATAATTATCCATTCCGTGCGCTTGAATTAAAGAAAACATCTGTGCAATGGTTAGAGCATGATCTGGTTAAAGTGCTGACTTTGGACTCCACAGATAGCAGGTTGGCACTTTGCAAGCTAAAGATTTATTTAAAATATAAAGTATTTTATACCTGAATTTGGAATTGCATTTCCTACCCTCACCCCCACTGTTCTTCCTATCTTCTGACAAAAGATCCCCCCCTGAAAGGCAGTAAAATATAAAGTTGAGGGGATTCAGACCAAACCATGTTAATTCTTTTGATTATGTCTGAAGCTATCTCCATGAACCTGAGTTAATGATGACCTAAGGTAAAACTGTCTGCACTCCTGACCTCTTTCAGATGCATTTCCCAGAGCAATCAGAATAATGTCATTTTAACATCTGTCATTTCAATCAAGTGCAAGGCTAGGGTTCATCATGTGGTTTTTGTAACCATCACTCAGCAATGTCACCCCCTTAGCCAGTAATGACTTCCATTGGCATTCTGTCAATAAGGACACGGACAGTTCAGCTATGAGACATTCATAAATACTTCCTACATTAATCACATCAATTAAAGAATATGTCCCACCTTTTTTAAGGAATTAGGTATTCCGAACGTTCTCAGCTTGAGCTGAACAGAAAGCTGTGCACACCTCATGGGAAATGCAGCTTGAAAGTTTTTGGCACTGAAGTTTCTGGCTTCCCTTTCTATCACATGGCATCATGGTATCTTAGCTGTAATAAGGTTATGGCTTTTAAAATCCATACCAAATGTTATCATCACGAGAGCAGATTTAAAAACAGTGAGTAGTGGCTACTAGCTTGGACTCAACAGCCAGCCTGATTGAGTTCAAATCCTGGACCTGCTTCTTACCAGCATTGGATTAGGAGCCTGTTATTTAGTTCCGCATCTGTAAAATTGGATAACAATATCTACTTCATCCAGCTACTCTGAGAATTATGTGAATACATACGTACATTATTATATATGTCTGCACATATGTATATTTTACATATTATATAACGGTCCATATTCTGTTTACATATGTATATTTGTTTATATATATATAAATTTATGTTATCTGTATATCATAGAGCAGAGCCTAGTGCTCTATCAATATTATATAAATTATTGTTAAATATAAGGTTTCTTTTTTTGAATTTTTTTAAAGATTTTATTTATTTATTAGAGCACAAACGGGGGTAGCAGAGGTAGAGGAAGAAGCTGGCTCCCCACTGAGCAAGGAGCCCGCGGTGGGGTGACCTGAACTAAAGGCAGATGCTTAACCGGCTGAGCCACCCAGACACCCCAAATATAAGGTTTCTGTTAGCTTCTCAAGTATAACTAAAAACAAACAAGCATGGAAAACCCCCACTGTTTCTAGGTATACCAGTAAGGCAATGAAAACACGGGGCTACGGGAGAGAAACTAATGTGTGTTGAGTACCTGCCGTGTACCCATGACTTAATTTTCTGAGCCTGGTCCCTCACTTTCAAACTACTAAACCTAAGTTTCAGGGCTCTTGTGAGCATGAAATGAGATCATACATGTAAAGTTTTCAGCATAGAACTTCACATAGAAATAATGCTGAGTACTTGGTAGCCCATCGTCTTATTTTTAGAGTCACTGTTGTTCCTGCAACTTTATCTCCGAAGAGGTTTCTGCAGACCCACTCAGACATGCCTATGTGAATGCACACATGACCCACAACCTCTTCCATCAACATAGAAAACTCGTGCTTCATAGGCACAGAATAAATAAATAATGCAATGCTGGGCTCTTGGTGAGGGAAGATGTAGAATGATGCATGGTAGAGAAGCTGACACTGAAACTCTTTTCAGGTCTACTAAGCTTAAAAGTGGCTGTTTTCTTATCAAAATCTATGGCTAAAACTATATAAATATTTTATTTTGGAAAAATGTTTAGGTTATGGAACACTTGAACAAAGAGTTCCCTTATGTCCTTCTCCCATTTGCCTGAGCGTTAACACCTGTATAACCGTGGTATATTTGTTAAGACTAAGAAATTAATACTGGTACAGTACTCTTAACTATGGACTTCATTTGGATTTCACCTGTTTTTTTCCACTAGTTTCCTTTTTCCCTTCCTGGATTCCATCCAGGGTACCACACTGCATTTAGTGAGGTTGATTTTGAATCATGCTTTTCCTTCAATCTCTTCCTCCTCCAAACCACTTCCTGGCTTTTCAGAACAGAGAGTAAGTACCCAGTGCAGAGACAGAGCGGTACACTCGGATTGAAGAGGTCCTTCCGGAGAAGACAGCTGGAACTAGTGCTTTGGATTGTCTTTGTGTTGTAGCTTTTGTACGGATTTTTTTTTTTTTTTTTTGCAATGGAGTGTTAGGAAGAAGGCTAGCTTGGACTAAAGAAATGTGCTTGAAATAAGAGAGGTGGGAGGGAAGGAATATAGATATGAGTAGCACTAGCTATTATTTGTGAAGTTTGTTTGAACATGTACGTTAGAGAAGTCTGTAGTTAGTTAACAGTTAATTTTTTAGTTTCAACAAATATACCATGGGTATACAGATGCTAATGCTAAGAAAGATACCAAACTCAAATGGTGGTATAGACCAGTTATATTTAACAATCAGGCCTCCGAATGTTTCTCTGTTAAATAAAAATTTCCGTGGCATGGAAGCTGAAAGAAAGCTTCTCAACCTTTTTCTGTGAGGGTCATGGTACATGTACACTAGGGAAATCTCACTTATGAAGAAAGATGCAAATATCTAAATAAAGTATTAGCAAATTGAGGAATCACATTGTAACCACATCATGTGTTTTTCAGGAATGTAAGTTTTGGTTTAACATCAGGAAACTGATAAATGCAGTTCCTTAATTCATAGATTAAGTAGAATATTCACTAGAAAAATCCGTTTGATTAAATGAATGCCTAAAAAACTTCATTTGATAAAATTTATTTCTCATTCTTAATTTAAGAATATTTACTAAGGACTAAAACAAACCCATTTCCAAAAAGTGACAACAACTATCTACCAGAAACCTATAGAAAACAAAATATTTGATGGTAAATCATTAATACCTTTCCCACTAAAGTCAAGATGTACAGAAAAATATCTATTCTCACCGCTAGTCTTCAACACCGTTCTCAGGGGCACCTGGGTGGCGCAGTTGGTTGAACGTCCCCCTCTTGGTTTCATCTCAGGGTCAGGAGATGGAGCCCTGTTACAGGCTCTGTGCTCAGTGTGGAGTCTGAGAGTCTCTGCCCCTCCCCCAGCTCCCTCCCCCTCTTTCTCTCTCTAAAATAAATAAATAAAATCTTAAAAAAAAAATGTACTTGGGGCGCCTGGGTGGCTCAGTCGTTAAGCGTCTGCCTTCGGCTCAGGTCATGATCCTGGGGTCCTGGGATCGAGCCCCGCATCGGGCTCCCTGCTCCTTTTGGAAGCCTGCTTCTCCCTCTCCCACTCCCCCTGCTTGTGTTCCTTCTCTCACTGTGTCTCTCTCTGTCGGATAAATAAAATCTTTAAAGAAAAAAAAATGTACTTGAGGCCCTAGCCAAGGTAATAAGAAAAAAGTACAGAAATAATGATAGCAGAAAGGAGGAAGATAAACTCTCAGTATTTGCAGACATAAATTTTGTGAAGCCAGTAAGTTGCTGGATATAAGATGCATATACATATGCAACAGTTTTCTTGCATATCAAAAATAATCAACTTAAAATGTACTGAAAACAAGAGCCTATTTATAACAACCACCCCCTGAATTCCATAAAATATCTGAAAATAAACCTAACAAGGAGGTGTAGCATATATAAGGAAAATTATAATACTTTACCAAAGAGCCTAAAAGAAAACTTGAACAAATGGAAACATTTTTCCTTGTAAATATTCATTCTCATAAAATTCTGTATATTTAATGCAAGCCCAATCCAAGTCCCAACACTTTCTACAATGAATATTGGCAAATGGATAAGTTTATATGTTAGAGAAAATATATAGTCAATAAAATATTTTTACATTGAGATGTGGTTGTCATGTAACACTAGCTCTTGGTGTACAACATAATGATCAATATTTGTATCTATTGCAAAATGACAACCACAGGAGTCTAGTTAAGGTTCATCACCATACATAGTACAGAATTTTTTTCTTGTGATTAAAACTTTTAAGGCTTACTGTCTTAGCAACTTTCAAATATACAGTATTTTAAACTAAAGTCACTATGCTGTACATTACACAGCTATCATTTATCAGTGAAACTTTGTACCTTTTGACCTCTTTTGTCCATTTCATCCGCACCCTGTAGTCAGTGATATTTAGAAAAATAAAAGGAGGAATTATCCTTGCAACAATCAAAACATACTTTAAAATTATAGTAATTGTAACAGCATGATCTTGGTACATGAATAAAAACATAGATCATACTAAGATAAACATCCTGGAAGCACATTGTATTACGGAAATATTTTTTTTGATAAATGTAGCATTTCATATCAATGGGGACAAGATAAAGTATTCAATAAGTAACTTGTGGCAAATGGATAATAAAATTAGACATTTAGTTAAGACTTAAATATCTGATGAATAGAAGAGCAAAGCATGAAAAAAATACAAAAATATAGGAATATCGAGACTTAAAAAATGTCATCCTGAGATGTAGATCATCTTGAGATGATAAAAGATGGTAAAAACTTCCTAAGGCAGAAGATCAGAAAATATGGCAGATTTGACTTGATAGAAATTCAGAATTTCTTTATCACAAGTAATATGATCAAAAGGCAAGTGAGAGATTGACAGAGAAATAACTTCAGCATGCTTAGTAGACACTGGATGAATTTATGGAGTATGATAGAACTACAAATTTATCAACCAGAAAAACACAAGAAACATTTTTTTAAATGCACAAATGTTTCAAAGTGCAATTTGAGGAAGAATTACAAAGGAATGGCAAATACATAAAAATTTTTCTCAACTACATTCATAATCACAGAAATGCAAATTAACCATAATGAGTTAATGACCCCATCATATTGATTGATAGTATCATGAACTGGTGATAATGTAAGGCAACAGCACTCCATAGCACCACTGATCTAAGAAGCAGAGCCATTTGGGAAAACGTCGGCAGTATCTATCAACAGTTGGAGACCGTGACTCATAATTCTCCTAACAAGCTCTTCTGTGGAAAGCCATGCACTAAAAATGCATTCTCAAGGCTACTCAGATGATGTCATTTGTATATTCAGAACCATCGCTTGCAATGGCAAAGAAATAGAAAAATTGTAAAAATATATCAATAGGGATTAAATACATTCTTGTATTTCTATATTTGAAATAATATTTCATCATTAAAATAATGAGATTGATCTTTATGTGCTGATATGAAAAGACATCAAAGGCATTAACATTTAATTGACAGAATGTCTAGAACATGATTCTATTTAAGTGTCTTTAAAAAAAAAATCCCATTGCTTTTGTACAAAAGAGACTTCTAAAAAGTGCCAATTGAAAGCAGTAGGTTGATGGGCAGAGGTGTGAAGGGGGCCATCATGTTCAAAACTCCCATGGTGAGAGGATATTTCTGTAATTTATTCCTTATATACCTTTCTAAATGTTCTCCACAAAGCCCTTTATACTTTAAAGCTAGCATAAAAGACATTTTTCCCATGGCGTCTAGTCAGGCTAAGACCTTTCCAGCAAGGTGGTGGAGGGGAGGGAGTGAGAAGGTTGTCTGTTTCTAACTACTCCCTAGGTGCAGAAATTATGAAATTTGTGTTAACATCCATTGATACCTTTCTTTTGCCTTACTGGCTACCAAGTAAAAATTTTCTACCCAGTTCGGTTATAGAGACATGCATGCCAAAATATCAAGCAAGGATGTCTAAACAGAGGGGCTGCTTTTCAGGTGTTTGGAAGTTTTCCTTAGTGGAAAGATGAAGCTTATCTCTTAGAAAGGGCAGATTACTTAGGTATGTTTTACTTAAGAATTGTGATCCCTGAGATACTTGGGTGGCCGGGTCCGTTAAGCGTCTGCCTTTGGCTCAGGTCGTGATCCCAGGGTCCTGGGATCGAGTCCCACATCAGGCTCCTTGCTTGGCGGGGAGTCTGCTTCTCCCTCTGCCTGCTGTTCCCCTGGCTTGTGCTCTCTCTGTCAAATAAATAAAATCTTAAAAAAAAATTGTGAATCCCCTTCTGTAGTCCGATATAGTTCCAACTGTCTCAAGATTTTACCTGGTGGTACTACTTATTCCAAACATCCTCTGTAATAATAGATTTTTAATAAATTCAGATCACATGTCTTATTCACCCTCTATCTCTAGTGCCTGGTAGATGCGCAATAAATATTTGTTGAATATGTGTTAATGAAAAACTGTATAAGTGAGGAGAGGCAGATGATGGAACCTTAAAAAATGCATTATACCTATATATTCATATATCACTATGGACATAGTGTACTATGTTAGGTGAGCTATATACAGTTTATTCCATATTTATCGTCTTCAAAAATCACATGCTAAAGAACTCCTTTGGGGATTGTTAAAGACTGCTTTCTCAGGCGTATCAGGGGGAGAAGTGTAAGGCAAATTCTCATACTTAGAGTAAGCAGACGAGGTGAGCGATACCCCTCACCGCCAGGAATGCTTAAACCTTCCAAATGACTTCAGCTTGGTTACTTTATGCTTCATAGATTTCACATTTTCCATAATAAGAATGTCTCCCAGATTAACCTAATATACCAGATATTTTCCTGTTTTCTGTCTTTCTGTTTTCTTACTCGCTTGAAAAATTTCTAACAAGACCCTATTTTCTTTGCTTAAAGCAGCCCTGGCAAAGGGAAACATGGGAAAAGCAAACCAACATGATTTCTCACAGTTGTATTTTAAGATACCTGTGGGAAACTTTGAGCAAAAGGGGTGAGTTTCATTATATCCCTAACCACTTCTGGTTTGAATATTTTATGACCATGTGACTATGTCCCTTAATGGACAGTACTACTAGGAGGCCAATTATTGCTTATTAGAGTAACATCTACATAAAATGCTTTTTTAAAATCAGATATTTTTGCCCCCAAGGAACCATATTTGGGTGTTCATTGTCCTGGGAGGCCAACAGTCATGAACTTAGACTCCCACCTGAAAACTGTGGATTGTTTCCTCAGGGAAGATGAAACTCACTGTAGCAAATAGACCCAAAGCCCTGTTGTTATTCAGAGCACTCTGGATTCCAATTCAAGTCTTACTTCTTAGTAGGTACGTTGCTTCTGAGCTTCAGTGTCCTGTCTATACGATGTAGATGGTAACACTTAACCTCCTAGGACTACCGGGAGCTTTTACGTAGCTCCAAGGAATTTTGGAGATCTTTGGCTTATGAGCGTGGCTTTTACGACCTGTGGTCTGGTTCTCAGCGCTGCTTTGGCGGTAAGGAGGCACAGTGGCCAAACAGCCCTCCCAAAAGAACCACCCCAAGCCCAGCCCGCCATCAGAATCATGGGAAGGGTCAGCCTGGGCTACTTGCACCATGAGTTTATCTCGGCGCCCACCAGCCCATAACAAAACCCACTTATCTCTACAGCATTGAGATTCATCAGAAAACACTAATGATGTAGCAGCCATAGATGTTAGTTCTGAGAACTCGAACACCTATTACTTTAGCTCAATGAAAGAGTCCAGGAAGCTTGAAGAGAGAGGTTTTATGAAGGACAAGGATCCAGGCGTTTTACATGGGGTAACACTGGTGGTATTTGTGTCTCGCTTGACGTCATTTGAAAACATGATCCATCAAGTTGTTTTGATCCATCTGGATAGATTTTTTAAATGTCCCAAGCTAAATCTTAAGATGAAGAAAGAAATAATCTTGAATTAAAATGATTTCAGAAGTCATGTGGCCGAGGAGCACAGACAACTGAGTATTTAAAATGAGTATTGTGTTGAGACTTAATTATGATGGACGTGGCCAAAGGGTCTAATGATTGCTTCAGTAGCATTGCTATTAAGGATATTTATTGAACCTTAATAAGTAATATATATGAGACTATTCCTTAATAAAGTACAATTGTACAAGCAATAAATATCTGATTAAATTTCTATTAATTTATAACAATTGCATACTTTTAGGCATGTTTCATTTAATAAGAAAGAGGCAAATTATTGTCATGGGGCAATATTCCTAATGCTGACAATAGATATTCACTCTTAGGTGTTGTTATAGTGTTAATGAGACTTGGACTAAATATGTCATGATTACATACATAATTTGGGATTGGTGACCGAATAATGAGTTTGGCCTTTATGCCAATAATATCAGAGCGTTTGAATTTACTGGATGTAATCTACAGCTTCTCTACTTTTCACCTAATGCTTTAGGAGTCTCATCTCACAGTTGAGCCTTAAAAATGCCTCATACCTTCCTTCTCTTAGCCAGTAAGCCCTTGTTGTTCTACTAACTGCTAATCCTTGCAGAGCAATACAGAATATACAAAGTACTTAAAAATTCTTAATTAAAATCTTGTCATGTAAACTTTAATCAACACATAGTGTTATGCATAATGGGTATAACACAACCAAAACAAATGCCTCCAATAAAATCTACCATGCTCTAGTAATTCCAAAGTATTTTTATGCTGCTTTTATGAAATTTGTTTTTGTTTTGTTTATTTATGCATATATTTGTATACGTGCATAACATATTTATTGTATTACTTGTATTCTGAACCTCTTTTAACCATCAGTTATTTAAGGATTATGACTTATTCAGCCTGCCAACTGTGGGGTTTCTCAGACAGTGTCTTCCGAACAATTGGAGTTCAGTAAATATCTCTGGAGTTGAATAAATGATTCAGAGCATTTAAGAGACGAAGCTAAAGGTGTGATTGTCAAAGCAGAGCTAAGCACTGGCTACTTTTTAATCAATGCCTAAACACTTGTGTCTTTCATGGGTAGATTTTATCTTTATTCCTTTAACGTCATTATTACATCTGAGGCAGATCTGAAGGCGTGCTTTCCAATGGCAGCCCTGATTCATTTCCAGCAGAGAGAGAGAGAGAGAGAGAGAGTGTGTGTGTATGTGTGTGATGGTGGGTCTGTGCCTGTCTATAAAATCCAGTACCTCTGCTGGTTTCTGCTAATGAGGACTCCAAACAGAGACGAAATGTTTCTATAAATCCAACCGGAGAGGATTTATTTAGGATTGATGCCTGTTTTGAGTCTTTCCTCTGATGTGTAAGATATTACCTGGTATAAGATGCTGCTTCCTCCTATTGGTTGTCAGATATTCTCAGGAGACTGAACTCTGATAATTCCTGGAGAAAAAGTTTCTCAAAAGTAGAGCAGTGTGTTTGTAAAAAAGAGTGGGGGAAAGGGTGGAGAGGAAGAGGAAACTCACATAGTAGACAGAATTTCTCCAATTAAATGGAAGACTCTCTCTTCAATGTAAACATACACAATTAGGTAGGACCTCTGAGCTACGTATGCACTTGCCTGTTACTGCGGGTGCATTTCTGACAAGAAGAAACACAATCTGACACAAGGATGACTTAGGTCAAGATCATAAACAATGAAGTTGAGATGAAAAAAAACCTTTCTGTTTTCTTAGTCTGTGAAACTTACCAGCATTTGGTAATTGACTGCCTATTTCAGGCTCAGAGTTGGAATGCACGCAGGTTTTCATGGGATGTGCCCAGAGGAAGGTGATTACGGTAAAACTGAAGAAGAAGCAGATAGAGTGATTATAAAATATATCACGTTCTGTACAAGATGAAGAATAATCGACACAAGAAGAGACACCCAAAAGGAGAGGGTAATGGTAGCACTAGGTTTGGTGGACAGATTCGATTATTTGCCGAAGAGTGAACATGACCCTTGATGCTCTTCATGCAATATGCTCACATCCTCTTCCCAAGCAACATGTAAGCGTTGTTATTAGACACCTGCTGGCTTCTATTTTGCCACCTTTTTATCTGGTCACATACACTTCTGGTTATTTTTGCCACGGAAGAGTACAAAGCATTCAGAAAAAGGCCCTTAACCAAAGGCATAAGCCACCGTAGACTGGGTACATTGCTGCCACATGTTTGAATTCCTGTGGAATAACACCAAGGCCCCAGAATAGGACAAGCCCCTTTAATGCTCAAAATAAACAGAGATGAGAACCTTATCCTAATAAAAGCCGTGGTTCAGCTGCACTTGCTGAAACCAAATAAACAATCTTGAATTGACACTCAGACAGAAATGTGTATAAATTATTCAGAATGAAATGTTCAAGTAATATTAACCTAAAGGTATAGTCATCAATTTTGCTCTGACGGATGGCATTGGGTAGTTAGTATTCAAGTGTTACTATATAAATAAAATTGATTTATGCTAAATGAGAAGACTGAGAAAAATTTTTATCAGGATGCCCAAATTCTCTTCCTTCTGGCTTGATCAATCACCTCCCTACTGAACTGTGTATCGTTTTCTTGCAAAAGTCTTAGCCGAGAAATTGGGCTCCGGCAAAATGAATAATACATTTGCTGCAGTGTTACACTAATGACCCTTAAGTGCTTTAAAAAAAATGAGCAGTGATGACTGCTTCCCTTATGAACAGATTCTGGCTTTTTTCTCCCTCTCACACTCTGTTTTTCTTAGAAAGAAAATAATTAAGTCTGGAGTTGGCTGCCTGTTTTGGAGGTAGAAGTGATGAGCGGGTGAAGGAATCAATAAAGCCAATCGAAGCCCATACGGAGTTACAGCCACTTGGTTTCCTTTCTTACCCCCTCCTTCCTCCCTTCCCCCCGACTCGGCAGTCCCATTTTGGGTTGCAGCACTGGCATCTGTGTTAATCATCTTCATATTTCCTTTTACTGTTTTCATAACGCTATTGTGTTATCATAAAGACATTGCTCAAACGATGACAGGCAAGACAGAAATCTATTTACTTTGCAAAAGTAGACGGGCTCTCTGACAGGACTGCATGGTTACAATCCGTGTCGGGGGGGGTGTTGGTGATGCGCGAAGGATCTTTCTCTCTCCCTGAGTGGGTCCCTAAAGAGATACAACCGTGGCTCAAGTTTCTGTCCCCAAATGTCTTTTAAAAATTTGCATAAGGCAGCAAAGGAAGGACAAACGCCTATATGAAACATGCTTAAAAAAAAAAAGAGCTTGCACAAGGGTAATTAAAGGGAAAGGCAAAAAACCTCTGGCTGAATAATGTAGGATTATTTTGAATGAACATGATCTAAACTCACGGAAACAGCACCGGAGGTGGAAATAGAGTATTTTGGGATGTAGAAAGGAAGAGGCACAGCCCCCATATTCTGGGTGGGTGGGTGTGTGTGTGTGTGTGCGCGTGTGTGTGCGCGCGCGCGTGTTGGGAATGCAGTTGGTAGGCAGCTAGCTGCTGAAATGGAATTGTTTGCTAAGAAAGTAGTCATTTACAAACTGGCCGTGGGGTCAGGTAACCTCATTATTCTCTTTGCTGTTCCCATTAGGTCAACAGCCACCCTCCCTCCACCCCTTGCCTCTTAAGACGCATGGGCTAGTTTTGCCCTTTTAACTTGAGCTCTTTATTCTAAGGAAGGATTAGACTCTACATCACCGTGGTTTCTCTGTCATTTCTTTGCCATTCTGTCTTGTGGGGAAATCAGCCTCACATTGTGTGATTCTTACGTCCCTAAGTAATGTTTCTTAAAAAAAAAAAAAAAAAAGGATGAATCCTTTTCAATAAAGCAGCCCCAGTTTGATGGACCTACCAAAGTAAAAAGAAGGCACAAAAGCAGTCCTTATTTGGAAAAGGGCACTTGGCCTGATGGCTGTCTCGTCCCTAAAGTCGCATGGCGAAGTCACTGGTGCATTATTATTCTTAAGCTCCTCTTCTTTCAAATAAAAATGTAAAGGAAATGATTTGAAGCCTCAGTAACATCACTGGATCAGAACTGAAGTACATGTCTTGTGTGCGCTGATGGTGCAGCTCAGAAAACACACAACCTGAGGTACAAGTAGCCGTCAAGCCTCAGAGTCCTAGCTGTCTGAACCGGAAGCACTCCCTCACCAGCAGGCAGACAGACGGACGCACACGTACGTGGGCACACACCCAACCGGTCAAATACCCCTGCTCTGCCTTTCAGATGGACCCGCTTCTCATCTTCCCAGGTTCCACTGCCTCAAGTTGTGCCTGTGCCCGAGGGGGAGAAACTGATCCCTAGGTCTCCGACTGGGGGCGTAGGAAGACCCTCCAGCTACAAGTAACATAGGGATTGCCACCAGCCCTTCCACAGAGCTCCGTGAATGCCTCTCACACACCTGTTTCCTTCTGCTGCTTTCTCGTTTTCATCTGTCGTTATGGTCTAATGATTTTCTTGCAAGGATGAGTCTTCCTGCAGAGGGTAAGTGGCTCTAATTTACATACGATGATATCATGGGGGGGGTTGGATGGAAGTGATGCCATGAGTAATTGATTTCCTAAAACCCCCTCCAATAATGCCAAATAACGAAGAGCCCCTTTGCCAAAGTTATTACTGACCAAAAAATATTTATTTACTGAAATAAGTAAAGTATTATCTGACTTGGATGATAATGTTCTCTTGTGATGTAATCAAAGATGTCCATTGTACTTTGGTGTCTGAACCCAGCTCCTTTTGGAAAAGATAGATTGTAACCAGATAAATGTGGGGAGGCTGGGCTTTCCAAGTGTGTGGGGGGAGACATAAAAACCTGGCATAACAGCATTTCCAAGTTCTGTTTTGCGGCTGCGCTCCCCCAAGGGGGAGGAAGGTCAGTGCATCTTCCATGAGCGTGGGAGGGGTGGATGGTTTCATCCACGGTTTTAATGTTTAATTAAAAGAACACATGATTAAGCACAAATCAGTGACATCCCAAGATAAGGCTAAATACCTTTTATTATTGTCATTGTTTTGTGATTTTGTCAAGGGAGTGCCCTAAATGAGGATCTCATGTGGTGGTGAGTGGGATAGTGTTCTTTGTTCTTAGGGAATACCATCTTAGCCCCTAACATGTAAGAAGAAGCAGTACTTGCTTCATCCTCATGTGGCTTTTTTTTTTTTAATTGAAATATATTTCACATAAACATGGTGTACGTTTAAGGTGTACAACATGTGAATTTGTCATATGATTGCCCTGTGGAACAAGGATATCCTACCATTTGTGCAAACATGGATGGACCTTGAACCTATTATTCCAAGCGAGATAAGACAGAAAAAGACAAGTACTGTGGGATCTCACATGGGATTTTGCAGGTAGGAGGGGTGTGGTGGGGAGAGTGGCTGCTGGTAATGTGATCAGTGTCCATTTCAGAGGAATGCTGACAGAGTCCCACGTGTCCCTTTCCCCCCCCTTCACCCCCTCATGCACAAACTCTTTCTGTCCTGGAATTATCCTCTTGGTAGACATTACATGGGTTTGGTTACACCTTATTTTAGTGTTTCCCAGAGGGAAATTACAAAACCTAGCTGTGTTGATAAAACACTGGGGATGCCTTGGTCCTAGCAGCAAAAACATTCACAAAGCCCCCTCCAAGAGCCTCAGTTACTTTGCCTAAGGCTCATCTTTGCCAGTACGTGTTGATGTCCAATGGCTTCAGTTTTAGAGGTGTCTTAAAATCTTGTCTCCACTTCCGAGGGCACCCACTCTGTGCCTTATATTTTCCACTTTACACACACACACACACACACACACACACACACACACACACACGCAGAGCCGTGAGAATAAATGAAATAATAAATGGAATACTTTATGAAGCTTGGAGGCAGAGGGGATAACATTGAAAGCACTGTCGGTATTCTTTGTGGATCAGGATTCAGTGCAATTTTTTAACCTCCATGTGGCTTCTCCAGTTGTGATAACTTCAGCCTCCCACTGCTCTTTGCTGCATACCCAATTTTGCTGTTAATGGTCTCCAGCTGTAGTTGGCTTACTTTAACGGTTTAGGCTTATGCTCTCATCTCTCATCTCTGAAGTAATTGCAAAGACAATGGAACTTGAGACAGTGCTTAAGTGAGGAATCATGCTAGGTTTGTCCCCTGGCTAAGTCGCAGGCCACCCTCCAGCTCTACCTGTTTGCATAAATTATACATGAAATCAGAAACATCAAGGAACAGTTCTTTAGCTCTGTCCTGACTCTGCAAAATGCATATGAAAATAGAATGTCTAGCACTTTATGATTTAGAACATACTTGATTTATGCATTCCTTGGACAGGTATAAATTGAACCTGGTCAATGAGTGAGAATGGACACTTACCCCAGTTGATGCACAGATGGGCTCAGATATTTCTTTCCATGTTTTAAGACTGTATACCATTGAACATCAAGTTTTCCAAACTTCATTTTCTCTTCTAACACCCGGAAAATCATCGACTCTGTGACTTGCACATTTATGTATTAGCCATTTATTGATGCTCTATCAGGAGCCAGGGACTATTTTCCATACACATGCTACAGAAGTGAATCAGCACCCTCCCCTGAGGTGGCTCACAACATAGGGCATGCCATGATCTAATAAAGGTAGAAATGGATACAGTGATTTCAGGTACCGTTAAGTGTCAGGGAAGAAATAAAATAAGCTAATGTCTCAGAAAGGGACTTGCGGGAATGGGGAGGGGCTCCTTTCTTTTGGAAGGTTGGAAGGTCAGATTGTGCTAAGGAAGTGATACTTCTCTTTGAAAAAATGACACCTGAATGACTAGAAGAAGGAAGCCAAGTGAAGATCAAAAGAAAGAGTCTAGGTGTAGGAAATGTCTATGTGTAAAGTCTAAAGCAAGAAAAATTGGAGGTAAAAAAAAAGATAGATGGCTTTTGAGGCAGGATTTTAAGTGGAGAGTAATAGAAAATGAGGTGGAAGGAATAGTCAGGAACCAGATGATGTCGGCCCTTGAAGTCTTGTTCAGGAGTTTTGAGTTCTACTTTAGTGGAAATGAAAACCCATTGGAGCATTTTAAGTAGAGACGTGCTATGATCTGAATTAATTTGGACTACCGAGGGACTGCAGGCTGATGACAGGCTGTTGAAGTTGTCTGGGCACGAGATGATGGTGGCTTGCAAAGCAAGTGGTAGGAGCATAGAGGGACAGAAAGTGAATGGATCTGGGCATGTGTGGGAATCACATTTCAGAGGACTCCTGTTTGGTTGGATGGCAGTGCCATTTGCAGAGGGGAACACGGCGGGGAGTAACAGATTGGGGGATGGAGGGGGGAGTCAAGACTTTTACTTCAAACGTGCACATTTGAGAGTACTCTTAGACTCCTAAGTGGAGAGGCCAAGTAAGCACGTGTGTACACAAATCAGGAGTATAGGAGATGAGATCCTTTTTAAGATTTCTCTTTACTAATTCTGTGTGTTTTTTCTTCACCCCATGCCTAGTTTCCTCCATTTATACGCGGGATCCTCCTGAAGATTCCTTTTGCCCATAAAGCTTTGCCTAGATTTAAAGGGGAGCAAAGTGCAAGTGGTAACACCCATTGAAATCTTGATGACAATGAGGCCACTGGTCATCCATCAAATACCAAGACAGTAAGGTCTAGATACATGATACTCAGTAATTATCCACATACCAGGTCTTAAGATGCTCCAGTTGGGTATTTATATCCCACTCTGGGCATATTTTCTGTTGCAGTACATGTGTGATCCTAGTAGGCAGACACCTGTTTACTTTGCTTTGTGGAGACTGGTACAGTCTTGTGTGTAAGGAAGTGTAATAAATATTTAATAGAGACAATGATAAATGAATCTAAATAAACAGCATACATTTCTCAAAAGGACCTTCAAAATATTGCCTTTATCAAATGTAAAATCCAGTTTGTTTTCAATATGCTTTTACTTTGAGTTGTTGGTAGTTTTTATTAAAATTTTGTAAAATAAGAAGTCTTTTATTCTCACCTTTGGAGGAACAGAATTGTTTTTAGGTTACTTACTAAAACAGTCACTTGCGTACTTTATCGAGTAATGACTTACTCCAAATCAGCAGGAGAATAGGAAGTATTGTAACACCTGTGTATTTGTATGAAGTTAAGCAAACTGATAGATTTTTCTCACATTTGAAATGTATTAAATGCCATTCATTTCTCCTTGTTCTACCGCCCCACCTCATCTTCCCTGAGTATTTCTAATGAACATCCTATGGATTGTAATTTTGTTATGAAGAAATTAGCAGACAACATTTCAACATAATACAAAGCACACATCATTTTTAAGCTGTCTCCCTGCCCACCTACTTATTTGCGAGGCTAATCTAATATAGTATCCATGAGGAATGATCAGGCAGTAAAGAATTTAGTATGCATTTCAGCTGAGGTTGTTGATGTAGTAAGAATTAGGCAAGGCAAATATAAACAAATAAAAAACTTCATGTGCAGAAACATGCATTTCAACTATGGCAGTAGATAATGCCCCTCAAGAGATGGTGCTGGAAGAAGTAAAATTCAATGGAGCCAAACCACTCAGTGAAACAAATCATTTGACTTACAAATAAATAGCCTGGTCTGGAGACTTCCAAAGAGTTGCTGGATCTTGGGAACTTTATGGGACATACAGTGTGTAAAACCATCATATCTACCACACATACTTGCAGCTATCATAAGAACATTGGAAACATTCCAGTTTGGCTGTAGAAGGAACTAAACGTTAGGGTGGACATTCTGAGAAAGATTTGGGGATCTTTGACCTGAAGGCAGCAGAGCCTTTGGGTTAAGAGCCTGCAGTTGGAGATTTGCTGTTTCACTTACAAGCAAACAGTCTTTCTGTACCCTTCAGAATCTCATTGAGTCCCTCACATGCAACGTAGAGGGAAGCAGTGCTAGCATTTAGTTCACAGATTAGTGTGATGGTTAAATTAGACCTTGTAATGAGTTGCCTACCACTGGATCGCACGCCTAGTAGTCACTCATAAATGTTACTTATCACTGTCATCATTAATTATGTTGATGGGGTAATAAAAGAGGCATGATTTTCAAAATGACCTTAAAGCTGTTGAGCTGTAAGAAAATATTAAAAACTCTAGGTAGGTGGCATTTTTTTAAAATGTATATTGTTTTTGCTTCATTGTTTATTGCAGACTTCCCACTTGAAGGTTTTCTTGACTGCCACCAAAATATAACATTTTTTCAATTCACATTTATCCGTCTGCTCTGTTTATTAGGAAAGATTAAGTGTTTATTCCATGCCCAACCTGTGATAGACCATGATAATCCAAAAAATGCAATACAGTTTCTATCATTGAGGAACTCAGAGACATGGAAGGAAATTATTTGAGTAATATGATAAATGCCAATAAATTGAATAAATTCAATACACAGTGGTTAGCACAGGAAGGCATGTGCTTAATTCTACAAAGGGAAGTGAAGAGAACCTTCTAAGGGAAGTGATATTTAAGCTGAAGGTTGGGGTTTGCCAGGTAGACAAGAAGAAAAGGCCATTTCTGATAAATATCACCTACAAAGGTGAAAATAAGAGAAGGTCATTGGTCTGACATAGCTAGAATCAGGTGGGGAAGGAAGAAGGAAAACCAGAAAGATGAGCAAGGACAGATCTGTGTTTTGCTTGGGAGTTTCAACTCTGTCCTGTAGCTGCTGAAGGAGTTGAGCACGGGAGAGATGTGACCAGTCCTGAGTTCTGGAAGGAGCGCACCCCAGCCACTGAGGAAAGCCGTCATTGGAGAGAAAAAGCTAACGAGCACCAGGAGACTAGCAGGGGAGTCCAGATGAAAGTTCATGAGATTCTACCCAAAGGCTGTGGTGGGAATAGAGAAGAAATGGTAATTGAGGTAGATTTAGAGAGCAAATGGACAGGATTTAGTCATTGTTCATATAAGATATTTGACAGAACATGGAGAGCCCGAGACCATTGCCTTCTTTGTTGGGTACAAGTGCAGCAGGTTACGGGAAACAATTTCATTAAAAATCGTTTTTACATCTTTCCTTTTTGATTTTGCGTTTGGTGCTTGATTATGCATGTGATATAGAAAAGCAACACATGTGAATAATCCATATTAACATATGTTTAGTGGGACTGTATGTTAAAAATGTTTTAAGTAATAATGATGCACAATTAAGAAGGTTTAGAAATCACTACTGTAGTAAAACCTCTGTGTCTGAGTCAAATTGGTGCCGTTAAGGGAAACATGTTTCCAGTTATCATTCTGAAAGCTATGCAACATATTTTGAAGAGTTACTCTCCATTCCCTCAAAAACTCATAGCGTAAAATAGGCATCTCTAACTTCTCGCCGTCCTATTTATCTTACTCTTTAACGTAGATGGTAAGTAGAGCAGGCAGACGCTGTTCCCTTTTGCCCAGGTCTTGGCTCAGCTCCTCACTGTAAACATCAGCCTGGAGTTTTTTTCACTATTGGAGTTTTGGTTACTTTTTTTCCCCCCTTGGTCAGTAGTTTCAATACACATGTGAACTGTCCATTTGGGCACGAGCATAAAGAACTCAGTCAACACACAGATTAACTGAATAAAATATCAACTTATGTACACATCATTAGCTAGTGGAGTGGGAGAAAGAGACAGGCCTTAACATCCTTGATTCAGGAACGTAGGTAGGATGGATAGTAATGCCAGGGTTCAAGTTGGTCAGTTTAAAAGGAAGGGGCATATCACTGGGGAAGAGTCAGAGGAAGATGAGTCTTTGATGGCCTGCTGAATGGGATTCTGCAGAAAGAGGGAGGAGACTGGCTGAGGCTTGCCTGTCATTTAGATTTAACTCCCCACCTTGTACTCCAGCCTCCATATTTTTCTTTGCCTTGCCTCTTTTCACCCTGAAACACTGGTCAACTTTTGACTTTCTCACTTTAAAAAGAGTCCTGGTAGAGGTTGTCCAAGCCCTTGGGAATTCCTGAGCTCAGCTTGCTAATAAAAGTAATAATAAACATTAAATACGTAGGCAACAGGGAAAAGTTCTAAATGATAAAGTGGTTGGCATTGCCAGAAGATAAATGAAGAAGCACTTTCCACTAGGTATTGAGAAAAAGGAATGGGTTAGGCCAAATTATTCAAGAAACTTGAACTCTAGTCCAGGACCATGAGGAGAAAGTGAATGAATTAGTCAGGAGTTGACGGAGTAAAATGGTGCCACGAAAAAAAATACAAAGGAACTTTGTCTAAATGACTACATATATGAAAATCTTAATTGAGGAATTCATCAAGGTAATAGACCAGAAATATAGATGGGGAACATCCACTCTGCAAACCTTCCAAGACCGTATGTGTCAGGATATAGGGATCCATTTCTATCAGCCGCCTTCCAAAAAGCAAGCCCTGAGCAGAGCTGTCTGAGCTACTGGGATATAGAGTAAGATTTGCTAAATGGATGCAGTGTGAAGAAAATTCAAGCATCTCTTGACCAAATCAACTAAAGTGAGAATGTCAGAAGTAAATGACCCCATTTATGTATGAATAGACGTTTAAGTTCTTAATATTCAGACAAGCGAGAACATTACCAGAGAGCTGAGAGAAAAAGAGTCCTCAATATTAGGAGCTTGTTACTTTTCAGAGTAAATACATGGCTTCTGGGAATTAAAGTTTGTAGAACTCCTCCACAAACAGTACTGGGCTTGGTAAATTTTACCTTTGACGCAGATCTGCACGTGGCAAATGAAAAAAAAAAGGAAAATCTTTATTTTATTAATGATTTTATTTATTTGACACAGAGGGAGATTGAGCACAAGCAGGGGGAGCTGGAGGCAAAGGGAGAAGCAGGCTCCCCACTGAGCAGGGAGCCAGATGCGGGGCCCGATCCCAGGACCCTGAGAACATGACCTGAGCTGAAGGCAGATGCCTGACCGACTGAGCCACCCAGGCGCCTCAGAAAAATCTTATTTTAAAAGGTCATTAGGTATAAACCATACTGGGAGAGGAGACATTCAGCATAGCTCTGCATCCCCTGGCAAAGAGGCAACAGATAGTAATTTGAGCCTCTGAAATCACACCCACAGGAGACAATCAAAATGTTTTAAAACCTTGGACGGAGGCAAGACAAATGCCCAAGAAGTGCTTCTCTGGCTCATACGGCCTCACTGTAAGCATTGGCGTTGCCGATAGCACCAAAAGCTGAGGAACAAGAGAAACACGAGCTTAAGGTGGATGGAAGGAACTCTTAATTCACTCACCAGTATGGAATTAATTTCATCTAAAGCAATAAACAAAGCTAACCCCTCTTCTGATGCTTTGAAGGAAAGACTTTAAGATCGTACCTCTTAAGGTGAAGAAGCTGTGGGTTGCCCATCTCAAAGGCTCCAGGAGGAGTCATTGCGAACTCACAAAGGTATACCCTCCAGACGGAGAGTAGGCATTCTGTGACTATGAGATCGTCCACGATTAAATGAGTGAACGACCTGATTTTTAAATAGAAGCAGATCTTACCCCTCCCATGATAGTGACATCAGCCCCAAAGTAAATGTCATATTTCCACGAACACAGAGATTGATTTTTAAATTGCTGTCTGCATGAGATATGATTAGCACTTCTTTGCAAGCTGAGAGGCACCAACTCAGGTGCAAATTCAAGTGGAAAATGCTGTGCCATTATGGTAAGTGTTGATTCATGTCAGATTAGTGATTACGGTGCCATCCATCCCACCTAATACTACAGACTATAAATATGGGGGGAGCGAATTGTCACGGCCTCCTGGGCAAGGCTCATATCTGAAACACGCAGGTGGTGCACGGTGTCCATTTCATCATGGGCAGAAAATGCTGGGGGTACTAGGTATCAGACTGGTAATAAGCCAGATTCTCTCAGTGACTCAATTACTCCCTTGCTACTAGTAGACAATACAGGGAAACAGTACTTAGTCATCCAGTTTACCATGCTAGCATTTAGCGAGATTTTCATTTGAGTAAATTGCCTTTTCGGTGGACTGAATTGTACTGGGGAGATTGGAAAGGCTGAAGAGAGCTTCTGCAGAATGTCTCACTGATAATCAGGTAGGAACTGGGACATTGTAAGAATGTGAATCTGCTGAAGAGCAACAGAACCAGGTTGTCAGAAGGACCTGGGCCACTTCCCCTGTTTTCCCCCCTTTGCTCATTTCTTCACTTCCTCCACGTGTATCACCGAAGCGTATGGCTCTACAGCTACTAAACTCCCCAGCTTTGCGTCCTGGCACCATTTGGAGCCAAGGCAAGTATTTATCCTATCTGTGTTGCAGTTTTCCACTGTAAATAGAAATCAAAAGTACATTCCTGAAAAAGTTACAGTTGAAATTAAACTGGTTAACATATGTATGGCTCTTTGAGCATCCTGTTTGGTAAATGTTGCCTGTTACTATTCATCGACCAGGATTTACTGTGTACCAATTACATACATTTCCTGACAAATAAAATAGAGTCTTTAGAAGTCATAGTGGGTCTCCTTTCAGTCATGATAACCATGCCTTGTCTCATTTAAGCGTTGTATTGTTTTAAGCAAATTTTTAAAATATGTATAACAAATGAGGTAGCCTGTCCTTGAAATAATATCATATCTGATAATAATGTGGGAGGGAAAGAGAAATAAAGATAGAATTTTATAGTCAAGTGAAACTTGTCATCCTCATTTAAATTCCCCTCCTCCATATATATAACTTATTTCATCCCTTTGTTATTTCTGTTTTGACATCTTTGGCCATGTGCATATCTTTGTCAGTGCATGATCAGTCAAGATTCTTTGTGTTGCAAGGGGCCAAAAAGTCCACTTAAGGAAAGGGCATTTCCTGACTTGGGTATACACGTGAAGTCCAAGGGCAGGGTGGTTCAAGTGCGGCTCACATAATGTCACCAGGACCCAGGCTCTCTGCCTTTGTCAACTTGTTCTCCATGCTGGCTTCATTCTCAGGTTTCCCATGGTGGCAAAATAGCTGCCAGCAAATCTAGGTGCCCATCCTCCTAGATCTGGGTCTAACAAGAAAGATGGTTTAGCTTTCTCTCAACCGTATCCACCTAAGTCCCATTGTATCTCATTGGTTGTTGGAACCACATCCAAATTCTGAACCCATCTTGATGGCTGGGGAGAGTCATCCTTTGGGTGTCACACTCTCATCACAGAGTTGCCCTTGAATTCCACTTGAAGCAAAAATCCTAGGATAGGGGTAAGGGAAATTTATATAGAGGAAAACTAATGTGTTGTTATCAGCAGATGGCCCATTGGCAGCAAAAGCCACACTGACTCCCTATACCCATCCCGTAGTTCTGATCCCGCCAAAGCCATTCTTAGATAACCCAAATGATCCTTTTTACCTTGCATAAAATCCAGAGTCTGTCTGTGGTGCTCACGGCTTTTGACCATCCTGATTTATTTCTTACCATACCCCCTCTTGCATTCTAGGCTCTAGTTTATTTTTATTTATTTTTTTTCTAGTTTATTTTTAAGACATTTCCATCCTTTTTTGACTTTGGATTTCCTACCTATCTCCCCCATTCATCTTGTTGATAGCTTTTCTCTTACCTTATAAATTTGTGAAGTCAAGATCATTAGCATTCTCATTTTGTAGATGACAACATTGAAATGCAAAGAGAGTTAAGGAGCTTGGTCAAGTCATGATGTTATTAGTGCCCAAGGTTGGATTCTCCATAGATATTCTGGATCTGTAGTCCTTCTTCCTAACTGCCCTCTCTCACCTTTGTTAAAAACAAGGTGGACCCATTAATGATTCCATATCCCACATCATCATCAAACACATGAAAACATGTGGAAATCAGTGTTATGTTTGGGATCTTGTTTGCCCTGATTTCCTTTATAAGGACATGGGGATTTCTCAGTAGTATGATGTTTTGTTCCTGTCTGGGCTACACTTTGTAAAATGTGACAGTCAAGCAGATTGAGAAGATCTACGCATGGGTTTTGAAAAATTTAGATGTGGTCAATATTTTTACACTTCCCCATCTCAAAAATTTGATTTTAAAGGTAAAAAAAAAATTGTATAAACTTCATTCACTGTCAAATGTTACATGCCTACAGAAGAACAAAACACAGTCTGAAGCGGCTTATTGTTTAGTTAAGGAGACAGAATTATGCACAAATTCAACATCCTTCAGGGTCATTTTTATAATTTGAGGAAGGTAGGTGGTTTTAGCTTTTTTTGGGGGAGGGGCGGGTCTCCAGCAATAACCACCAAGATTTAAGATGCTTTTACTGTTTCCAATGAATGAATAATTATTCATTCTTATTCATGACTTAACACTAAGTCATTTTTCCATTCAACAACTATTTCTGGCCTTATGCTAGGCATTGGGTATTAAATGATGAACACAGTCGACATGGTCATTGTCTTCATGGCACCTCTCTTGGAGGAGGAGTCTACTTATATGAAAACAGAGCCAAATTTGTAATGGAATGTGCTACGGAAGCTGCCTAGAGGGAGGAGACCCAAGGGCAGTGAAAGAGAATACCAGGGGGCCCATCAATATGTGGGGATCCCCAGTTCTCTAGGAATCACTTTGTAATCTGTGAGCTGAAGGCTGAGTATAGAACAGAGCCAGTGGAGGACTGGGCACGGAGGACAGCCTTCCACTTAAAGGGATGAGGGTGTGTGGAGAAGGTATTGATGTAGTAAAGAACATTTAAGGATGGCTAGAATCTGCAGAGCAAGGTCCGTGTCAGGTGAGTGGCTGGAAAAGAGGCTAGAGGAAGAGAAAAAATTTGAAATAATAGGGTCTTGCAGCCACGGGAAGAAGCATGGATTTTAAGTACTATGGGAAGCCACTGACCTTGTGAAGCAGGAATGCATATTGAGGTTTTCACAAGATAATTCTGGATGCCAGGCAAGAGGTGGCAAGCCTACAATCAAGCGAGAGTTGTCTTGTGGAAGGCTAGAAGGGAGAGGTGGAAATGAAGAGAGGTAGACACATATGAGAACTATTGGAGAGGTAGCATCAAGAATTATGTCTAAGTTCTATTATTTCTAGGAAGTTCAGGAGACCAGTAACGAAAAAGTAGTAGTAGTAGTCAGATCCCTAAGGAGTGGGGTGGATAGTCAGATCCAAACTAAAGTTACTTTCGAACGAATGTTCTCTACTGGATTCCCCTTCTGGTTTTGAATACAGATCACACGCAAGAACTTCCTGTTGATTCTATGGCTCCTGGCGTGGAATCTAATCTTTCCCAAACCCATCCTTTCCTGCCTCCACATTGTTTTTCTAATAATTTCAGGCTGAGAACCAGCTGGAGAAACAGATGCTATTTGTACTGAGAGGTGTCTGTTACAAGTCATGACATTTACTGACAGTCCGCCTATTAGAGTGGTCTACACGGCTCCCATCTGCAGGCTTCTCTCAGAAGAAGCTTTCCCCAGGCTTTCTCCAGAAAGTTTAGTTCTGTGCTCTCAAGCACTCTTTTATCTCCTGCCTTGTCTCTCTTTGCCTAGTAGGAACAAGTAAGTGAAACTCATGGTTCAGCACTGTTCTGAACTTAGAACCACACTTTCTTTGCACAAAAGACATAACCTTTCCTCCATTTCCCTCATTGTAGAGGTCAACACTTGTGGATTTATGTTGCTGTGTCTAAGGGATCCCGATTTCATTTTAAGGAGAGATTATTGTGGTTAGCACTTTGAAATAACATCTGCTTCTTTTATAACTGGTTCTGACTTTACAAGAGTGTACCATTGATGGAGAACAATGAAAATTCCCAGCATTATGAAGTTTATAAATCTCTCTCGTGTTCCCTGTTAGGTTATTGATGATCTCCATTATAATTAGTGGTAGACATTAGTATTACCAGTTAGTTATATGAGGCAGTTGAGACTCAGAGGGTCTAAGTGAGCTGTCCAGTTTTATGCAGCTAGAAAATGTCATCTCAGGTCTTAAATTCATTACCAACTCTGGTGTCCTTTTTTTATTTTGTTTTGTTATAACCACTCATTTACTGTAAGAGGTGAAGGTGTTATATTTGAAGATATTCTACATTCTATTTGGATATAAAGATTTTTTTTCTTTTATCAGGGCCTCCAGAAGTATTTATAGCAAGCCCTCTAATGTTTCCAGCAGAATGTTCAGGGCATTAGAGAAAAGCAAAAATGCGTAGGATGGTTAGTTTGTTTTGCACCCAAGAAGACCTCTCTTCCCCAAGCAGTCATCTCAACTTGTTAGGTAATTTATAAATTTGTTTCTTAACTCCAAAAAAATAGGAAAAGGATGTAGGCTGAGTAATCCTGGGAGCAAAATTCAGAGTAGAAGCTTTTCAGCCAGTAGGTCAAACATTCATTTAGCAAAGGCAACCATTTTCATACCAAATGTCATGGCTACCACTTCAGTGCAAGGGCACATGGTACCCATCAGGACAGCTTCTGCTGTAGAATGCAGAACATGGCTCCAGGGAAATCTCATCAACTCTCTTCCAATAGGAGTATACATTTTTTGTTGTTATTCATGCTTTCGAAAGCATGTTTGTGAAAACAAGGAACTCTTTAGAAATAAAGCAACATCTTGTTTTGTAGCATCCCCATACATTTCCATTATTATTTCAAAGTTTGAACATTATTTTAATGTTGCAATTCGAGTAACAGAGAAATGCAGAGATGAGAGTCTGATTCTGGGAGTGTAGAGATGAAGTAATCTGCCTGAGGAGGAAGGCTACACTAGAAGGTGAGTCCAGCCATTCTGAACTCCACTTGAGCAGCCCAGAAGGGTTAGAGTGTCCAACAATGATGACTGTGTTCATGAAGGCGCAATGTATGTTAGCTCCTCAACTAGCAAATGGACAAACCTGGGTGATCTCTTAACTTCATTGCTTGCTTTTAAAGATTTTTATATATAATTCAGTTTAGATCTCCCCCTTGAAGTGTCCACATTAGATTGAGATGAAATGCTTTTAGAATAATCAGGACAATTTCAGGAAAGTTCACCCATGGCCAGTCTCAAGCATAATGTTCTCATAAGGGCTACTACTGGTTGTCTCCTGTTGTGATGGTTACTTTTTATGTGTCAACTTGGCTAGGCTGTAATTGCCAGTTATGTAATCAAACACTAATCTAGGTATTTCTGTGAGGGTATTTTGTAGATTTGGTTAATAGCTACCTGCCTACCTATCCACCTACCTGTCCACCTACCTGCTTGTCTACCTGTCTATCCTATTGGTTCTCTTTCTCTGGAAACATTGACTTAAAAAGATTTTGGCACTAAGAGTGGTTCTAGAAGAACAGAATGTTAGAGATGAGTTTTCTGTAATGGTTCTGGTTTCTGGAACTGGTTCTCTAATTTTATTAGATTTGAAGACAGTAATGACTCTTTCTGGTAAAGTGGTAAAGAGGACACTGATGGTCCATGGTGTAATATGCAAGTAGAGATACACAAAGTATCACCATTAGACATTCCTAATCAAACACTCGTAAAAGGCAAGGTTATAAGTGACTGCTGATCTCCTTAGGGCCCATCCCCACTAACACCCCTCCCCCCCACTTTTAGACTTACAATTTGATTCAAGTCTCAGGAGGTCCCAGAGGGTGAGGTCTTCAAAGAGTAGCCCATGATGGGGTATACTCCACTCTAGAAGAACTGCATGTGTTTCCAATTTATGCTGACAGAAATCTGGGGAATATATGTGGGAATGGATAAGAAGGGTGTGGGATAATGGTGGAAGGAACATGAGCTTGGATCAGGCTGACCTGGTTGCTGTGGGAGCACGAGGCAGAGATTGTGGATTTAATGTTGCAGCTTAGGAATGCAGCATTAGGCCTCTAATTGGTTGGTTGGTTGGTTGGTTGGTTGGTTGGTTGGTTGGTTGGTTATTTGGCTAAAATATGCACCAAAAAGTGGCCTGTGGTAAGCGGAATTGAAACACTGACCTGCCTTGGTATACTGTAGAGGAAGGGAATCCAAAGGCTTATGAAGATTGAATGTTAGAGTGGATTTATCATTTTCTTTTATTATTATTTAAAAAGATTTTATCTGTCAGAGAGAGCATGAGCATGGGGTGCAGCGCAGAGGGAGAAGCAGGCTCCCCACTGAGCAGGGAGCCTGATGCAGGGCTCGATCCCAGGACCCTGAGATCATGACCTGAGCCAAAGGCGGATGCTTAATCCACCGAGCCACCTGGGCATCCCTGGATTTGTCATTTTAGACCTGCTCCCTCACCATGCACCAGGGTCCGAGGACACACCTTTCACTACGCCTGTGAGAAATAAATTTGTGAGGGGAGCTCTGTGATCACTTTTCTTTAGGAGGTTATAGTGGGAGCTCCTGCATTTGATTTGGGAAACCTAAATGAGGCAAGTATAATTGTATCCCAGGGTGGCAGGGCCAAGTGGCAACATTTGCTAGCCAGGGGCAAGGTGGGCGTAGTCTCTATACTGGATGGCAGGGTCAGGGCAGCAATTAGAATAGTCTGACCAACAAAGACCTATGGCACTGGCTAGTTATCACGGTATTCCTAGAAGTGAGATAGATAGCAAGGCTACTCAATTCTTACTTGATCTGTATCAGTGGAAGAGTTCTAGATCAAGGAAGCAAAAGTCTAACTTGAATCACAAAAATGGAGTCAGGACTCCTCAACCAGTCTCCAGACTGGAGCCAATTCTCAGACCCAGAGCCCCTCGAATGAAGGGCAGGGCAGGTCCCCTTGAGGAAAGATCTTAGTGCGCTGGCAAAAATCTTTATCCCAACCTTCCCAAAGGGACCTATAGCCTTTTAAGAGTGACTGTGTACTGGGGAAAAGGAAATAATCAGGCCTTTGAGGTATTACTAGACAGTGGCTCTGAATGGATACTAATTCCATGAGGCTGAAAATGCAACAGTGGTCTACCAGTCAGGGTAAGGGTTTATGGAGGTCAGGTGCTCAACAGAGTTTTGGCTTTGGTCCATTTCACAGTGTTCCAGGGGGTCCTTGAGCCCCATCTTATAGTTATTTCCTCAGTACTGGAATGCATAATCGGAAAAGACCTACTGAGCAATAGGCAGAATCCCCACCTTGGCTCCTTAACCTGTCAGATGGAGGCTGTTAGGGTAGCGAAGGCCATGTGTAAGTTATTAGAAAGTTTAATTTCCATTTCCATTAATGGATTACTTTTATGAAGGTTATAGCAATTTATTGGCCTGCCAGCAGAGGATGTAGCCCCATATCCTCACCAGCACTGGATATTCGTTTTCAATGTGATGAATAAAACAATGAGCTCTTGTTTATATTATATTTCAAATTTCTTTGCTGCTAAAATGACCACATTTTCATGTGGTGAAGAGCCAGCTAACATTTCTTTTTTATCACTTGTTTCTTCATTTCCTCTGACATTTTTTTTTATTATTATTATTCCTTTACTTGTCTTTTTGCAAAAACACGATCTTCAAGAGACTTTGGTCTTTGTTGAATAGGGCCTTTCCGTCTACATGACGTGTCCATAAGCATGAAGAAGTCAGGTCAATGTGTATATAGATAAGTGCAGTTGAATTGCACTGACACCCTCCTCCACCACCAGGGAGAAACCAAAGGACCAGCAGGAAGGTGAGGAGGTGGTGGACCTTGAAATTTCTGTCGGTGGCCCAGCCACTAAAGAAACTTGAGAGAAAAATCATCTTGTCAACTTCCTCCAACGAGAAATGCATTTAGGCGGCAATATAGATCGAATGCCCAGCTTGCAGAAGAGCAGAATTTTCCAATTTGGTGTTGCTCCAGGTTAAAAAACATACCGGCTGAAAAATGTGAATTGGAATCATTTGCCATCCGTCTGTAATGTAATGACTGATTTCCCACTCCAGATCCAGCGAGTTGCAGGCGGTGGGTTTGAACTGAATCCAGGTGGAAGGGGGCCAGACATTAAATTTAAGGCCTCTATTGCCCAACTCCCTACAGAAATTGTGCAAATAATGTAGCTGAAGTGTTCTCTGCATGCTGTGTAACCCAGCACTTTCGGCAAACTGATTAATTCCTTGCCCTTTTCTATAGGATGCCCAGTTAGCAAATATACTAAAAGGTGACAGAATCCATAATAGAATCTGTCAATGTCTTCCTCTTCATTTTCAGTTGAGAAAAAAAAAATTTTGTTTCAAAATAGCCCTTGTGAAGGTAGGGTATGCTAATTATCCGCCAGTGCTATTTTCCTTTTGTTAACCCCGCTTATGTCAGTAACACCCAAGTCCAACCCCGCGGTGGATGGTTAGTCTCCACTGGTGTTGTAGTCTACAGCACGAAAGATGAATAGATACCCAAGCTTCTTAAAAACTGGTCTTGTCAATACAAAACAGCTTTTAATTGTACCCCTTGAAATTGGACCACCATGTCAATGTGGACTCCTCTGTTTTGTGTAAGTGCCTTTGGAGATTGAACTTCCGTGAGCCCTTACCTTGCTTTTTGTGCCTTTTCTCAAAAGGAGGCTGTGAGACGGGGGCAACTTATGGGCATAAATAATGCGATATATTTAATCCAAGATTTGCAGTAACTCCAGTGTTAGTCTTTACAAAGATGGACGGTGTTGATGTTGTCACTGTTCCAGTGAGAAAGTCATGCCAGAAACGGCATACCAAGCTCTACTCAAGTCATCCAAAGCGAAGGCTTGCTCAAAGTATCTCATGGGTTACATGGATGCTGTTTTTTTTTTTTTTTCTCCAAATGGAAACATTTTAGAGGTGACTCCTATACTATTCCTTTTTTACTTGTACATTATTTTCTAATTGCACACTAGGAACCAAGGGATAGTTCAGTATTTGGCCTATGAATTCTAGCATATGACTTGGAAGTCGATTTGGCAAAAACGGGTGCTTTGACTCGATGCGTTGGCCATCAGGGGTAATGAGCGTCTCGGCAGCTTAACTGAGGATCACGTTACAAGTGCTGGGAGGATTTAACACCTTTGGGAGCTGAAGAAATGAGTCAGAATGGATTTTATTAAGGCAACCTAGAGTCAGAGTCCAATTTTGCTTTTGTTTTCTGGATTTTGATTTCTAAATGTTTCCTTCGAGCAGGTAACTCGGTTTCAGTGGGGGTGAACAAACAGCCCCCGGAATTAGTCACCAATTTGCTTTTAAGTGTCATGTTTCATGTTACACTTAACAGGTATCACGTGTTTTTTGCTGTCCTTTTCTGTATGCTGACGTTGCTTGGGCGGGGGGGGGGGGAAGGAATGCCAAATAAGAAAACACGGTTATCCTTTGAGATTGTAGGCATAAATCACACTTTACTATAACATCAGTGTATGTTTGGGATATAATCATAGAGCATGCCATGAAATATTTGTATGTGTGTACTGTGTGCGCGCGTGTGTATAGTCCATGTCTGAAAGTGTTATTTTCGTGCAGCCATCTAGCTGCAGCCTGCTGACCTAAGGAAAAACATCTGGCAATTAAATGGAAAAAATTGTAGGGTTAATTGATAGGGGAAGACTAATAGGATTCTGGCTGTGCTCGGGGTCAAAATGTGACCTCTGAGACATCAGGAATTGGAAAGTAGAAAACATTTTAGTTCTTGCACTTGAAAAAATATTTGAAGTGGCCCGACATGCCACAGTTAATCAGCATCAAAACATATTATTCCACATCTTACTCTTAGAGGTAAGAGGTGAAGGAATGAAAATAAGTCTGGTCTGTTGTTACAGATGGAGCTGTGTCCCCCAGCACCCCTCCCCCACCCCAGCATTGCTGAAACCCAAACTACCGGTGTGACACTATTTGGAGATAGGGCGTTTAAGAAGGTAATTGTGGTTAAATGAGCTCATGAGGGTGGGGCCCTATTCAAATAAAACTGGTGTCCTCCTAGGAAAAAAAAACAGATGCTAGGGAGGAACACACAGAGGGAGGAAGAGGAAGGACAGAGGGAGGAAGCGGCCATGTGCAAGCCAAGGGGAGAAGCCTCAGGAGAATCCAACCCAGCCAACACCTGGATCTTGCACTTCTAGCCTCCAGAATGGTGAGAACATAAATTTCTGTCCCTTATGCCAGCCAGTCTGTTATATTTTGTCATGACAGACCTAGCAGACTAATCAGATTAATACACCCTTTATCTAGTTGCCTGAAAATAGGGGCTCAGGCACTATCAATACAAATGTATTGAAGTATCTATGGTGCCAAAATGGCCGCCTTGTATTATCATGAAATACCTGGGAGCAGACACAGCTCTAGCACCCAACTGGAAATTCTTCTGAGAGTGTCCAAAGTGTCTGTAAACGTTGTCAGAGTAGGTTGAGTGGACAGCTCTGGGTTTGGCTTGCTCACATTTACTCTTCCTTCCCTGATAATATCACCATGGCTTCCCTTCTCAGTCCACACAGTTTCGGTGTGGGTGTGGCTGACCCCACTCCAGGTCGCCGAGTTGGGCAGGTGACTCAGACCAGGTCGGGAGCCCAGCAGCCTCCTGCCAGAATGACAATTTGGGAGTGGCTGTGCGACAGTCACAGCCATTTCACATCACCCCACACACTTCTGGAACGCCTACGAAAGAGACGTGCACGTTCTGCTGGATTTCCTGATATCCTGCACCCGCTGGTGGCCATTTCTCAGAGAATCAAGTCAGAGGAGAGGAAGCCCAAGCCAAGAGGAGGAGAAAGGTCTATTTCTGGAAGCATTCTTAGAGAAACAACATTAAGTCATTCCTGGGCATAAACTTGGATTTTCCCATTACTGGAACTGATAGATCAGTCCGTTAATACTTAACCTGTTTGAGTTAGGTCCCTGGCTCTCACCAATTTCTTTTTTTTTTCCTTTAAATTTTTTATTGTTATGTTAATCACCATACATTACATCATTAGTTTTTGATGTAATGTTCCATGATTCATTGTTTGTGCATAACACCCAGTGCTCCACGCAGAACGTGCCCTCTTTAATACCCATCACCAGGCTAACCCATCCCCCCACCCCCCTCCCCTCTAGAACCCTCAGTTTGTTTTTCAGAGTCCATCGTCTCTCATGGTTCGTCTCCCCCTCC
>NW_027397092.1:9187521-9271440 GCF_003265705.2 Callorhinus ursinus | reverse complement strand
TTGGGGTGCACGTACCCCTTCGGATCCCTACATTTGTATCTTTGTGATAAATACCCAGTAGTGCAATTGCTGGATCGTATGGTAGCTCTCTTTTCAACTTTTTGAGGAACCTCCATACTGTTTTCCAGAGGGGTTGCACCAGCTTGCATTCCCACCAGTTTCTCAACCAAGGGAGAACAATCTGGTCCCCACTGTAGCTACAGAGTAAAAGGGAGATTGAAAGCTCTTGCCTCAAATGTCCTTGCTCTTCATCCACCTCATCCAAACATCTATTAAGCTCCTCTAAAGGCTGAGTTCAGTTTCATGGCCTCTTCTGGTCTTTCACCTCCTGGTACAACTCCTGACGTGTCCAGCATATGTTCCCCTGCTCGGTTATTTTGTGTGTGTATAAGTCCTAAAATCTACAACCTAGAGTCTTGCAAGATTAGCACTGAGGCCATTCTCTGCGGTGTAGTGAGTCGGTTGGTTGAGGACACGTGGAAAGGGTAAGCCATCACTGGATGAAGAGTGCATCCTCAGGGCCTATACGAAGCAAAGACATGAGAGGCAGGTAACCATAAGCGTTGCAGGAAATAAAGGGGGTAGCGGTGGAACGTATGTAGTTGGTCACCTGGATGGGCGGGGTGGAGGAGACAGCAGGAATTCAAGGACTTCTGTTTAGGAATAAACATGTTTACTAATTGTAGTGGGTTGAATGGTGACCCCTCCCAAACTCATGCCTCCTTTGGAATCTCACAATGTGACCTTATTGGAAATGAGGTCTTGGTAGAAGTAAGGAAGACTCTCAAGATGAAATCATCCTGGATTTCATTGGGCTCTAAATCCAATGACTGTTGTCCTTCTAAGAGACAAGAGGATGCAGAGCCCTGGAGAGAGGGCTGCATGAAGACAGAGGCAGAGACTGGAGAGATGTTGCCACAAGCCAAGGAACACCAAGAGCCACCAGGAGCTGAAAGAGACAATGAAGGATTCTCTCCCACGGCTTCTGAAGGAAGCATGGCCCTACCCACACCTGCATTCTGGACTCGTGGCCTCCAGTACTCAGGGAATATAAATGGCTATTGTTTGAAGACCTCAGGGTTTTGGGAATTTGTTACGGCATCTATAGGAAGCAGGGACACTAATGGACCTGTAAGTATGGGAAAGCGGGAAGAAGGTTGAAGATGCTCAGAGGTGGCTTCACTAGAGAAGGAGGGGTTCATGTCAAATTTCATTAGTGTTGAGATCCCAAAGAATGGTGCTGTTCCCCATGTGTCTGTTCTTCGTGCCTTTCAGCCTTATGAGTCGGATGCTGACAAGCCTTGTCTGTTACCTGCTGGCTGTTCCCTGTCCAGAAAAGCAGAGATTCGCTGGGCTTCTTGCACTTTGCTGAGAAGGGGAGGAGATACGATACAAGGAGCACGATGATTTTATTATGGATATTCTGCAATGCGCTCTGGCATCATGACAATTTGGCCATCTGCTTGGGGGAGGTAGCCCAGCTCCATCAAAGAGACAATATCATTTCTGTCAAATTCTTAGAAAAGCATCCTTGTAACATGACAGTCATTTAGCGGGTTCATTGTCTGGCTGTGTGACTGTGCATGACTAGGGTCACCACTCATCCCATTTGCCCCAGACCATCCCAGTTTACAGGTGTTGTCTCTGCCTAATTAATGACAACTCTTCCCCTTTCACTGTCCCTATTGGGTGATAAGTCATAGAGCAACCTGACTCAGGACACAGTCCTTCATTTCTTAAAAAGCTCTAAAACATGACAAACTGCTTTACTTCCCCCACCCCCAACCCTACAGATTACCAAGTTACAGTGGTTGGAAAATAGACTTACTTGGATTTTTTTTTTTTTTTTTGAGGGCATTTTGCTCAGGTATGAGAAGAGGGAAGTTTGTCATTGATTGGCTTCCTAAAGACTGCTTGGCTTCCCCCTTCTCCTACCCCCAGCCCAGGCTCCTCCCTTACCTGCTGGTGGCTCTGCAAAGCCCCCGTCCAAGCAGAGGAAATTTGGCTCCTTCAGCGTTGCGTCCAAGTGCACACATCCATGTCTTCAGAGCAGGTGTAAGCTGGCATTCTGCCCAAGCTTGGCCAGACAGCTTCATAAATCCTGCCCTTACTGCAGCCCCGAATTACTTTTCATGACACAAAGCCAAGCTGTGTTATTCACCTAATGCCCCGATTTACAGTTCCCAAGACAAAAGAACATACAGATAGAGTTTCAGGGCTCTGTTTGCCTTCACGTTTATCTAGAGGTTAGTTTCAGGTCAAGCTCAAGAAACCTGACAAATGGTGGTGAATAAACCTAAACATAAATTAAGTGCAAGTGGGAAACTTACGCATTCCTTGTTCTTGTGCCAAAAGCAAACTCAACCCAATTTACGTTCTTTTAATATCTGAAACAAGCAGCTGTTCTCTTTGTGGCGTGCTGGGGAATTATTCTCCCCTTCAGCTCACACAAATGTGCGTGCGCTTATGCATAAGGCACACGCACGTACACACACACACACACACACACACACACACAGGTCTGCCCCGTCTCCATATAGGTTTGTGTTCGTGTGTCTTCAAGGACCTGAGTAAACAAGGGTAGCCTTAACCAGTTTGAACATGGTGAGAAAAGCGCTTCTCTGGAAGGGTGCTTTGGGGCCCCGGAGTGCCACCCACATCCTGCCAGGTTCATGAATACTAGGACTGCAAGTAAGAAATCTCATCACTTTAGGGGCGCCTGGGTGACTCAGTCACTGGGCGTCTGCCTTCGGCTCAGGTCATGATCCCGGGGTCCTGGGACTGAGCCCCGCATCAGGCTCCCTGCTCAGCGGGAAGCCTGCTTCTCCCTCTCCCACCTGCCTGTGTTCCCTCTCTCGTTGTGTCTCTCTCTGTCAAATAAATAAATAAAACCGTAAAAAAAAAAAAAAATCTCATCACTTTAAACATAAGGAAATCAGACCTAGATATGCAAGTCCTTGGAGAGAGAGATACCTGCTCATATATTAAACCCATGAAGGTGAAGGTCAGGGCGTGAACCTGAAGAATTCCTGCAGAGGCATAGGATTGCAGAATGTGAAAGTGCTGGAGGGAGCTCATGTGGGTGGGGCAGGGAATACCTAACTTGCGAATTAAGTTTCTTTGCTTTTGTTTTTAGAGGTATTTGCATTTCCAGCCCACCTGTGGGCAGTCCCCTGTGTCTCCAGTTAGTCTCTCTCCCTCCCCTTCCTCTTCTCTATCCCTGCTCTCAGGATACATTCAGGTGATAAGACAGTGAGAAATAGGATGCAATTAACAATACAGTATTAATTAGTGTTTTCTCTGGGCAGGGCTTATGATTTTATAAAAGTAAATAAACAGAGGCCTAGCAGTGAGTGAGTCCCTTAAAATCGGTCTCCCTGGCCAGGAGCAGCCCCGATTGAAAATGTCTTTGCAGGGTGCCTGGGTGGCTCAGTCAGTTAAGCGTCTGCCTTCAGCTCAGGTCATGGTCCCAGGGTCCTGGGATCGAGCCCCGCATCGGGCTCCCTGCTCCTCAGGGAGTCTGCTTCTCCCTCTCCCTCTGCCTGCCCCCCCCCCCCCCCGCTAGTTCTCTGTCTCTATCTGTCTGTCTCTCTCTGTCAAATAAATAAAATCTTTAAAATAAATAAATAAAGACTGAGTTGGGTAAAACCCACCAAGGTCAAACTTCTGAAGGCCAAGAGGAAAGGGGGCAGATAAAGGTGTTTCAGTGACGAATTTGCCAGATGGCTGGTGGACAGCCGCATTTGGACAGTTGAGGTAAAAGGAGCTTGTTGAGTGAATGCCGTAGGGGACAGACATGTGCTCTGACACCACTAACAGCCACATGTGCTCTACCCCCATCCTGTCAGCTCTCACTGTCCTGCACCTGTTGATGGGGTTCTACCGCAGGCTCTCCTGTCTGTCCTCCTGACAGCTTCCCTTGATCCACCAAGAGGGCAATGAATAAATCCCAGGTTAGCAGCCTTTGGCCTCTGGCTGATGGGAGTTAGAGGGTAAGCGCCCCAAGTGTGGATAACGAAGATCTGTTTTATTTATACACGCTCCCGACAGAGCCCCGTGGGAATGCATCCCCCATTGTCCACAAGAGTAACTTGCTCTGTTGTGTGCCCTTGAATGGCTTCTTTCCCTTCCCGGTCTCATTTCCCCTCCCTGCTTTGGGGATCCCCTCACAAATAAAGTTCTGGGACTCAAACCCTTGTCTGTGGTCAGCTTCTGGAGCATCCCAACCTATGAAGACCCAACACAAGCATATTGGTGAAAGGGCGAGGTGAGACCATGGGAACTAGGTGCCTGGCTTGTGAAGAGTGATCCTCCTTGTAGATTTGGAAATGGCACAGAGGATGTGGCCCAGGAGCGTCCAAATCCATGGGCGGGGTTGTAGAAAGTTCATTTCCAGATCGAAACGTGCTAATAAAAAGGGTAGTGTGCACGCAGGAGTGGGGGGCTTCCTGGGGGAAGACTAGGTAAGGATTTCTAGTCTTCCACTATTAGCATCATGACGGGGAAGACAAAGCAGCGCTTTGAGATTTGTCTTTGTGTTTGAAAAGGCAGTTGAACGTTATTAATGTATTCCAGGAAGTAGTGAACACCAACTTGAAGCTTTTATCAGCTTTTCTTTGGTCTAATTTCTAAAGCAAAAATGCCTTCCCTCCAAATAGTCGATTAAAAGAACATATGAAATTAATGAAACATATCATTACTTTTACAATGGCCAAATTGTAGATTTGTCACAGTACAGAGACAGAAACTCATTAAGCCATTGTGCTTCTGCTTCACATTTTATAGTGTATTAAAAGAAAAGGAATTTTCTAAATGCACCAAACCTTCTTTTTTTCCCTATTGTTTCTCTGAAACTTCTTTTATTGTTTGAGCTGCAAATCATCTGACTCATCTCTCTCTGCCTCTCGTGCTGGTGGAACAGAAATTAAGAATGGCTCTGGCTGAAAATGAGAGTCTCAGTTTGGGCTTGTGAATTTCATGGTTTATTTGAGCAGTAGGCTACCGTTGACAATCCCTTGCCTCCTTTGAAAGCGGATGAGGCTAGCAGCATTCTTCTCTATCAGCCGGTGAGAGCCCTTCCCTCCCATCCTTCAGGGAAACTGAATCATTTATCCCATTGGGTGTGAGCATTTTAGCCAACCTCAGCACAGTTGCGGGGGAGCTAAGCTGACCGTTCAGTTCCCCTCTACATTGTATTGAACAATGCTGCATCTTTTGAGTGGATGCTATGAATACAGGAAGGAATGATATGAGAAATCAAGTGTGAATCAAGGTGGAACCGGTCCGTTTTCCTTGGAGACTCCATCCCTGCACTTAGCCGCCGTGAAGCTCTTGGAAAGAATGTGAAAATCCTTTCATCCCGATGCAAACCCATGCTTCTTCGTTGCCTTTTCTTTGTCAAAGGCAGTCTGCCTTTAAAAAAGTGTATCCCAGGGACAGTTGGTCACGAATTACTTGTAAATATCCACACGCCCTTTTTACTTTGGGGAAAAAAAAAAGGAAGCCAACAAAATTTCTCATGAGGCATCTGACAGAGAAAGTATCTTTATGACCTTGATCATAGAGCTTTGTCCTTCTTGCCTTATTCTGGAAAGTCACCTAGGAAATGATCTGTTGAAGGGAAGAAAGAAATTGACTTTGGTCCTTTCCCGGGTTCTCTGGGTGGCCTTGAGTTACTTCTGTATCAGTGAGGGTTCTCCAGAGAAACAGTACATAGGCAGAGATAGATAGACACTCTAAATGTCTGTGTAGGTACAGAGAATATATATATGCAGAGATATATAGCGTATATATAGATATGCAGAGTATATCCCTATGTTTCTTTCTCTCTCACACACAGAAAGAGAGAGATTTTAAAGTAATTGGCTCATCTGATTATAGGGGCTGGCAAGTCCAAAATCCATAGAGCAGACCAGCAGGTTGAAAACGCAGGCAGGATTTCTGTGTTGCAATCTTGAGACAAAGTTGCGTCTTCTCTGGGAAACCTCAGTTTTGGGTTTTAAGTCCTTCAACTGATTAGATGAGGCCCACCACACGCATTATGCAGGTAAACTTATGCATTTACTTCAAGTCACCTGACTGTAAATGTTAATCATATCTACAAGATACCTTTACAGCAGCATTTAGACTGCTGTAATAGTAGTCTCAAAGCCTAGCCTAGCCAAATTGACACAGACAAGTTACATCACAGACTTTGTAAAAAAAAAAAAAAAAAAAAAAAACAACTATAGCCTTTATGCTTCATGTCATATTGGAAGATTATGGTATTTTGAGTGAGAGAGACTTGGATTCAGAATCCAGGTCTGCCACGTACTATATGTTCTTGTATGTCTGCCACTTACTCTATGTCCAAGTGTACAATTATCTTGAGCCTTAGTTTTCTTATTTATAAAATCATGCATTTCAATTAAGATTCTTTCCATTGCAAGCTGCAGAAAACCCTGTCTACTCACACTTGAGAAAGGGAGAATGGATTGGTTTGGGTGACTACCCATTTGAGTTGGCATGAATTTGGGGTTGTTTGGTCCAGCCCAAATGTGATGTGTCATGGTGACTCAGAATTGTGTTCATCTCTCTCAGATCTCAGCTCCCTGTGCTCTGTCAGTTTCCTTCTCATGTGGTTCTCCTGTGCTGGTGGTGGTCCATTACTGGAAGCTTCCATATACAACCCATCAGGTTAAAGGTCATTTAAGGAGCACACTTCTGCTCTCCCAAGTCACGCCTGTCCCCAGTCACTTTCTGTGTCCTGTGGCATGAAGTGTTTAGCAGAACAGGGCTTGGCTACACTATTTCCTGGAGCTGAGCATGGAGCCTTATCCAAACAGATGGACTGAGCATAGGAAATGGAAGGATACCCAGTGAAATTTTTGCTCCTATTTGTCCACAAAGGGGGAATAGATGCTAGGGAGGTAAAAACAGATGTCCCCTGCGTGATGATTTTAGTGCTGAACTCACAGGGTGGTTATCAGAATTTCTTGTGTGCTTCTAAAGCCCAAGGAGCATAGTAGGAATTCAGTGAATGGTTGTTGCTGTTGTTGACATGCTTCTCATAGTACAGGCTTGGAAGAGGTCTGAACTGTACCTCTCAACTCTGACTCTGCCACCTCTTTCCCTTCCTCACTGAATGTCTTTCTGAGAGGTCTAACCTTGGAAGTTCAGACCCTTGCCGGTCAAATCAGCTGGGATTGGTCTATATAAGTCGCTAACTAAATGTTCTCAGGCATTGGTGCACACTGTGTTAGGACAGGAATGGATTTTAGAAAAAAAATATCTTAGACACATTTTTAAAATGATGAGCTATTAGGGGATTTGTCTTAGATAGTCTTATCTAAAGATGGCCAACATCGTCTTGGTATACCATTTGTGTGTAATCAACCTGTCCTAAAGAGAATGAATAGAACTGATTGGAAGTGAAATTTTGGCAAATTGAAGTGACAGTAGAGGATAATTTTTAGTCGAAATTGAAATGAAGAGAGTTCAGAGCAAGAAAAAAAATGAACCATAATGGGAATTCTGAAAGGTTCTGTAATCAGCTTGTCTTGAGCAAAAGAATTAAAAGCAATTAATGGAACAGATTGGCTCCTGGGGTAGACTTCAACACAACGCCCACTCTCAGCTCTGTCTTTCCTTCTTTTAGTTCGGCGCCCAAAGTTTCTCCCTTCTTCTCTGCAACTTCTTTTTTGGCATGTTTCTTTATATTCCACTTCCAGTCACATTTTCAGGCTTGTCACTGGCACCTGTGCTCGTGACTGGATCTCGTTTTGCCTCCAGGAGAAATGAAGGGTGTGTGTTGGTGTGTGTTTGATGGTGGTGGGGGGGTGATATTAGACCTGCTGGAATTCGAGATTCTGAATATAAAAAAAATTATTCTTGTGACAGTGTTATTTTGAACACATTGGAGTGGGAAAAGATGATAGCTAAGAATATTCCTGAAAATCATGGCAGGAGAAGCACCCAGCAAAACCTTAGACCCTAACTTTGACCGACACCAAGAGGTAAGTGTTACTGTTAGTGGGAAACGAAAGGAGTTTCAATTTGTAACCACCACAACTAGAGGAAAAGAAGGAGGGAGTCACCTTTAGAAGACAGAGAACAAGAGGAGATGGCAAAAGACGATCCGTCCCTAGGAAGAGTCTTACGATGACTCCAGAAATGCTTTGCCAGAGTATTTCTGAATATTTTTTCAAATCATTCTTTTTTTTTTCTTTTTTTTTTTTTTCTTCCAGTGTTTGAGACTTGAGGGCATTTGCATAGTGAAATGTTTTTCTCTGCTGTGCCAACAGCCTGGTTAGATAGTCAAGGACTGCTCTTGCTTGTTGGGCTGCTGACTTCAGCCTTCAGAGGGTAGGGAAGCGAGTGCACTGAAATCCCGACTTGGAAAAACACTGGAGTTTTATGAAGAAATATTTAAAAGTAGATCACATTTCAGTCTTCCCAGCCTTGGCAGCGTTCCTTAGACATGCAACCAAATTTAAATCGAGAATAAATCAAATGAGAGGAAAAGGAAGAAAAAGTGTTCAAGGAAAGACCTGCATCGGTGTTGGAAGAGTCATATTTAATGTCTCGTGTACATCTTGAATCAGAAGTAAACAATGATTAGTTTAAATTACAGTCTCAAAGTGTTAGTGTGCTAGCAAGCACTTCCGATATTTTATTTTTTTTCTAAATATCTCAGCAGGACTCTTTGTCCATCAGTACTGTTACAGGGCAGCATTGTGAACTCGCGCCAACCTGGCTTGGCACCTTTCGTTGGAACAAGGCAGAGAGCTTAGTGTATTGGCCGTAAGTGAATTTTACCATGATCACAGCTGCCGTCCAGGTGGAAAGGCAGAGAAATGTTTTATTTATATCAACAATGACAGTATTTATGGTGTGCTTCCTAAGGACTAAGTGTTTTTCGTGAATTATTCCAATCTATATTTATATCAACCGTCTGAAGTTGGTAGAACTATCCCCGTTGCTTCGGCTGAAGAATCCGAGGCTCCACTAGATGAAAGTGACCTGGCTTCTGGCAGAATTCCCACCCATGACCTTGTGACTCCAAAGCTCATTTTTTTAACCACTCATGCCATACTCAAGAGTAGACCTTGGCTGATACTTGAATTTTTAAACAAATAAACATAGTTGTGGCCTGATGGGGAGATGAGACAATTAAGTAGCTCCTTCAAGGTCATCCCACTCTTCTTTAGCTGTGGACCGAGGAATGGAAGCACGTTTCTACCTCACTTGAATGCCTCATAAGTCTGTCGATTGAATGTTTTGATTGCCATCTCCCCCCAGTTGTGCCGTAGTGACAGTTCTGCTCTTTTGTAGTGAAATCTTGGTCGGATTTCTTAACCTTCCAGACGTTTTTGGTTTAAGACATTCTCAGTTGCTGTTGAAACTTCGGTTTCGTTCATTTTCTAAGATGGGTCTCGAACTCAATTCCATGCTTGTCGTCTTCCCCACTTCCCTCCACCCTGTCTCATATCCCACCATAGTCAGCCTTGGCTGTGGACACAGTGGCTGGAATTATGGTGCAGGGGAGAGGCATGATCTCTTTCTTACCCAATTCCTCTGTACTTTCTTTAGTAGACCTCATTTCCCTCCTCCCTTGAGACTCTATCTTTCTGGCACCACCTTCTTGTCTCCCATCAGTGAGTAATAGAAGACTGTTTATGAAGCCACATCCTGTCACCTGTGGGAAGTGTCTCTGGCTTGCTCGAATTCAGTCTGGTCTGTTTGGTACTGGTGGCCATGGTTGAATTGTAGTCCTGGTTCGTGGAACAATATCCTTTTCTCTAAGCTGCTCTGTTGCTGAAGAACCTTCCTCCCCTCAGAGAGGCAAGGGACTACCTTTTTTGTCTCTGCCAGAGCCAGTTACTATATTACACAGTCCATTTCCTGGGCTGGGTGTCCCTTTGCTGGACCCAGTGACCATCTAGATGCTACATAGTTCCTGCACTTTGTCACCCTAAACTCTCCAACATAAGGACGCTGTGGAGGTATTTGGGTTCCTATCTGTGTTCTTCTGAGCCCAGTGAAAACTGGGAAGATGCCCTCTTTTATCAGGCATCTGATATGCCTGATGCCTGGTTTTATCAGAACCTGATATTATGGTTCTTCCAAACCCTTATAGAGTGAACTACTCCAGCCAGTGTCACACTAGTAGACATTCCTGGGCCTGGTTCCGTGTTCAAAAATTCCTCAAAATGTTATGGCATAGTTTCATGCCTCTCTTCTTCTTTCCCATGGGGCAGAGGGCATGGCGGTTACTTGAAATGACAACGTGCTAGAAACTGAAGCTTCTAAATTTCTTTCCCAAGATGGTTGTCTTCACTCTCCTCTACTGGCCGCCCCAGGGTAGACCTGTGTGTTCGGCAGCTCAGCAAGCACTCAGCCAGGGCTTGAGGTGCTAGCATCCCCCTCCTTTTTATGAGTGACTCTTGGGGATGGCCCTCCCTACCACCCCCCCCAACACACACACCTGGTTTCACAGCTAAAAGCACTTTGTTCACAAACATGCAATTCAGAATCCAACCACATGCCTGCCTGCCCTATATAAACTGAAGTGGGGGTGCAGGCCCTTGTGCTGGTAGGGGGCCACCGGTCCCCTCGCCGTAGGACCCACAGGTGGAAAGCTGGTCCTAACTGTTGCGGGCTCCCCGGTGTCCCTCCAACTGAGATTGTGAGATAAGACACATCTTTTCCTGCACCTGTGAGCCTCACTCCCCATTAAAATACAATAGAAAAAAAATCCAGTTTGACATCTTCTTACACTTGGAGATCCATCATTCCCTGTGGGTTTCAGTCTGCTCTCGGAGCTACAGCCTGGTTGTGTCAGTCAGGAAGTACCTACTAGATATTTGCTCAATGTGGTACGGTCTTTAGGGAGATAACATTTTAGGGAGGTAAATGAGCCTGAATTTAACTGCGTTTTAGTTGATTCTATAATGATCGGCAGTCTCGTAATAGTGACATTAAACAGAACGGTGCCAGTGAGTTAGCCTTTGACATGATTCTTCTTTCCCCCGGAAGACTTGAAAGTGCCTCTCTGACTCACATAGATTTTTAGCCCTGTGCACTAGGGCTATTTGTAGAGGATACCCATGTAGAGTCTTCAGGCACACTTAAATGTGCACCTAACCTTGGTACTTGTTCTTCAGTATGCTCAACTGCAAGTAATGACCTCAGAAAACATGCAAAAGATGGGAGCCCTATACTTGCAATGGCTTTCTCTGTAGATTTTCGCAGTCATCAATAGAAAACAATTTATCTTAAAGTTTACAAGACTTCAGAGATGGTTTCCCTCATGCCTTTCAAGTTACCTTCCCCTGCCTTTAAACTGCCTTGTTTTCATTTTAGGTCACAAGTGTGTTTTCCCCCACTCTTTGCTTGTTCCAACTCTGGCTTACCATTAAGATACAGGTCAGATGTGGCCACTATCTCTGCATGGTTAATAGAAACCACTTCTCTGACGAGGTTAGTGAAGTGTAAATAGAAGAGAAAGTGTAGAATATTTGTTCGAAAAGTCTTTCATCATGGGAGTCACTGCAGTTCTGTATAAAGGAGAGTTAACGTGTACATACCCGCATGGCATTTTTGTCCTATCGTGGATGATTTTTTTAAGCATTGCTTTGTAAAGAAAAGAATGATGTGGCCCTGAGCAACGCATCAGCGTTCCTAAAGGCTTCTGGGAAAGAGACAAGAAAAGAATAAATGGGTCCAAAGCCAGGAAAAGAGACTACAAGGAAGAAGGAAACATGAAGTGAAAGAAATGACAAAGAAAGAAGAACTATTAATATTTATTTAAATTGGAGTAAAGGGTCCCATGGACTATCAAAAAGATAGAGGTATTAGATAAAGTTGTTTGACAGGAAAAAAATGGGAAAGGAACTTGTTGGATTTAATCAAATGCTATAAAAATGAAGCTACAATATTTGGAACTTTGAAAATTTACAAATTCAGAGATTGTGACTACAAGGTAAACAAACAAGCAGTCAGTGTAAATCTTGCCAAGTAAATTTTTTTTTTAATTCAGAGAAAATCAGAGGTTTACTCCCATAACAGAAAAGATGTTGGAATGCAAACCTCAGGAAACAAGACAGCAACTCAAACTCTTTGGGGTGTTTGGACGGGGGCTCAGCTAAGTCTGCTGATGTCTGCAAATGTGTCAGACCCTTGTATTTGGGGATCCACAGGGCAGTCTTGTCTAGTGATTCTCATTTGAAATCCACGAATAATCATATAAGGCATTGGAAGGAAACAAATCTGTAACTTAAGAACACAATGGGATTATTGTCAAAGGATGGACCACAGTGAGCCAGAATCTCCAAAATGTCAACGGGAAACATACAAAATGCATTAATGTTTGAACAGAAGGAGGAGGAGGAAAGTGCTTACTTTTGGCAGGCGGTTTTCTTAACCCCTTGGGAGTATTTTTTAAAAATATCTTTTTATCTTAATGTTAATTTTTTGTTAGAAAAAAATATTTGTCTGTTAGAGAAAACCTAGAAATACAGCAAAATACCATTTTCTCTCAGGTGAAAAGAATCCTTTCCAAAAGGTCTGCCTCCTGCCTGATTTTCAAAAAATATTTTGTAAGTGACCTGTTCTTAAATTGTCTATAAAATTTAATTCAATTATCTTCCCCTCCTGTTCTTAGGACATCAGATAGTTTTCACTCTGATTAAAAAAAAAACCACACACACACACTATCTTGAGTGTCTTCTACTAAGATTTTTGTTTTCTTCTTGGATTCTTTGCCAAAGTTGAATTAGTCAGAGATAAGAACACTTAAATGTCTTTAAGCCTCTGATGTTAGTTTGCCTCCAGTTTGCAAGAATTTTAATTTGGGTCCTGATTTAGAAAAGTTTCTTTGTTGAGAATTTTCCAAGTAATTTGGACAACCCAAAATACCTGGATTATGCAAGGAACCCGTACCCCTGACTACACTCACTCTGACTCATCTCTGTTTCTCTTCCCTCAGATACAGATGGGTTAAAACCTTTTGTCCCTCAGCAAGCACTCCTTCCCAGGGAAGGAGGTGCTGGTGGGTTAATTTTACCTGGATACACAATATATAGCACCACCTGCGTCTCAGTATTTTGACTTTATGGGTAATTTGATCCACTGGACTCCAGGCATAATGCGAGTTTTGACTCCCTCCCTTTTAAAAATATGCTCCTGATCATTTAAATGTAAATCTTGGAAGTTGTATTCAAACTCCTTAACTTCCTGTAGTTTTCTCTGAAACAAAGTATTCAGAAACATAGGGAATTCGGTGATGTCAGAAAACTACTGTGTCTTTAAAAGCCATGTCCAAAAACATAGTTCTGTAACCAGATTGTGGGATATGGGCAATTTAAAATTGTCCGTTTTTGTCACTAGCGTCCTGACTTAGAAGCTTAGGAGAAAAAAAAAACCAAACAAAAAAACCAAAAAACAAAAACAGAATGTGTTTTGGAACTTAGTCTTTCCTAAAAATCTAAATTCAGAGATGACTTTGTAGACAGAACCTTCCATTTACCTCCTACTCTTTGGCATATAGAACGCTGTCAAGAAGGCAGAACATTCTCGGAACCGTTCTGTAACTTTTCATGTCTGCTATTCAGAGGCTCCTGTCTTGTCTGCTGTCTCTTACTGGGGCTTCTTTTAGCCTCTTTGGTTTCCTGCCCCGCTGTCAGCCTCTCCCTGCTGTTCAGCTTCTGACCCATGCGTCAGACCCCCTTGCACATTCTGCCAGACTCCCCCTCTTGTCTACTCATCTTTGGAAAGAAGAATGTTTTCCCACTTCCAGTCCTTGTATGTGTCTTCTTTTTCCTCTTCTGTGTATATCGCAAGATCCTTGCAAAAACACTGCACGCTTTTCTGTAAGCGGAGTGAATCATCACTGAGGTGGACTGTATTTGACCTGTCAAGGTGCAACCTCACTTGGGGGAGAAGAAATCTTCCCTGAATGTGCTGTCCTATATTTGTAACTGCATACGCAATTGTCTGACTTCCTAGACTGGTTAAAATTAATATGTGAATTTACAAGGAGGTAGACACAGTGAGTCAGAAAAACAAAGTCTCTGCTAAAATTAAAAGAACATTCCAACCTGACCTGCTTCTTTTAGAAGAGTTTGAGTTTGGCTGGGTGTAGTATTGGGTAGCTCTGAGAGCATATTTTCATAGAACATTTTGCATTTTTTATATCCACCATGGGGGAACTCTTTCAAGAAAGCTGGCTCATAAGGTTACTACCTCCGTGCTTTTGAAATTCAAGACGTGGAGCGAGCTTTGCCAAATAGAGCACTATCTAGTTCAGTGATCAAACACTGTGTGTTTGGAAAGCAGAACTGAAAGTCTGCTAATTGTTTGCCTACATTCATGACATGACAACTAGATAGAGCAGGAGCAGAACCTTTTTTTCCATGTGATTTGTTGCTTTCATTTCTGCTTTTTGAATAATTAATCCTCTGCATAGTTACCTGTAACATTTATTTCACCAAAAAATGTGTTGATGAAAGTCTTCACAAGCACATATCCTAAAATTTTAAGTGAGTGTGAATTTCAGGACAAAGTCCTCTGGTGATGTTCTGTTCTCCAGTAGAAAGAACATGAATCCTAGGACAAGCCCATATACTGATTTATTGATTTTATGCCTGACTCCAACCCCTTTTTGCAAAGTAGTTCCTACTCATTCCCAGTTGCACTTAATTGACATTCTTTTCCCTAGTTGCTAAGTAGGTGTGCAAATGTCGTATTTAAGAAGTAAATACTGAGACCGCAGGTCACAAACTGGCAGCCGGTTGGCTGAATCCAGCAGATAGGTTTGATTTGGTTTGTAACGCATTTAAAATAGGAAATCTCCCAGCTTTTGTCTTGAAAAATGCAAAGGTCTGTTGTCACTCTCCCTACCTCTCATGTATGCTGAGTCACAGGTACCTGCAAAAGATAAAGGCAGGATTCTTCCGGTGACCCTCAGGAGCCCTGGCCCTGGTCTCCTCAGTCATTGATTGCCCATCGGTCCCCTGCAGGCTTTGAATAAACTGAGTTTTGATTTTGAATACTGCAAGAGGCTTGAGTAGAAGTCCCCAAGAGGTAAATTCTGGTCTTTTAAATAATCCAGCCTTTCCCAATAAGATAGTGCTGATTGGGATCTGCATTTGGGTTCCTAATTACAGCCAATACTTTCAATTCTCTGTCCAAAAGTTTAAAAAACATGACTTACTATTAGTGATTTGCATTACTAATATTCATAAATACATGGTATTCGGAGCCATATTTTACACATCCGTTCCCTACAATTAGAAAGCAGTCTTGTAGGATGGGGTGTGCAAAAAGTTGTACAACTTTTTCAGATCTTTAAAGTGAAAATTAGAAGCCTGTGAAACATGATAATCAGGTGGGTCAAATCAAGTCTATGGGCCTTTAGGAGAAAAAAAATTCCTATTCCCTGTTAAACTGAATCTCAAGTGTGTTTCGTATGGAATGCTTGACAAAATACATCTGTTTGCTTTGGATAATAAGTTGCTAGAGAGCCTACTGAGCATAAATAATTTTGTATTCACATATCCACAGTTCATTCAGCAAACTTTCATCTGGCTCACCAGCCATTACCCTCGTTAATAATACTTAGGTAGTCCTGTTGGCTTTAGTCAAGACATTGTGCTTCTGTTATTATTATTACTTTTTTTAAAGATTTTATTTATTTATTTGAGAGAGAGAATGAGATAGAGCATGAGAGGGGGGAGGGTCAGAGGGAGAAGAAGACTCCCCGCCGAGCAGGGAGGCCGATGCGGGACTCGATCCCGGGACTCCAGGATCATGACCTGAGCCGAGGGAGTCGCCTAAACAAACTGAGCCACCCAGGCGCCCAGGCAGAATAGCGTACAATACAAGTAACCTGATACACGCTGTCAATTTCACTATATTTTGTTGAATAGAAGCAAGTCACAGGTCCCACACAAACTCAGTGGGCACCTGCATGGAGTGTGAGCACCAAGAGATGAGGATAAAGCAGGGTTACCCTTAGACTCTGTCCACCACACTCTGCAACATTAAAATTATGCTTTCGAAAACATGGGTTTAGATGTGGGAAATTGCTCCAAGTATGACATTAGGTTGAAAAACAGACAAAAAAAAAGTAGTAGGAGCTTTTATGTTAAGTAAATGTATGCGTTTTATTAAGTATATTAAAAAAATACAAGAAAAAGAAAATATACAGGCATACATAACAAAAGATCTTAACAACAGACGTTGTTTATTACTGGTTTATAGGCACTCTTTACTTTCTACATTCGTTTCATGTTCCAACTTATCCACAGTCAACATAAATTTCTCTCTTAGTTAGAAGTAAATATATTATTTTTAAACTCATGATTTTGAGAATTCACAAGTTCATTTCATTATAAATTTTGCCTACTTTCATTATCAAAACGGGCCAAGAGTTTTATTTGTTTTTAGAAGTTTTGTTTTTTTAGTTTGTGATAAAATCCAAGTACTCCTTTTAAGTGGAATGCTTGCTTGATGGTGGAATATGGTTCTTCCATGAACTGGAGCTTGTTCATCCTCAGATCTAGAAGCCTTTATTTGTGGTTAACATTTTTTAAAGAATTTTAGGAATCAAATAATTTTTTAAAAGAAATTACTTTCTTTCATATGTGATTATTTGTGGTTGCTGTTATGTCTTATTCCTTTGGGGCTTTCATCCTTAAAACAGTAATGCTGCCTGACACGGACAGGGTCATGGGTTCCTCAGGTCCCTGCGTGTGGGACATAAGTTTTGCTTTGGAGAAGAAGGTGTCAGGCTGACCAGAACCCTAAGTCACCTTTATTTAGCTCCTCTCAGAAAAGATCAGTACTTTTTTTTTTTTTTTAAAGATTTTATTTATTTATTTATTTGAGAGAGCACGAGCAGGGAGAGAGGCAGAGGGGGAGGGAGAGGGAGAGGGAGATAATCGCAAGCAGACTCCCCGCTGAGCTTAGAGCTTGACGCAGGGCCCAATCCCACAACCCCAAATCATGACCTGAGCCGAAACCAAGAGTTGGACACTTAACCAGCTGAGCCACCCATGCACCCCAGTACTTTTCTGATAAGCTGATAACCTCAATAAAGCCAGAAAGCACCCAAACAAATATTGGGTCCTAGGGAAAGAGGTATTTCAACATCTGTGCTATCTACAATAGACTCCTATCATCTGCTAGTGCTTGGGATTGGCTAACTAATACACGTGAGACATAAATATATAATATGACATTTTTATTCAAATATTACTAAATATTTAGTGAAAATCTTCAATCTTCTCACTAACAGTTTTTCTTTTTTTCTTTTTTAGTCCCTCTAGTTGCAAAGACAAAAATAACATGTGGTCTTATTAGGTAATTCTCATAATCTCTCTCAAAATCTTACAAAGCAAGACTGAATTTTCTCTCCATTTTTCAAGTTCAATGTTACAGTCCTTAAATCTCAAAATTATTGCTTCGTCTCCTGAACCAGTAGAATATTCTTTCTGTGTAGATGTGTGGAAAGTATACTTGGTTTCCCAAATCAAGAATTTGTAGAAGAAAGAGTATTAAGAAAAATTTAAAAAATTAAACATTAAAGAGAAATACCTCCAATTTTATAAAAAGTGTTTAAAAGTCAACTAAAGTCACTCTTTTTTGTTGTTGTTGATGTGTTGTTTTTAAGATCTTAAGTCCAAGGTTGTTATTTTTCCCCATAAGAAACTTATTAGCATGTCTGACCACCGTTCTTCAGAGACACGTTGGGTACTGTTTGGGAACTAACACTTGTATGTCAGAGCCTTCTGCCAAGGCTAGTTGTTCTTGGCAATAAAACAAACAAAAATCACTTGGATGTGAATTCAGATTGAAGCTGGTGTCTCAAGTCCATGGCCTGCATCTTAAAGATAAATTGTAGAGGAACTGAAGCACCTCACCAGTCAATCCTGAATCGCAGTGTTCCCTTTCAAAACTGCAGTCTGTTCGAAGAATTGCCCTTGTCTCTTTCCCCTATTTTTATAGAGTTCCAATTTTCTGAAATTTGTAACAGCCACTGTACAGGAAACTGAATTTCAAAGTCCTCCCATATTGATGTTAAAGGAAATTATCTGTTTGGTTTAAGTTAATTTCTCTATATAATTTTTATTTTACCACATCTAACTTAATGCTCAAGTAATTATCCTTTGCATGTGGTTCACTAGTTGAGTAATTTAATTTTATGAAATGGGGGGCTAAACAGTAATATTTTGGTAATACATTTGAAAATAAGGGGTGCTGTTTTTCTTTTTTTTTTACGTTTTTATTTATTTGAATTGGTGAGAGAGAGAGAGAGAGAGCACAAGCAGGGGGAGCAGCAGAGGGAGAGGGAGAGGCAGACTCCCCACTGAGCAGGGAGCCCGATGTGGAACTGGATCCCAGGACCCTGGGACCATGACCTGAGCCGAAGGCAGACACTTAACTGATTGAGCCACCCAGGCGCCCCAGGCATGCTGTTTTCCAGCTGACCATCATGTGTTACTGTTTGGCACATAGGCATTCAATAAGTATTTGGTAAATGAATTTTGAAAAATGAATGAATGAATGAATGCACTTGCCATTTTTACAGGTCAAAATTTCATATGATTCCACTCCATGGCGTATTGGAGGAATTCGGTAATGTATCAGTCGGAAATTGGGTAGGCAACAGGAATTCAAGTAACGGTGGTTTTAACAGTTAGGGATTCATTTCTCACAACAAGATAAGCGTGGAATTTGGCAGAACAGGACTGGGGCATCTACTAAGGTGTTTTTCATGTTTATGGTTGTGAGGTTGCTGTCACTTCTGCGAGTTGAATGAGAAGGAGGTAGCCTCTCCTTTTCCAAAAATCTTTTGAGTAGTTTACTACTATGTTTCTGAGACTGTTAATGCAGCTCATGGCAACCCCTTGCTGCAATGGAAGCTAGAACATGGGGACTTTTGGTTGGACACATTTCCACTCCAAACAAAGTCGGAGAATACTTACTGGGTGGGCAGCACATATACTACCTACTGGATGGGCACGAGAAATGTTTGCCAGCACGTGAAATGCTCAATGTCTGCCACAGAATCACCACAGGGTAAGTTCTAGCTCTTACTACTTATTTGTCAACTAATATTATTTCCTTCTTACAACTCTCAATAAAATAAAAACTGGAAGTCTACATAGAGACAGGTGCTTAAATTTTAACATTTTTGCCTTCTGTCCATGAAATTCTGTGAAACCAATCATGTTTCTCAATGTAGCAAATATTGTTGAGATCTTTGCTTTTCCGTTTTAACATTCCAAATTATTCAAGGTGTTCAGTCTTGTCATTATTTCCTTTTTTAAAAAAATTATCGTATCCTTATTTGAACACGTGTGATGATCCAGACATTATACTAGGTATTAATGCACTTTCACTATTGAACAAGACATGGCCCGTGTCATATGACTCTGGTAATCCTGTAATTCATTATCCAAACCAGGACCCTTTGGCAGTAAAAGAGATAATTAAAATAACTATCCAGGGTTAACTGATCCGAACTGGAGTGAAACCAATACTTAGTCAAATCCAGAAGTAAGGTCACCCTACTTTAGGAGTTCACCATCGTTTGGGGAGAGACAGACCTATAAGTAACTAATTGTGATTCAGTGGGTTAAAATAAAAATATTGGCATATATCAGGTGCTATGGAAACACAAAGGAGGAAGTACCTAATCCCCCCTGGGGTGATCAGCTTTCTCAATCTAGACTTACTCTTTGTACAGGGTCAATTTCGGCACTACTGAGATGTATATACATTTGCTTGGCTTGCTGGCACAGCCCTACTGATGGCTTGCACTGCTTTTGCAGATGTGGATGCACGTTTAGAAACCCCACACATAGTGTTGGTCATGGCACATGCACATTGGCCAAACTTAGACTTGGGGCCTCTAGCTCGAGGGGTTGTTACCCAGAGCAGCTCAGAGACAAATAGATCAATGGAAGGATAGGAACGTTCCAAAGGGCAGACTTGGAGCAGAGAGATTCATTAAATGAAAAGGAGCCATCAGATTTATTCTTTGTCTTCCTTTCCCACAGACAGACTATCTTGAGATACAGTAGTGTGTAAGGCCTTTCTGAGAACCTCTTGGGTCAGTGCATGTTGTCCTGAAGTAGGGTCAGTGCTGGAAGAAGCAAAATGAGGAAGCACCCTTTGACTGTTGATACCAGAGACAATTCAATGCCTCCCCACCTCCCCACCCCACCCCCCAGCCCAGCCATAACATTCTTCCTGTTCACACAACAAACAGAAGTGTTGGCTGAGATGTATTTCAGAGATTGGTAATAATGTAGGACAGCAAGATTAGGAAAAGCAGATGTCTAGTGGCTGTGTCAATTCAGTGAACATTTCTAAAAATTGTTTTAGCCTGTTAGCAAAGATGTCATTACTAGTGATAAATAGCAAAAATTCAATATAGGCAGATGATAGAAAGGTTATACAATATTGCATTGCTTTATATAACATGAAATATGTGCTACTTATAGAACTTTAAGTGAATTCCATTTTAAAAAAACAGGGTATGATCTTGAATCACAAGGAATGATTCCTTTTTTAATGTGTTATTCGAAGCACCTGTTAAATTTCTGAGTCGTAAACTTCTTTCCTTTTCTATGAAATGTGAATGTAGTGGCCCCAAACCATTTTAAAATTTTAATTGGGAACAGTAACATTGGTATAATATAATCCTCCAAAAAGTAGTATGTTGTAGACTTAACACAGGAAGAATTTTTTATCACGTATTTGAGAAGCAGGGAGTTGGTTGAGTTTTTAATGAAGCTAAGCTCTTATCAGTAGACTCTAAACTCACAACAGCCTGTCTGAAGAAGAGGAAGAAAGAAAAAAAGAGAAGAAATCTCAATGGAAAGAAATAGAAAATTACTTTGAAACTCTAGCCGAGTGAAGAGACACATATAGAAAAGTAGGAAAAGGAAACTGGGTATTTTCTTTTAATTAAGCTTGGATCTTCTTTCTTACCTGCTGTACATTTTAGATTGGTCACTTAGCTGAACTCTTTTCCTGGTCTTGGGATCTATTTCACTGCTCCCCACAAATTTCATTTTAATATGATTTATATATCTGACATTTCAGGGGTTACCAGTCTCCTCAATTAAATTCCTGAAAGAAGAAAAGAGTCCTTTCAGGTAAAATTGCATTTCATTTAAGTGAAACAACTCAAAGTTTACCTTTTTTTCTTTCTTTTTCTTTTCTTTCTTTTTTTTTTTTTTTTTTAAGGGAAGTCTTTGGTCTTGCAGGTTTCCAGGACTGTGGAAACAAAGGTGATCGAAGAATTACTTTTCTGTGGTGTCTTCTCAATATCCTCTGCCAGAAGTATTTCTATTTTTAGGTGTCATCTAGGATTTGCCCGAGGCTTGGGGTGTTCTTTATTCTCCTTCACAGTGACTTACAAGCTAGAAAGAACTAGTTCAAGTTATTTAATGTATAATATTCATAATGGGAAAGTTTTTTTCCCCCACAAAATACTTGAGAAGCTTACCCCCAAGAAGATGGGTGTGGCTTTCCTAAACAGAAGTTAGAAGAAGACTTCTAACTTTTCAGTGGGTTTTGAATGGATTTGAAGTTCTTCCCAGAATTTTCAGTTTCCTTCTCAAGGACATATAAGTGTCACTGATGCTAAGACAGCACCTGGCACATAAGGGATTCTTGGTAAATGCCATATGCCTAGCACATGATAGATGCTCAGGAAATATTTATTGAACATATGTCCAATGAATAATAGACGATGAGCAAACATTTAGTAAGTGAATGCCTACAGCTTATTTCTTGCCACTGTCTCCTAGAGATCCAATCTCTTGATCAGGGAAAAGAGGAAACTACACGTTTCTTTAGAGGACATTCATTCCTACTGAAGCAAGGAGTCTCGGATAGACTTGTTGTTTAGCTGGTGCTCTGTACATGCCCATGATACTCTGTCCTTGTCTTTATCAAGGCTGTCTGGCTTCTCTGCCTTTCCTGGAATATACAGGGAGGAACAGCTTGGAATGGGGTATAGTACATAAAACCTGGGTGGTATAGTGATCCATCTCTCCTAAAAGGCTATAGTCATAAACTTATTTTTTTTAAGATTTTTTATCTTTTCATTTGAGGGAGAGAGCGAGCTAGAGCATGAGCAGAGGGGAGAGTCAGAGGACAAGGGAGAAGCAGACTCCCCGCTGAACAGGGAGCCCAATGTGGGGCTCGATCCCACGACCCCAGGATCATGACCCGAGCCCAAAGCAGACGCTTAACCAACTGAGCCACCCAGGTGCCCCTGTATAAATTTTGAATCTGTTTTTCTCTCTTGCAAAGTGTGCACAGTTTTATACTCAGCTGAAGACATCATGAGTGTGTTTCATAATTTATATAGCTTCCTATATTTTTCACAGAGGTATCACCCTTTCCTTTTTTTAAAAGAAAGATTTTATTTATTTGAGAGAGAGAGACAGAGATAGCAAGAGAGAGCCCAAGCGGGGAGGAGAGGGAGAAGCAGACTCCCCACTGAGCAGGGAGCCCTACGAGGGACTTGATCCCAAGACCCTGGGATCATGACCTGAGTGGAGGGCAGGTGCCTAACCTACTGAGGCACCCAGGCGCCCCAAGGTATCACCCTTTCAGTGGTACAGTTTGGTGAGTGGATAGGGGAAGAGGAGGGGGCAAGGGATTGAATTCGCTCTGTGAATCTCCATTTCCAGAACTTCTTAAGGGCGTTTTTATCCCTTGAATGTCTAAAAGCCTGTAACACATTAAGTACCCATCAAATATACGTTGAATTAGTATTTTTAAAAAAACAGGTTGAAAAGGATTAAAGAAAGAATTTTTTTCTTAATTGAGGACAAGGCCATATGGCTTGACCATATTTTTATACAAGCTTGTCTTTGTGAATGAAACCCAGTTGATAATTTCCCAGATTTCTCCTTAGTTTTTCCTGTGAAGACAGAGCCCAAGTCCTCAGGAATATTACAGTGATTATTAATATTTGCTTAAGTCTTTCCAGTAAGTATGACATAGACACTGATAGTGGAAATCATGGGCATAATTTTTGGTTGTTAAATAGAAAACTGATCCTGCTTTCATTATTTCCCATGCTGCTGAACTAACCTGTGGTTTTTTGGGTTTTTGTTTTTTGTTTTTTTTTTTGGAGCCCTCCTATATCTCTCACTGTGAAAATTTTAGTAGTCTGCTTATCAAGGTCAGGTTAAAAGGCATTGCCAGGCTGAAAAAAAATACGATAACATTGAAACACTGATGTATTTTTCTGCTGTGAGTGGAAAAGTGAATGCAAAACAGAGAAATTAAGTAACTAACATGATAAGTGGGGAAAACATGAAAAACACCAGATTGGAAAAAATAGCTGAGCTGATGTTTTCAGTTCCCTTAACAACTGAGTAGGCAAGTTGATTAATGGTGCAGATTGCGGGCAATGCAGTGGCCACCTAAATGGATATAAGCAGATTATAATCACCTGACAAATTGTGGGCCAAACGTTCTGCTTGGGAAATGGAAATGAGAGACATTAGACACCCTCGCTGAACCAAAGCACCCATTAACCTCAAATTAGACACATAGAGAAAGCAGTTTTAAAAACCTCTGCGACACAATCTGGTTAAAATATAGTACTGATCGACTGCATTATCAGAAAGTAAATTAAGAATATAAATTGACTTGTGAATCAAAAGCCCCAAGCAGGAAAACTACGGGTTCTCATCAGATGGTTGCCTTTTTCCCAGAAACAGGCGAAACTGCGCTTCCACTTATGGATCGCTAGTTGTGTATTCTGGGGTGGTTGTTGGTTTTGTTCCATTTTTATATTCCCACCCATTCATCAGAAGCTAAGGAGGCCTATTAATCATTTTCTCTAACTGCTAAGCTGCATCATGTATCAATTGTAGTCTTGAAATAAAAATAAGATAAATGATTTGACGTGAATCGTGGCCCGATGAACGAAGAACAAAGATCGGACACATGGTAGATCTCATAATGCCTGCCTTATGTTTAAGAATGCACATTTACCAGAGTCTTCTGATTTGCCATTTCCTTCATATCAGCAGGCTGAAAGAACTACAGAGTACTGAATGTGGACGTTAAATCCAAATTAAATTGCGTATTGCTTGTAAAACAAGAATAAAAGTGCTGGGAAACAGTAACACTATTCTTTTTGCAGTCTTTTAGTCTTTCATGAAGGAAATACCCAATCTTGCCTGTACAGAGTACATTACAGTTATTATTGATCTTATGTATGAGGCAGGCTTCTCTGTAAGGTTCCTCTCAGCATCGTGGGATGAATGACACATTTGACTGAGTGACCAAGGACTTTTCGTAAAAGCCTCTGTTTTGTCTGAGTAAGCTCAGGAAAGAACACGTTACTATAAATATCTTTTAGAAGAAGGGTTATTTCCCCACTAAGGGTTTATTGTAATTGAATGGGCTATAAAAAATGATTGGGAGACCTTTAAAAATATGAAAGTAAAACATAATGTTATAGCTAATTTAGTGTCTAACACAAGAGACGACATCTTTGATCGTGGTTTGTGCAGAGGGCTAAACAGTTGTCCAATGAAAGTGTGACTTTCTAGAGGACAAACCTGGGTCACTGAGGGCTAAACCAGAGTTGTCACTTTATCATTGCCTTGGTATGTTAGCACATGACTGATAAATACATTTGCCACCACCTCCTGCTTCCACACTCTTGCACTGTTAATGATATTATGACCTTTTTTCTCACACTGAGCCCAAATACCTCAACATTTTTCCCCAATTGCTCCCCCAGTTTAAGCAGAATCAGCATAGGCTTGAGGGATCAACTCCTGGTCATTTATCATGATCTAGAGCCACAATTTTTTATACCTCCATGTTTTCCTCTGGTACAACATTAAGAGAGGTTGTCATAAAAATAAAATATTACATGCAAAATGCATGTATTCAGGATTTGGTCAGGAACTGAGACCCCACTCTATGTGCCCAGGTATAAAGGGCTTTAATAGAACAGTTGCAGTGTTACATTGGAAGAACCAGGGAAGCAAAGATCAGAAGAGCCACCTCTGATCTCATCCTGAAGCTATAAAGCCTTTGGTTCTCCCTGGTAAGCTGCTATGAATCTCATCACTGTCCATATGTCCCGTTGCAAGAGTCTGGGAAACAATGCCCATCTTTCCCTCTCCCACTCTCCCAATTTCATGTGAAAGCTACTCACTGGCAAATGGTAACTTGGAATCATGGAAGGAAAGGGATTTTGGGAAATGTCATTTCTCCTCTGTGATGTGGAGAACTTGCAAAGAGTAATGATGATGCTGAATTAAGCATGGCTAAAGTTAGGCATTTTACCTTCCACAAAATAGGTACTTGGGAGGCATTTGAGTAGGAAGATCAGTGTGGCAGAAAAGGCACTGAATTTAGAGTCAAGTAGGCCTCTGTTACTATATTTATTTTACTACTCACTACCTCAATAGCTTTGAACAACTGGCATTCTCTTTTTAAGTTTCATTTTTTTTCCCCACTGGTTACACTTTCATGAGGACTAAATGAGATAACATATGGAATGCAGCTTGATTTTGCTGTGCAAACATGGTCCATTGCTTTTCCGGATAGTCGGCAATATTACAGTACTTAAAATAACATTTACAAAGGCTATTCAAATACTATATTAGTTTACAGTACTATTTGAATAAATACTTCAGAAAATATTTGTTTGCAAAGGTCACTACTACAATTATTTTAGTTGTTTTTCTTTCATTTATTCTTCCATTCGCTCATTCCACAAGAACTAGCTGAATCTCTTTATGAAGCTTAAAGCAAAGAGGGTATACTGTCACGTGGTGGCAAATAAAAGAGGGACTATTTCAAATAGACCTTCTCTCTGGCCTCTAACTTCGGAAAAGGAAATATTTGAGCAGAGACTTGAATGACAGTGAGAAACAAAAGCTATGGGGAAATTTATGGGGATACATTTCCAAACCAGGAGAAGAACAAGTGCAAGGTCTTGAGTATGAATGTGGAGTGCTTATGGCATCACAGCCAGAAATAAGAAATATTTAGGAATTTTTACTGGAGATGTTTATTTTCTCTTTGGATAATACATAAGTATATATTTTTGTAAATTATTTCTTATTATTGAGGGATTAGTTTCACATGTTAGAGCTTAGTTTTACATTTTAAAAGTAGCTCTCATTTTAACTGTCAATAAAAAATTTACTGATGGATTTTTATCAACTTCTGCTTAATATTTTCTTTTTCACCCAGTAATTTTTCACCTTATTTTTCTTCTTGCTAAAATACATTCTTTATACTCTCTTAAGTTAGCTATTCTTGTTGTTGTTGTTGTTATTTTTATTTTTCTTACATGATAGGTTAGCTGGGTATAAAATTTTAGGTTACTAGTTATTTTCTCTCAGCACTTGGAAGATACTGTTGAATATTATTAGATTGTTTTCTAGCCTAAGCTTTTGCTGCATGAAGATTTTCCCAGCTTAAGGATTATTCCTGGTAGCTACACAGTCTTTTCTGTGTAATGTATAAACTGAGCTATGCATATTCTGGAACAAGCATGATTTTAACTCCTTTATTTCAGTAAAGAATACACATGTAGTAACTAAGTTTGTTTATTTTTATCCTGCTATGTTCTCCCAATGTTTTTAAGTGTAATTTAAGTGTGACTTATGTTGTATTTCTTTCTTAGAATTTTTAAAATAAATTCAGGAATCGCCTAGGTGGCTCAATCGGTTGTGTCCAACTTTTGATTTTGGTTCAGGTCATGATCTCAGGGTCTTGGGATCAAGCCCTGCATCAGCCTCTGTGCTCAGCACAGAGTCTGCTTGTTCCTCTTCCTCTCTTCCTCCCCCTGCTCTCTCTCTTTCTCTCTCAAATAAATAAATGAATTAAATGTTTTTTTGAAAATAAATTCAGATATTAGCAATGCTTTTTGGCAGAAAATGTAGTATAGTTTTTTTGGTTCTCTAAAAATAACTTTATTTAATATCCAAAGCCACACTACATAGCTCTCATGCCCCCAGACAATTATTTTCTCATTCATCTTTGAAGCTTCAGCCCTTTCCATACCAAAATAACCCATTAAATTGATAATTGGAGTGTAACCTGACTACACTGGTCTGCCAATCTTCTACTTCACCAGTACTGAAGGATTCACCACCATGAATCATGTAACCAGCCAAACGTGGCTCATGATATCTGAGTTTAAAAACATATTTAGAAAAAAAAAAAACTGTTTTCACTGCAACCCAGGGATTTTTCATGTGAAATTGGGGAAGTGTGAAGAGGTGCTATTTGGGACCTCTTGGTTATTCCCATTCCAGTGTCCTGAAAGAAGCAGCTACACAGGAACACCTTTAATTTGTGCTAATAAAGATGTCTACCTCATTTGGAACAAGTCCTCTGCTTCATCATTTTTTTTTTTTCCTGTCCTAAATTATTTAGGCTGTTCACAATTTTGAAAAGATAAATGTTTTTCAAGGCGTGGATATCATTTGGGGGTAAAAAATAATGACAGTCCATCATTTATAGGACGGGGGATCCTTATCACTGGACACAGCAAGCCATAGGAAACTGCCCGGCTGATAGCATTTCTGTTATCTCTTTTAATAAAAACTTAATTTCCTTTCTTCCTTCTTAGACTGTCAGATATCAGCCCGTTATTTATTTTCCTGACAGCAACCAACCAGCTTGTGAGCACCCAAGACTGGCTGTTCTGAATCCCACCATTTCTTCTTTCTGCCTCCCCATCCTCCTGTCCTGGCCAAGCCATGGGACAATGTGAGTCTGGGGCTGTTCCCTGGCAGGGCCAGCGGAGTTTCCATAAACATATCACCGCTTGGCCCAAAGAAGATGCAGAAGGAGCAGTCACAGCACGTACAGCCAAAAGCACTTGTGGAAATCCTAGGAATGTTAACCGAAAGAATTGCTCCGAGTCCCCAAACACTTTTCTCCCAGAACACTTAGCACACTGTGTGGCTGGACAAACAGCTCTTTCAGCGGTGTGGGGCTTTCAGCCTGTGGTTTGAAGCTTGACAGGATGTGGCAGGCCTGACTCTGGATAATGTAGGACGATGCAACAAAATGCATCAAATTAGAAAATGGAAACTTTTCTTTCCCCAAACTGTAATTTAGCTGTCACTTGGCTTTAAAGCAGCTGAAAACAATTTTTTGAAAGTGAATGTTGATTTCCTGAAGTTTGGTGAATAATTATATGCTTATTCTCAACATGTTCGACATTCCACCCGCCTTTCCCATAACTCTGCCGTGGCGGTTCCCAGCAATGCATATGGCGGGCCTTGGCATTGAGAGGCTGCCATTGAATGCGTGGCACCTTTGATCCGAGGCATGTGACATGGTTTACCTGCAACTCCCTCATCAAACCCAACATACTCGGTCAGCGTGTGTGTGTGCATGCGTGCGTGTGTGTGTATGTGTTTCCAAGTTCATTTTCTCAGTGCTGTGAGAAGGATCTACTGGGGAAATTCCTGATTTTACATTTGTCTTACCACAGGAAGAGAAGGGCAATATAATGAATTTTTTATGAGTCATGTTGCTGAATGTTCACTGAGGAACCTTGGCATTTCTAGGGGAAGCTTTTGACCCCACATGGGGAGGGAGTTTGTAACCTGACGCTATTGTTAGAATAATTATAGTCTAAGGTTTTCCTGTCAGCACACAACTTAGCTCAGTAAGTTATATATTTTGAAATTCTTGTACCTTGTCCTCTTAAGATCCTTGCTCTGCAAAATCAGGTGATTGAAGGCCAGTGAGTTGGGTCATAAAACAGCTTTTATGTTGCCGAAGGGAAAGACATAGAGGTATATGTTCGTCTCAAGTTTGGCAGAGACAAGGGTTATATACATTTAATAGAATTATTGATGGGACATTTATCAGGATTTCCTGTACAGGAATTCAGTTGAACATTAATTCTGTTGAGTATGAATTTGATATTGGGAAATGAGATTATTATAATTAATAAAATTCTTGGCATTGAATGGCATGTTAGGGAATGATATTTTATCAGGGTCTTTCATATACTTTCTCTTTTCACCCCCACTTTTTAGGGAAAATGTTATTTTCCAGAGGGGGAAATTAAAATTCAGAGAAATTTCATAGGTCTTAGGCTGAACCTGCCCATGAGAAGATTTTTGGGACACTCCTCTTAAAATGCTAGGTCACTTTCACAGCAAACAATTTTTGCCTCTCACCAAATGCTGCATTTGATTCCTGGTGTTGGTTTTCTGAACCCGCTCTGGTACTTTCCTAATTTTTTTTTTTTTTTTTTGCCATCCCAGGACAGCAAAGATTTGTTGCTCTATTGTATGTTGTTTAGGAACGTTTTCTGCAGCTCCTCATTATTTCAAGATAAATTTGGCTCCAAGCTTCCTGTGCTGTAGAGATAGAATGAGAACGTGTTTTGTACAACACTGTGAGACTACAGGTACTTAAAACTAGCACAGCTTTACACTGGCTTAAATGTCTCAGTACCTATGTTTGAGCTGGCTAAGTGAACGTGTACATTTTAGAAAATCACTCTTGGAAAAAAATGCATCCATAACTTTTATTCTCATAACTGTGAGTGAGAGCAGCGTTGTACCTTGTATCGGTCATTTTACTTTTGAGTCAGTGAAACTGATTCAGTGGTAATAAATTAGCATGTAAGTTATTGTCTCCAAAACATACATTTGTTACATATGTTTAACACCCGTACACACACACACACACACACACACACACACACACACACGTATGTATATGTGCTTACAGGAAAATCCAAGAGTGACGGATGGCTGTTTTCATCCAAATTCATCTCAGGGGAACTACCACTTAAATTTTCAGGGAAATACCTTTCTATGATGCTTCATTTTATTAGTACTCATTGCTTTGGAGAAAAAGTGGAAATTGGGGAGTGGGGGTCAGTGTAAGAAGGAGATTTTTCTATTTAACAGATATTCAGAATACACGTAGAAGGTGGTGAAAGCAGATCTACGTGCTGTCTCCGCTTATTATCGGCACCTGCATGATTTCATGCAAATTAATGTGGACACCCGAGCTGTCATATACCGTCTAACTACTTTGCAGTCACAAAGTGGGTTGCTGTTGGCCATTCTGGTTTAAAGCCATAACTATGCTCTGGCTCGCCTCTCACAGCCAGACTTCAGACTTGCATATCTAATTGCTTGCTCAATGTCTGTTTAGATACCTAATAGACATTTTTAATTGAGATGCCCCAAATGGAACTCCTAACCTTTCCCCTGCTCTTGGTTCTACCTGCAGTGTTCCCCATCTTAATTAAATGGCCCCTGCCACTTCCACCTGCTCAAGCCAAAACCCTTGAAGTTATCCTCATCTCCTTCCTTTTCTCCAACCCCAAGTCTCATCTATCAGAACATTTTCTTGATTCTACTTCCCAGTGTAGCTAGTATCTAAACTATAAACTCATGATCTCAGTACCATCTCTTGGCTTCAAGCCACCCCCATCTCTCACCTTTATTTTTACAATAGCCTGTTCATTGGTCTCCCTGCTTTGATTTTTGTCTCACATAAAGCTGAGTGAATCTTTTATTTACTTATTTTAAAGATTTATTTGTTTGTTTTAGGGAGAGAGGGGAAGAAAGAGGCCGAGTGCGAGCAGGGAAGGGGCGGAGGGAGAGAGAATCCCAACCAGACTGCATGGTGAGGACAGAGCCCGTGGCGGGGCTGGATCCCACCACCTTCAGATCATGACTTGAGCTGAAATCAAGAGGTGGGTGCTTAACCAACCAGAAACTGAAAGGTGCCCCAGCAGGGGGAGTCTTTTTTTTTTTTTTTTTTTTTTTTACAGAGAGAGAGACAGCGAGAGCAGGAACACAAGCAGGGGAAGTGGGAGAGGGAGAAGCAGGCTTCCCGCCGAGCAGGGAGCCCGATGTGGGGCTCGATCCCAGGACCCTGGGATCATGACCTGAGCCGAAGGCAGACGCTTAACCGACTGAGCCACCCAGGTGCCCCAGGGGGAGTCTTTTAAAATGAAAGTCACATTATGTCATTCTTCTGCTCAGAACCCTGCATTAACATTGGCTATCCATTTCACGTGACTAAAACTTCATTTCTTTCCATAAAATTTCATTCATGATAATACTCCATTCACCTGTGTGCCCATGCGCACGCAAACACACACACACACACACACACATACATACACACACACACACACACACTCCTTATCAGTTCTCTGAGCTCTTCCTCTACCATTCTTCCCTTGTGCTCACTCTACTCTAGCCACTCTGGCCTTGACCTTGACATGTCAGGCCTGAGTACATTCTAGGAGCTTTGCAGAGATGACGTTGCCATCTCTGCCTTGATCACCCTCTCACCAGCATGGCTCACTCTCATCTATTTCAGGTCTTTACCCAACTTACCTTCACATGAGGCCATCCTAACCTAAAATCTCCTGCCACCAACTCTCCAGTACCATTGACCCTGTTCTTTCGCCTTTTCTCCTCCATAATCTTCTATTATATTTTCTCATGACTTACTATGTTTATTGCATAATGTCTTTCTCACTCTACTTCAATACAAGCTCCCCAGGAGAAGGAAGGGCTCTTGCTATATTTGATGCACTGATATATTCTAAGCATCTAGGGCAGCGTCTGCATGTGGTAGGTGCTGAATAAATATTAGATGAATGAAAGAAGGAATCAAAACAAGTTTGAGTTGGACCTGTGTTACTTGCAACTTGGAGATTCCTGACTTACACATTATTTCACTAGTTTGGTCACTACTTTATCCACTCCCTCCCTCCCTCCCTGGCCAACATGAATTGTTCAGGAGATAGGTGAATGCTAATTCACGACTATATATTTTACAGTGTGCAGTGTGGTGGAGATCTAAATTAAAAGATGGGGGCCCCAACCAGAAAGACGGACAGGTGGTAGACAACACTAAACAAAGCCGTGGCGTGTGCACCGTTCTGTTCAGTGCAAAAGGTTAATTTTGGGAATCACGATACAAGGCTTCCTAGAACTGAAAGGGATTTTAAAATTGAGCAACATAGTACATTATATCATTGTTTTTATAAGGCTCTGTCCTGTATTACATTTATTCACTTGGTGGTTTTATGGAATTTTGGTTTTTCATCAAAGGAACCTGTGACATTAGCTTCCAAACTGGCTGATGGAGGCCTCTAACCAGAAAGGAAGGCTCATTCACGGATTTCACATTCTGCTAAGCTTATGTACCTCAAGAGTAAGCTGTTGGGGAGAAGGAGAAGGGTGTATGTGATTTTCATTCTGTACTAAATCAACCATATCGAGACTCAGGGATATCATATGGCAAGGGATGTAGGAACTTTAGGCTTGTCAAGTTTTCCTTGGAGGGAAGCAGCTTAGTCAGGCAAGCACAAAAGCCACATAATCACCATATTCATGACTTTGAGTTCATCTCCACTGCTATCGATTGGTGAGCGCTTTCAAAGAGAAAGTAGTGAATGTCACTCCTAGAGAAAAGCTTCAATATATTAGGGAGTTAATTGAAAAGCTTCAACACATGCCAGGCTTCAGGCGACCCAAGGACAAAACTGGTTGAAATTTATCAAAAGTGGAAAGAGAAGAGCGTCAAGATCATCCCCCTTGCCTCTGTTTTATGATTTTTACCTTGTAAGCATTCCACCCTATTTTGTGGCAACTCTTGTCTGATGTATATGCTTGTAACGTTGTTTTTTTTTTTTTTTTTTTTTTTTTTTTTTTTTGTAGTTCATTGTGCTTTAATGATAGAATGAAAATGGGCCCGGAGAGTAGTTGCCATGTAGGTTACCCAAGAATGCAACCATGAAAAACTGCTAGACTCAACCCTGCTGTGTACCAGTAGTGATCACATACTGCAATTTAAAGTTTAGTGGCTAGTTAATGTGAATTTAAGTGTCTTGGCACATTTAATTATATAGAGCGACTCGGTGACCCACCACAACCAAATGGCTATAATTTATTAGCATCATAGAGATAGAAAGTAACTCTGGACTTGGTAGAACTGCAAGGATACTTCTTGACCCAAGCAAAGCATACAGGTCCATTCATTTCTTTATTCACTCAACAAATTTTTATCCCAGCCCTTCTCTTGCACCGAGTAGTGATTTGCTAAGTGGGGATGGGAAAAATAGGAGCCCCTGAAAAGTAAGGATGAGGAATTCGACATTCTGTGTCTTCATGCCGGGAATGTTAATGCTCTGAACAGAGAGGTATTCTAAAGGAGTAATGAAGAACCTAGAAAGGAAGGGAATCTGGATTCGGGGCAGGAAATGGAAAAAGCCAGGTTGGGGGTGTAAAGGACAGGGAAGCAGAGCGGTGATAGAACACAGCTATGAAATATAAGGAGGCCATAGTAACGATTGCATGAGAACAATGGGGAATTCTTCTCTGCGGAGTAGTAAGAACAGAAGCCTGGTTCCAGGGCATGTCAGGGAAAATGGAGGCAGCAGACGTAATCTGCTTATCTGAGAAGTTCGGCAGCAAAAGGGAAAAATAGAAATTTCAGCAGTAGCTGGAGAGGGCAGCTGGGTCAAGAGAACATTTTCTAGGAGAGGAGAGAACTGTACATGTTTGAAGACGGAGGGGGATAGCTGTGGGGAGGGTTTGAAGGTGCCTGAGAGGGTGGGCGGGCAGAAATTGAGAATTAGGATCTTGGTGGGACTGGGAAGAGAGGAGCAGTATGGCACAAAAAGGGACTCTGAGCTTCAGAGGAGAGGACTTGTTTCTTGAGGTGGAGACAAGGATAAGAAATGAGAAAGTCATGTCTCTGAGTCATGGTAATGAAATGCTCCTGCAGATGATGGCTTGATCTTGCCCATCAGGTAAATGCTAACGGCATTATCTGAGGGGGGTAGTAACTCCCTTCTCTTTTATTATCCCTGGATCATGATGACAAAAGCATATTCTTAGGCCCACCCATAATTAAAATATATTTCTTCTTCCCTGGTTTGATTTCCACTGAATTTCCTTTTTTTTTTTTTAAAGGTATTTATTTATTTGAGAGAGAGAGAGCACGAGCAGTGGGAGGGGCAGAGGGAGAGGCAGACTCCCCACTGAGCCTGGAACCCAACGTGGGCCTCGATCCCAGGACCCTGAGATCATGACCTGAGCCGAAGACAGACGTTTCACCGACTGAGCCACCCAGGCGCCCCAAAATTTCTAACTCTCATTTTTACCAAAATTGCTTCTCATCCGCTGTCTTATTCTTCCTCTTCATTTTTATATGCTTGCCTGGCCAGCCACATCAGTATCCCACATGCCGCCCATATACCCCCAAGGAGTCACCTCTCCCTCTCCTATGTTATTCTGGTTCCTTCTCTCCAGGGAAAGAAATTGTCCTCTCTCTTTGGATAAGTATCACCAGAAATTGATGTCATTTGATTCTTGACTGTGTTGTCATCCTTTCTTGATTTTCAATTTGGTTTTCCCTTGGAGCATGATGTATTTGAGGATTAATAATAGCACTTTTCTTTCGTTTCATCGTGTTCTGTTTTTTCCATTTTCAAATGTGAGTCATTGAAGCCAATGGGCTCTGGAGTGGAGGCACAGGGCCCAGTGGATGGGCAAGATGGAATACAGAAAGGAAATATTATAATGTCCCTTTTTCTATCTAAAAATATGAAGTCAATTAGCTTTTCCTAATACTTAGCCTTGGGAATGACCCAGACCTTCTCAGCTAGTTCATACGTCACAGTATCTTATGTCACATGTGCTATACAAATGTTCAGTGTTGTGAGACAGATTGTAGTTGATGTATGCCAGGTTTAGGAAGTCTGTGCCTTCTACAACCCATTTTAATGAAAGGCCATTCTTCATTAAAAAGTGCAAGTGACTTTCAAAGGTTATGGCAGAAAAACCATGGAGTAAAGGTTATACCTGTAATGCAAGCATGGGCAAACAACTAGACATTGGCAGAGTTGCTACTATTAACTTTTCAAGCGAGCTCAGCATCAGCCAATATTCATTTAAGAAAAAAAACAAACAAGCTGTAAAAAGATCTAACACGGGTACTTAGCCAACAAAATTGAAATTACTAAGAAGACTGTTGCAACTATCATTTTATGCATAGCAATATTAGAAACGGTTATAATCTCAAGTGTATATCTTGCCCTTAGATACCAGTTAATGGTACTATATGCATATAATTTATAAATAAGTAAATATGCATGTATTGGGGTATACCATTACAGTTTGGAGACCTCTGATCTAGTGCATTTTTTACTGGAGCCTAGGAATAGTTTTTGGGTTTTTTTTGTTTTTGTTTTTTTTTCACGAAATGACAAAACATTTAGGTCCCTATAACATTAAAATGTAGCTTGGAGAAAAGAAGACTTTTCAGGGCTTTTAAAAATATACTTATTTCTCCTTAAACCACTGCACGGCAAAATTCAAAAGTTTCCTGTGGACAAATGCACCAAGGATATAGACAGATTCTCTGGTGAACTACCACTTATCACAGGCACTGATTTATAGGCTGGGTTCCTATTTGTTCTGCATTTCAGAGTATGTCCAAGTATCCACTGCAGAATGTGGGCCTTGAGAGAAGGACTGATGAACGCTCTTCAGGAATTTAACTTCACTTCTACCATGTTTTAAATATCCTAATTCGAAAGTAGCATTTTTAGCTGCTTCAATAATAGACATGCCCATTTGGAACTTCAGTTTCCTCCTTGGAACACTATCAGAAGGAGTCTTCTCAATGGTCCTGCTGTGCTGGGTGACAAACACTCTAATAATTTTGTCCTCAAAGGGAACAAAGCCCTTACCAAGGCCACTAGGCACTTTGTTTTCCAGGATGACATGAGAGATGGCTATTTTCCCATGAGTGATCATGAGGGCATAGTCACAAATGCAATTCCATGGACTACCATGATTCAAGTGGACTATCATATCTAGCTGGAATTCTGTAAAGTCTCTCTCCTTCCAAGATTTTAAAAGCTCTATGAGGGCTCCCATGTGTAGATATCATTATAGTTTAAAATTAAAGTGAACCAGTTTTGTATTTTATTAGTATTTTGTTTAGAAACTTAGAAGCTAGATCCATGAATCATTAGCTCATTCTCATTTGCTTGGTGATGAATACTATACCATTGAAAAGACTATTATGATTTGTTTAATTATAAAAATAATTTTTAAAACAGAAGGTGTCTATGGCAATGACAGCTTCGATTTACGTAGTTCCTGTTTAAAAGTTTTCAAGGTACTTTAGAGGCTTATTAATTCTTACATTTCTCCCTGGAGTGGGTAATGAACAGACTGAGAAAATTGAAGCAATGAAGTCACATGGTGCTCCCAAGCTTCATTAGTAAGCAATGAAGAAGCAAAGAATATAATCAAGAATTACCTTGTGTCAGAGTTACACTAGACCAAAAAGCTTCCTAAGCAATATAGTTAGAGTGTTTAAAATAATGATATTTTAATACATTCTCTACCTAACAGAAGCAATGTCAACTAGCCTGTGTACTCTCAAACCATCTTTGTGTGGGTTGCATGATTTTTTACAAAACAGATGTGTTCTGAAGTAGTAATGTGATAGTATCTCTAAATAATGACCCTGAGACACATCCTCTTAGGGTAAATATTTACTTAAACAGCTAAAATAAACCTCTTTAAGCAAGCTAGACCTTTACATTTGGAAGATTGTGGGGCTTGCAGGAGAGCTCAGAGAACACTCTCTCTGCCTAAGAGCTCTAGGCTTTAATTATCAAAAATTGACAGTGGGTAAAAGAGCTAAGAAAACCACTCTAAGGCACCGAGGCCCTTCCTAAGTTTAAGTCCATCTGCTTTCTAAAGAACAGAAAATGTGGAGGAAAGATTGCAAAATGCCTCCTGAGGTACACAAAGCAGTTGGTGGTAAGACTAGAAAGGAAAGAGACTCTACAGAGTAATCCCCAAAATCTTATAATGCACAGTACAGTATGGTGATACATGCACCAATTCTGAAAGCTGGGTGGCTTGGATGTGAAGCACAGACATATTTCTGGAATAGTGCTCCGATTTCAGTTCCTGCTGATAAGAAAGCTGTAATCCCACCCTCAAAATATTTCAAGCCAGTGGTGAACTGAGCCAACCTAAAACAGCAGCAAAGTCCAGACCCAACAAACACACTCAGCCCACCTCCAGTAGGTGGACAGAGAAAGGAGCCTGCACCTTCTGAAAGCAAATATTATTTTAGAGTCTTCTTTTCTGTTCTATAAAATGTCTGGCATGTACTTCAAGGTTACAAGACATACAACGAGGCAAGAAAATGGCATCCATGGTCAAGAGAGGAAGTAGGCAATAGAAGCAGGTCCAGAGATGGACCAAATGTTGGAATCATCAGAGCGTGGCTTTAAAATATATATGATAGAGAAGATAAAAGATATAGTAGAAATGGTGCACGACATTCACAGAGAAATGGGAAATGTTGGCAGAAGTACAAAAACCATTTTTCAAATCAAACTAAATAGAAACTAGAAATGAAAAATGTAACACCAGGAAGAATTCATTAGATAAAGTTGAGAGAAGATCGCTCACAGTAGAGGAAGATTTCAATAAATTTGAAAAGGACAATAGAAAATACCTAAGTGGACAAAAAGAGTAAAAAGCAAAGCAAAGACCATCTGAGCTCTGTGGGAAAATAGCAAATAGTTCAAGAAGGACAGAAGAAGGACAATGAGCCAGAAGTAATATTTGATGAAATGATAGTTAAGAACTTTGTCAAACTGAGGAAAGATCCAAGCCACTTAGCAAATCTAAAGAAGATAAATACAGAGAAAAACCACATCGTAGTCAGTTACTAAAAACCAAAAATAAAAAGCAATGCTTAAAAGTAGCTGGAGGGGCACCTGGGTGGCTCAGTTGGTTGGGTGACTGCCTTCAGCTCGGGTCGTGGTCCCGGGGTCCTGGGATCAAGCCCCGCGTCGGGCTCCCGGCTCAGCGGGGAGCCTGCTTCTCCCTCTGACCCTCTCCCCTCTCATGCTGTTTCTCTCTCTCTCTCTCTCTCAAATAAATAAATAAATAAAATCTTTAAAAAAAAAAGTAGCTGGAGAAAAAAGACACATGTATCTAAGTGAACAGCAGGAGAGAGGATGTGTATGTTCTCACTTGGAAGCCAGGAGACAAAGGAAAGACATCTTGAAAATGCTGAAAGAACAAAAGAGATTTGTCAACCTAGCATTTTATATCTAGCAAAAATACCCTTCAAAAAAGGAAGACAACATAATTATATTTTCAAAGGGAAGAAACCTGAAATGATTCGTTTCCAGGGGACCTTCATCATTGAAATGCAGAAAGAAATTCTTCAGGCTGAAGCAGAGAGTATCAAATGGAACTCAAGAGCTTTTTTAAAAAATCATTTTATGTTATAGTTATATGTATTTGTTTCTTTAAAAGACCAAGTGTTTCATGCAAAAACAGTAGCAATGTATTGTGAGGTTTTTAACATATATCAAAGTAAAGTAGAAGACAAATACAGAGTAAGTAAAGTAGAAAAAGTGGTGGCGGGAAGGGTACATGGAATACTACTATACAATTTTTATACTGTTCATGATTTAGTATACTACTATTTCAAAGAAACACAGATGCACGTTATATTCAGATCCACTTTTAAAATTTTGTGTAAAATGTATAGCTTAACAATACACGAAACAAAATAGAATTCTCAGTAATATCCACTTCTTCCTGAAAATGACAGGAAAGGAGTTGCAGAGATGCAAAGTACAAATGGAGTAAATAGAAAATGAACATCAGGGGTGCCTGGGTGGCTCGGTAGGTTGAGCTGCTGCCTTCGGCTCAGGTCATGATCCCAGGGTTCTGGGATGGAACCCCACCTCAGACTCCCTGCTCAGTGGAGAGACTGGTTCTCCCTCTGCCCCTCCCCCGCTTGTGCTCACTCATTTTCTCTCTCTCTCAAATAAATAATAACTTTAAAAAATAAAAAAAAAATGAGCATCAATTGGGGAAATTAAGGCACAACATTAATAATAATATTAAATATAAATTGACCATATGCTTCACTTGAAAGGCAAAGATTTGTAGACTAGATTAAAAAGCAAGACCCAACTATAAACTGTCTCTAGAAAACACAGATTAAAAGTAAAAGGGAATGAATATATATATATGCTATGTAAATATTAAATATAAAAGAGTTAATAGCTATATTAATATCAAGACAAAGAAAATTACTAGCGATAAAGACATTCTATATTGGCAAAAAGATCAGTTTGTCAAGAAGACATAAGTTTTCAGGATAAAAGTCAGTATATATTTCTATAATTGGTATAAATTGATATATATTGATTCTGTAAAAGTGATAATAAGATGGAAGTAAAAATTGCATTTATAGTAAGATCAAAAAACATCAAATATTTAGAAATCTACAAAATATATAAGTCCTCTTCATTGAAATTAGAAGACATGGCTGAATGAAATTAAAAAATACTTAAATAGAAAGATAGAAAATGTTTTTGGATGGGTAGAAACAACATTTTTCATTTTCCATAAGTTGATATATAGATTGAAAACAATGTCAGAATTCCAGAAGACCAATTTTGGGGGGGAAAAAATTAATAAACTGATTCTAAAATTCATGTGGGATGCAGAGGATCTAAGGTAACCAAAACAACACTGAGAAGATAATTCCAGAAACTTACCCTATCTGATTTTAAGATTTTATAAAGCTGTGACAATCAAGACTGTGTACTTTGACACAATGTTAGACAATGTTCAGTGCAGAAGACCTGGAATTCCAGAAATAGACAAACACACACATGGCAAATTGAGTTTTGATCAAGGTTATCAAGTCAATCCTAAACGGATGGCCAAGACATATTGAACAGATGTTGCTGGGACAATTGGAAATGAACTGTAATCCAATTCTCACTCCATTTATGAGCATTAATTTGAGTTGGTCATAGCTGCAAATATGAAACTCAGAATCATAAAATTCCTTGAAGAAGAGAGTAGGAGAATATCTTCATTGCCTTGAGATAGAGTACTAATCATAAAAGACAAAATAAATAGATTGGGCCTCCTCAAAATTAAGAATATTTGCTCATCAAAAGACACCATTAAAAATGCATAGGCAAGCCACAGACTGGGGAAAAAATTATTGCAGCAAAATTATGTGAATATATGTGTGTGTGTGTGTGTGTGTGTGTGTGTAAAACCTAACAGGCACCTGAAAATCAATAATAGAAAGACAAATACCCCCACCTCCCAAAAATGTGAGAGAAAAGCTTAGGGACTTGACAAAAGAATATGTGAATGGTCACAAGGCTCATGAACAAGGCCCTCACCATCATCAGTCAACAGGGCTATGCCGTTAAAACCATAATGAGATATCACACAAAGGAGCAACGAAGGCTTCTAGAACTATGGAGTGGTAGGTGAGAGTGGCTCTAATACCTTAAATTTTGATCACATCTCTCAGTTAACCTGAGAGAGTCTGATCCAAAGGGGTCAGTTGTTAAAAAGCAACTGTAGGCCTCTTAGGTTAAAGTCCCAAGTCAGTAAAGTGGGTTTTAATACCTCATCTGATTGCCCATTTAACATCCCCTAAAAATTTAGTCTTAATGGTCAGTCAGGAATTTTATGGTGGGCGCCAATGAGTCTGCCACATGGGCTCTCTTCTACCCCCAAAGGAAGATGAGGTAATCTGCATTCTAAGACACTCTCCTCCCACACCCCACCCCCAGGGAAATCAACCTTGCCTGAAACAATCCTTTTCTTTTGCTAATAACTTTCTTGCTCCATTCTCCCTGTAAGAACCGTCCATCCTTCCATTTTGTATAATACTTTGGAGCTCTCTCCTTGGTGGATGGAATGCTGTCCAACTCATGAATCATTTAATAAAGCCAAATAGATCTTCAAAACATACACACACACAATGGGATACCATTCATAGTCACAAGAATGACCAAAATGAGAAAAGAGATTGACATCTCTAAATGTTGGTCATTAAAACTAAATTAAATCTTTTTGTTTTTATCTTTAGGTTATTAAAAAATAAATTGCTCATCTCTGAGCTCAGGCAGATTTTTTAGAATTCCCCCTTCATCAACCTCAGAGTTTCTTATCACTGATAAACAGGCCCAGTTAAAAATTACCAGAAGATATTTTGTCATGAGTTTTAACTGTTGAGATCATGCACACACACAAAAAAAGGAAACCATCTCAACAACAACAAAAAATGCTCTCATTTTATCTGGAGGTTCAAATACATATACTTTGTCAAATATGAAAATTGAATTTTAAAACATCACATAATAATCTTACTAGAAGTCATTTAGAACTATTTTGTCCATATGACCTATTTGTGGAAAAAAAAATATCCGTGAACTTTAACTCCTAATCAGCCTACAGCAAACAAGGGAGAGGAATGGCTGAATAAAATGGGAAAGAGAGGGAAAATGGTGTTAATTCCACTATGGCTTCAAAGAAAAAAATCAGAAAAAATTAAAAATCATTAAGAACCTAGTGTTTTCATGATGAAGATAAAGATGGAATGAAAGAAGATAAACAAATGGAAGACTTTGATTTTCATTTTTTCAGAATATTCTGTTTCTTCTAATGAGTCCCATTCTTATCATTTGGGGGCAGGACCTCTTAGTCTTTATCCCTAAGTTCACATAGACAGTGAATCAAATCAGGGATTGGGAAGTTCCTCTTGTCTTGCTACTTAGAAATAATCTACTACTTGACAAATAATCTGTGATGAGAAATATGAAGTATTTATTAACACAGAGCTATTCAGAGTTATTGATGAAAAGGAAAGATCCATCATATAATTCCCAGGGCACTGAAGGAGATTCTACTTTATTGATTCCATAGTTAATAGAATCAGTCATTTATATGACCTGTTAAAAATGCTTTATATTTGAATGATAAATTTTATTTGGCCACTTTGAGTTTTTTTGATGTAGGGGAGGAAAACATTTTGCTAAAATGAATAATTCATTTTTTTTTAAAACTTGGAGTGCAATTCACATGACAAGAATGAATTGAGAAGTAGTTAAAACACAGTCATGGAAAAGAAACAAGTGAGTCTTTAGCAAACAATCTTCTTGGCTTGAAATAAAGCTGGGTAACCAACTGTTGTATTTTGCTTTGATCATAACATTCCCGCTTCTTCCCATGCTTTTTTTGTTTCTCGTTGTAATAGGGAAATACGAAAACTCAAAAGGGTCCCAAGTCCCACAATACAGTATCACAGTGTTTCCCTCACATGAATAGTTTTATCTGTTTGGTTTCTTGTATTTGAGAAAACAAAGTGAGTTTTGGTAGATCTCTCTTAATTGTCTTATAAATAAGCATCTAGAGTTGGGTTCTCAGAACCTCCAAAATGTGCTCAGGTGTTCTAAAACAAAAGTTAAGAGCATGCACTTTGTGGCTAAGCAGACCTTTGTCTGCCTTTGACATCTACGTGATCTTGGGCAAATCATTTAACTTCCTAGCTCTTTATTCCCCTCGTGTATAAAATGCAGCACACGGTGGTCATTGTGGTTGGCCCCCCGACATCATTCCACTTTTGATGATTCATCTAAGATATTTGTTGCCATGCAGGCTCCTTGCCAGTAACTGTTTCATGGATGGACAAGCCTGGCTACTTGGGGTCGCCAAGATACAAAGAGTGGCTGGTGCTATTGGATGTGAACAAGGAATTATGCTCCATTGCTGGTGGCTGGTATCTCACGAGCATGAGGGTGATGAGCTTTAAGATAAAGCCAACATGTCCAGGGAGGATGGAGACACTGACAGCTTGATGCTCTTGAGGAACTGATTAACCTGAAACCTTCTCTCTCTGTAGACATCTCCTTACACAGTCAGTTTGACTTGGCAGCAGAAAGCTCAGTAACGAGGGCAGAAACAATAGACCCACCCCTCGTTAAGTTTTTTGTAGGAATTAAAAGAAATAATGCATGTAAAGCATTTCGCTTTCTATAGTGGCTCAATTAAATGTAGTTGTTGCTCTTGTTCTCCTAGCAAAGAAACCTGGGCCAATGTCAGCTTCTGTTTGTTTGTGGGGGAGGGGATCTTGGAGGGGAACAGGATTTGAGCAAGATCTAATCTCTTAGAGAGTCTCTTCCCACTGGTAGTAGGAAAGTTACTAGGAAAGTACTTAGGACTTTCTCATGTACCCTCTGACCTCACTTTTTTTTTTTTTTTTTTTGATTTTTTTGACAGAGAGGAAAACCCAGCGAGGGAGGGAACACAAGCAGGGGCAGTGGGAGAGGGAGAAGCAGGCTCCTCGCTGAGCAGGGAGCCCGATGCGGGGCTCGATCCTGGGACCCTGGGACCATGACCTGAGCCGAAGGCAGACGCTTAACAACTGAGCCACCCAGGCGCCCCCATGACCTCACATTTTAATTCTTAACCTTTTCTCCTCTGTTTGGGTATCTACTGATATCTACTAGGTTTTCTTCTTCCTTGAGTTTTTACTCTGTTAAATGCCTTGATATGAAATGAAATGGAGTTAGTGATGAAGTCAATTAATGCCTTATCTTTTTTGCTCCATGTTTTCAAAGAATTACAAGATGAACCTCTCATCTGGGAGATGCAGACAGGGGTGTGGCTCATAGGTTCTTTGCTTCCTTGTGTCAGGAAGGAATGACATCTTTTTGCTTCAAGGGTACAAAAAGTCCTGTTACTAGGTACTTAAAGAATACCTGCAGGCAGATTTTGTTTTTGAAGGTGCTGGGAAGACTGGGAGCGTCAAGGTGGCTTTTCTGTGGGTAAAAAGGCTGAACCCTGGGAGTCAGAGGAAAGGGGTGTTATAACTCCAAAGACAGAAAGAATTGCATCTCTGTGGGCCGAGTGGTAGGGACAAATGACTGGTCCCAGGAGTTCTGTCAATCTGCTGCTAAGGGGTGGGGATTCGTGCCCTCGTTCACATCTCTCTGACCAGCCTATGTCATGGCCTTGGAAGCTGGGATCAAGTCCTTGTGGCTGAGCCTTTCATGACACCAGCAGTCACTCGCTCTTATGAGGATCACATAAGCCTAACCAATGAGCAACTCATTAGCAACCAACAAGAACGGCTGTCGGAGGCCTCTCCACAATTTTGCTGAACCTCACAAGCCCTAGACATCCTGTTGTTCCACTAGGAAGGATATGGAAGCAATAAAATATTAACCTTTGAGTGAACCTTGGCCATTGGAGCTTGGAGACAGATATGATATATTTTCGAGATAGGAAGAGATGTTACATGTTATGTATCTAAAAGGGCAGAGGAAAATTCCTACGTGATTCAGCTTCCTAAGATGTGTAGTTTGCCTGGCCGTCTAGTGTTTTGTGCTCTGATATCTCCAGGCCACGCCTTTCCATTTCTGGACAACTCCAAATACTATTTGTTTTTTTATTATTATAATATTTTATATTATGATATTTTATAATCTTTTATTATTGTTGTTATTATTATTAACTTCCTTTGTTACAATGAGGCCCTGACGATTAAAATAGCCAAAAGGAAAATACTGAATTTTTTTCTTTTTTCATTTCTCTCTCAATTTATGAACTGGAGTTTAGGGTCAGATATTAGAAAGGCAAACCAGTTTTCTACATGTTAAGTAGTAAAAACAGTTACTACGCCATTAGTCACAGATTCCATCCAGAGCATCTCTCTACCTGACAAAGTGTTTAAAGAGAAAACACTTAGGGAAAGCTTTAAGAACAAAATGCATTTCAGCAAAGCCACCGTGGTATGCCGCGCATCAAAATATGGAGATTAAAGCACTCATCAATTTTTCTCTATCACAAAACTGTCCTACCTGTCATTTTAAGAAACCAGCCTACCAAGCATATGCTTTGATCATTTATAATAGATTCTTTCTGACTGGTTGTCAACGTGGAAATTAAAATGCCTAGTTGAGAAAGCACAACAGGAACTTTGGTAGAGAAAGATTAATCATTTGTTCCAAATAATAAAGCCGCCTTTGCTAGGATAAATCAATCTAATATCATTAGGAATTGCTCTTTAGAAATCACATACCACATCTCACGTTTAAATTAAGGTAAACTAATTGTATTTAATATGTATGATGTGTTCTTCATCTCTAGATTTGGACATTGGCTACAATATATCAATGTAGTATATTTTGTAAGGATATTAAATGACTATAAAAGATCCATCCTTGAAGAGCTAAGTCATTTACATAATATTTATTGTTAAAAATGATTACATCTTTTATCTTCTAACATGTTAAAGAAGTGAAGGAAACAAGGTCAACAAACACAGCTGGGCATTTATTAAGTATAGTCCTTCGTTAACAGTAAGCCTTAAATAATTTCAAAGAAGAATTAACTTTCTCCAGTCTATTCATGCATAGAGTTTTTTTTTTAATTCAACAAATTTTTATTCAAACAAAAATTTTGATTTATTTGAATAAACCTTTGTGCCAGACATTAGGCACTCGGGACAATAAAACAGACAAAAACTCCTGCCCACATGAAGCTTATTTATTCTGTCTTTGCTAGAAGGAATTTTTTTTTAAAGTTCCAGTTTAGTTAACATGCAATGTTCTGGGCACCTGGGTGGCTCAGTTGGTTAAGCATCTGCCTGCCTTCTGCTCAGGTCATGATCTCAGGGTCCTGGGATTGAGTCCCATGTCGGGCTCCCTGCTCAGTGGGGAGCCTGCTTCTCCCTCTCCCGCTGCCCCTCCTCCCTGCTCATTCTCTCTCTCTCTCTCTCTCTCTCTCTCTCTCTCTCTCTCTCTCCCCCTCTTAAATAAATAAAAAAAATCTTGGGGAAAAAAAATGCAGTGTTCTATTAGCTTCAGGTGTACAATATAGTGATTCAACACTTCATTACTCAGAGCTCATCCACATAGAATTTTGGATTTAAAGAAATGACCCTATGAAGGAAGTGAAAAATCAGTAACATATTCCTAAAGATGTACTTACAATAATTAAAAAGTGAAACACATGTTAGCCAGTTAATAGAATCATCTACTCTATAAATCTGTTTGACATAATTGTCCTGCATGTTACCTATCACAACTTGGCTCATTTCCTAATTTTAACCTAGCCCAAATGATTCACGTCACAGTCCTAACTTAGCACACCTGATTCACCAATGATAAAGACAAATTGAAATTCCTGATGGGAGTATGTAAGCATAAAACATCAAAGTGGTCATTACAGAGCAATAAGGTAGCTATCTATTTAAACAAGAACACAGAAATGCAAGATCAGTCACTGCGGAACATCACCAGATCTATCATTTTCCTTGCCTTGGATGAGATGGCGCATTTGTATATATCTTCACCACATGCTTTATTGTGTGTCTCCTCACTAATCGATCATAGAATTTCTTTTAACTTATTTATATTCGGTATTAAACCAAATGCAGCTAATGCAACACCTGAAATAGTTTTCCCAGTCTGGAAAATGTCAAAGAAGAATTAATTTATTTATTTATTTATTTATTTTTAACGTAGGGTCATGTTTTCCAAACACTGCTCTCCAAAGCACTAGTTCTCAAGGTAAGTGTTCTGTGTTATGAAGGGAGCCATGGTCAATGTGTGAGGGACTATATAGGGTGTATGTCATCCTATGGAAATCATATTGTAATATTAAGACAAGTTTCCAATGGAGAAATGAAACTTGTAACAAACAAAACGACAAACTGATGGGATTAAGTCTTTATGTGTTTGTGTGTGTGTGTACACACACCTGAGGGAATGTCTTTTCGACATTTCCTTAAATCTGTCAGCAATGTTAACAAACTCTTACAGCCACACACTTGATTTGATCTCTGCCCCAGGCACTGTCTCACTTTGAGAATCCCTTCAGACTGGAGGGATTGGAAATGAGAAATAGTTAGACTTTCCAACCCAGCAATTCCTCATCCTTCTACGGTCCCTTTAAATTTTTCTTGAATATCTGCTCTCTCCCACATCTTTCCAGCTAAAAGAAGCCACCTGACCCTTCTCACGTTCTACCTGAAAATTGTCTTTCCATGGCCCCAAAGTAGATTCAGTTTACTTTCTTCCTTCCATCTTTTCTACCAGAATCCATTTTCCAGTTGTTTCACTACTGAGTCATATGGGGCACCATTCTTCCAACTTTCAATAGACATTTTCTCCACATTTTTCCAGCCTCGGCGAGCAGTTTCCTTGCCGTTTTTATAACTGTCACTAACAATTTCATTACTGTTATTTCTGCCCCTGCTCACGTTTGCTCTCAGACTCTAGGGAGTCACTTCTGGGTCTCTGGAGTGCGGTGTATGCTCATCAGACTTTCAGCTTTCCATCTCGTCTTGGCCATTTGAGGGCTGATCTGGTTGTGTTTTCTTTCCTTGTCGTGTGTCCTTAGAATGAATCCCATCTTTTTTTGGAAAATGGACCGCATGATTTATTGCCATAATTTATTGGCACCTTTGAAAATGAAAGTAGACACTATTAATAACTATTCTCAGGTAACAGGCACAAAGTGAGACCCTCTTGGGCAGAATAAGATGTGTGCGTACCACATTTTTAGGTAATCTGGGTTTCTCTGTCCTATGCAAACATTATAAATGCTGGAAAGAACATTATGGACATAGTGATACTTTTTTTTTTTTTTTACTTCAGTAAATAAAGCTTCCTGATACGTGGACATAGTTTAGAGCTCATTAAATTTTGAAAAACAATCCTAGCTCTGAATCTTGAATACCTGGTTGCAGATCTGGTTAGGGTTTCCTATCCATTTCAAGAAAATCTTGTATAATCTTGTGCCTCAATACGTTATCAAAAGTTTTGTTTGTAAGTAGTTAGGCAAATCAAGTTTTCACCTTTTTTACATATTGTGTTTAATTGTGAGGAAATCCAGAGTTGATAATAAAGTATGAACAAATTAAGCCCAGTGAAGTTAGTAAGATAATCATCATTTCCATGCATTATTTATTAATGTATTAAGAAATATACCCAAGGGGCAGCTGGGTGGCTCAGTCGCTTAAGCATTTGACTTGACTCTTGATTTGGGCTCAGGTCATGATCCCAGGGTCCTTGGATAGAGGCCCACATTGGGCTCCCTGCTCAGTGGGGAGTCAGCTTGTCTCCCTCTCCCATCTCCCCTCCCCATGCTCGTACACTCTGTCTCTAAAATAAATTTTAAAATCTTTAAAAATAAGTAAATAAATATACTCAAGAAAATTAATTTTACCATTTGATCCACCTCGCTGATTTCCTCCCAGAAATCTGAAAGTGCAAGAGTAGAAGATCGTACCATGCAAAAAGAAAGGCATGATTCAATCCAAACTTCATTCTATCAGCATTCAGATGGCTCAGCAGAATATGAGAATTTCCTCTGTTTAGAGTAAAAGCCCGCAGAGAGTGGATTCTGTCTTCCCAGGCCTCCATGTGTGTGCTGGGTGCTCAGAAGTCTATTCATTTTTCAGAAACTCTAGAAACTAAGAAGTTTATTTATGGGCTTAACTTAGTGGAAATGTTCCTAAAATTGCTGAATGCATGATGTCCATGGGATTCGTCTGCATTTAAACATTTTATTCTATGCCATTTGATTAGAGCAGCTTCCATATTTGCCTGTGGTGCTAGGAAATCCATTGTACCACTCACCTTGTACCACTGTTTCCCGGGTTGGGGAAGTAAATGCACCAGTTGCTTGACCTCCTGCAGGAAGCAATTTTGGCTGACCAAGCAAACTCTTCTTTTGAGAGACTAGTTTCTGTCCCAGGAGGTTACCTGGGCACTGGAAAAAAAAATGAGTATGGAAGACCCTAGATTTAGGTACAAGTTACGTTGTGTGAGATAGAGAGTTACGCTTGCGGGGTGGTTGAGAATCCAGAACTTGATAGTTAAGCAAGGTCTGGAAAAGCATAATTTACATCAAGAACCCTTTGAATTTCATCCTTCAGTGTTTCTTTAAGGTTCTTCGCCGCATACAATGTGTGCTCAACATGCAGCCTCTTGGAAATGACATGAGAAAGTGTACCTGGGTGAGTGCATCCATCACTTAACTATTTAGGGAACATTGACTCCAGTGACCAAGTTATATGTAAAATATCACATTGGATGTAAGTCAAGGGACATGGGGAACTTTGGGGAGGTGAAGTGCAGGGAAGTATTGTTGAAGCGGCTTTCTCCTCTAAAAATGATTGTTGGTGTTCAACTCAGTGATCTCAATGTGTCAGCGACGTCTGAATTTCTAAACTTTGAATGCATAGGGCAGCACACTTTCCGAAAACAGAGAATTCAAATCAAACCATTTCCTTATAGATTTTATCTCTGCAAAGTATAAATCTGTATTTTCTTAACATTTCCTCCCTAGAAATGTACGCCTCGTGCAAACACGCTTCGCTATTAAGAAATGTAATTATTTGCCCTATTATTTTTTCCTCTAGAAACTCATCTTCTTTTTCCAGTTAACAGTGTAGAATTGCTGTGGGAGAGGCCCTGCCTCTGGGGTACATCTGTTGCAGACTTTGAATAAAATGGACCTTCTAGACAGACGGGTGGATGTGGGCTCCTCTGACTTCCCTCCTGGGGGATTCCTTGAGAGCTCTTTCACTGGACACATTTCATTTTCCTGAGTTTATTCAGGAGTCAATCTTGGCTTATATGGATTCCCTGCTAAGGTGGAGCTGTGTCCTTTGGGTTTACTCTGCACAAGTTACAGTATCTCAGGCTTTGCTTTTTGCTGTGAACAAGATTTCAGGGGCAGTCCCCAAGGACTCTGAGGTCCTGGAAGGATTTGATAGGGGTTTCAACTTAAACTTACATGTTAACATACAAATCAGAGGGCTTTTTGACTTGTGATGAACATTAAGATGATTCTTTCCTCGCAGATCATTGTCTATAAACTGTGAAAACGACCGTGGGTCAGCAAGCCCGGAGTCAAAGGGAAATCAGAAATCAGAGCAGGCTCCATAATCATCACTAACATTCCCTCAATTCCAGTTACATATCACACACACACACACGCACGCACACACACTTTATATGCAGCCTTGTGCTTGACATAATCCCAAAAGCCAAGAGGGATTCTGAGAGCCAACCTGTCTAACATCATTGCACAGTGAGTTGTTGAGCTGGGATTCAGGTCCTGGTCTCACTGATTGAAAAGTCCAGATTTTTCCATTACTCCATGCTCTCTCTCAGGACATCATGAAAAGGGAATTGTGAAGTCATCTAAGAAATCGTTTACCCCAAATCCTCCCTTCACTTCGAAGTAAGGGAAAATGGAAGCTTTGCCCAGGTGTCTCAGAGAGCAAAATCGAGACTCTGAAATGCCAAGCCTCCACGTAGTATCCTTTTGCTTAGTGTGGGATGCATGCAGAATTTCAGAATACATCGCATTTTTCTTGCCCAATAATCATTTTCAAAGTTGCTGCATCCTCCGCAGTTGCCTTAACACATAGCAGTTCTGTTCCAAGATGAATAGGAAATACAACTGTGTGCAATTAAAATTATTATCACTCTGTGCGTGTGCTATTAGAAACCCACCCACCGTTAGGCATGCGCCGTTGATGATTTTACCCTTGGGGTAATGGGGAGAACATTCAAATTGGAGACCCTAGAAAGGCTCTCAGGGTAGCCTCATGCAAAATCCCCCTGGTGTGGGTGAGGGAGAGAGGCCCAGGGAAGCTCAATCCAGGGCTCCCTTCATGTGAGTTGTTAGTGCTTTAGTTTGCCCTTCGATCTTCTACACCTGTCTCATGCCCTTGTCACCACATCACCTTTTTTTAAATTTTTTTATTGTTATTTTAATCACCATACATGACATCATTAGTTTTGGATGTAGTGTTCCATGATTCATTGTTTGTGCATAACACCCAGTGCTCCATGCAGAACGTGCCCTCCTTAGTACCCATCACCAGGCTAACCCAGCCCCCCACCCCCCTCCCCTCTAGAACCCTCAGTTTGTTTCTCAGAGTCCATAGTCTCTCAACCACATCACCTCTCTTACCTTTAACTGAGTTTACTTGTTTTTATCTCTGTGTAGCCACATCTAAACCCAACCAAACACACGTGCACACACACACACGAAGGGTAAAAAATGGTACTGAATAAAAAAATACAAACCGTAGGGAAATACAGACATGGTTTATGTGCTGGCTCGAAATCTCCAGTGCAGTATGATTGCTGACCCCTGTTTCCCTTAGTGGAGAATTTACCAGCAGAAAAGCCTCGTATTAGAAATGTTCCTTGAACTTGCTTCTGGCTTTCTGGCTTCTTTTTTTTGGTATCCAAGAAACAGCTACCAGCATTAATAATGGGATCCCAGGCTTTCTCCATTCATTCATTCATTCATTCATTCATTTATTTCCACCAGCTGTGGTTAAGGCGTTTTCCTTTCACATTAAAAAAAAAAAAATTCTCTAGTGTTCTAAAGCAATCTAAAAACATTTTAAGAAGGGTGCCTAAGCCTAACCCTTTCACCAACCCCCATGGTTATAGTGCTCTTTAGTTTTTAGTGTCTATTCTTCCATCTGTGGGCATCACACACACTAAATCTTATCATGTCCTGTCTTTTAGAGGACAGGTCATCTTTTTTATAGTGACTTCTTTCTTTAAATGAAAAGAAATCCTCATGCTTTTGTCTTACCTAAAGGAGCAGGTCTTCATAAAACTTAATAATAAATGGTATTTATTTATTACCATGAATGATGGGTCCCATCCTCTATTCATTTATGACTAAGTCCTTTCCACATCAATAGACTACCTCTTCCTTATGGGTGGGCATCTTAAAAAGGAAGATTAACCTCCCACCTTGTTGGTTGAGTTATTTTTTTGTTAAAAAATAAAAGTCCACACCTCTGCAAGCAGGCATGCCCCCGCCTCAAGCCCCCATCACGCTTATCCCAAAAGGGCTCCTAAACCCTTGTCTGCCCTGGATCCTGCCAACTCCAGCCCTGGCCTTCACATTTCCCTTTCTCCTGCCTGTCATTTTTTCCAGACTCTTATTATCTGCAATATGAAATGCTGTGTGCTGATAGATATTGGCAGAACCTGGTTAAAATTCATTTCACATAGCTTGCTCTTACTTCAAAGGAACAAAGGTTTTCTTTTCTCTTTTTTCTTTCTTTTCTCTCTTTTCTCTCTTTTCTCTCTCTCTCTCTCTCTCTCTCTCTCTCTCTCTCTCTCTCTCTCTCTTTTTTAATCCTAAGAACAGAAAACCAAGTTATCTTTGTGGTGTTAAGCATGAAACTGGGTCTTTGTTTAAAAAGCAACATCTGATGTTTCCTCTCTTTTCAACTCACACAACTGGGCCCTTCTGTATTTTGCATCCACAGTACCCTGGCTTTGGGATTTTGTCATGTCAGGAGCTGCTGACAGCTGACAGACTGCTGTGTGAAGGGGGATGCTTCTCCTCGCCAAATTTCTGAGCCTGCGAGGCAAAGAAAAGACCTCTGTCTAAAACAGAGAGAGTATGTTTGCCTCAATTCTCTGCTGCTTTCTTGCAGCTGGTATTTGTCGCAGGGGAGGGTGGTTCCATCCATCTCCAAGCACAGCATTATCTGGTCCCCACCGCGGACCCGTCCCAGCCCTCTGCTCACCCACGGCTGCATAGACGCTGGAAATCACTAACCGCGTGTGCTCCCCACCTCCCAACGAATTTCCAGTCAATTCTACATCGCCGGAGTTCCGCCTTGAAATGATAATTGAAAAGGTGATATTTGATCAAAACCTAAAAGCCCCAACACTTCACAGCTGAAACATTTAAGCCAAGTATTTTGTACCAATTGATGGGCATGGGTTGGACTCAGCCACCAGAAGGAAGATGATAAAAATGAGTCGTTGTTTGGGGGTAGGATGCTCGGCCCAGAGTGTTCTTCTGCCTTTTGTTCGTGCAGCGTGCTGCGTTAATGTGGGTCAGTCGTGACGACACCACTGATGTCTAGCACATCAGAAGTGTGGACTCGCTTATCACCATCTGTCATCTAAAGAGATCTTATATGAACTCCACTGCTGTCAACCTCATAAAAGACTTAATTCTTATACTTAGATTCTGGGCAGACCATGGAAGGAAACATTCCTGAGGGGTTTTTGATGGAGCCCTTTTTTTTTTTTTTTTTTTGCCTTCCTACAAGAAAAAGATGGCATTCTGCCCAGCTACACTGGCATGTTGCACATAATGACCAAGACACCCTATAATAGAGCCAGGGCTGGACATTCTTAAAGACAGCACGACTCGGTGTTGATCACTTTCTTTACATCTAATTCTATGCAAAGCCGCCTGTGAAATCCTCGAAGCCAAATAAACAAACAGGAATAAATAACAGGCTGCACTTAACGTGCCTCCAGAATTATAGGGTTTTGAGAGATGGCATGGTATCCTGCTAGAAGCCATAAAAATACCCCAGCTGTTTCATAGTGGGTAGGAAATATATTGGTTTTATATTTTATAATTTCAAACTCCGTTGTCAACAGGCAACTTATGTTACTTTATATTCCGCTCATCACAACCCACCGTAATTCCTCATGGCAGAGCAAAGTAAAATATATTTCTCTGTGCTGACACTACTTATTGTTTTGCTTCCTATAAATGATTTGTGGCCTTGCTTTGAATTTGGGTAAGAAAGTGCATTTCCAGAAGCTCTTATAAGAAACAGCACATTCTGTAGCAGTGGAGAGTAGTCTCTTAAGAAACAGGAAGAGGCCATTTGGCTCTTTCTCATGCGGCCTTTATGTTTTCTCCCGTTGCTTTCTGCCAGGGTCCTTCAGGCCTCTCTTGTCAGAGGAATTCATTAGGCAGCTATTGAATCTATTAATCCTTGCTTTAGTGCCCATCGGCCCACGTCTTCCCCAGGTAATCATCCTCGTAAGGTTCAGGTCAGAGAATCTCTTCCATTTTCATTTCATTGTTGATCCAAAGGCTATCAAGTGATAATTATCAGAGCCCGAAAAGAGGAGTTGACACCATGGTCCAGGAACCTTAGAAAGATGAGGAGCTCCGTCCATTGGTTTTGAATACCTTCCCCAAACATCGGCTGTCCGAGTCATAAAAAAAGGCCAGAAATGTTTCTTAAGCAGAAATTGGCCCTTCCCACCTTGAGATAGTATATCTTCATGGAACTTTTTAATTTTTGGAGTTCTAACATCATAACCTGCTTTGAGAGAGGTGTCCATCAGGTCCTGCGGGTTTGCGCTGAAGGTAGGAATTGAAAATGGCGTTGTAAGTTGTGGCTCCCGGGGTGGTGGTGGGGGGGGGGGGCAGGCAGAGGCTCTGTCTGCTTCAGGGGGCCGCTCTGACAGTGTCCAGGGATCTTCTGTGATGAGGACGGCCCTGCTTTCTCGAAATGGTTCCTAGTTGAGCCAGCTCAGCATGAGCCTACTTTATTGCAATGTAGGCCACTCGTGTTTATCTAACAACATAAAACCTTATGGCAAAGAGGTAATAACACCAACAACCGCCCACATTTGTCATAAAAATATGAATCGCCATTAAAGTTTCTATCAGAAAAACACTTAAGTTTCCTTAAAACCCTTCCATGGGGGGCACCTGGGTGGCTCAGTCGTTAAGCATCTGCCTTCGGCTCAGGTCATGATCCTGGGGTCCTGGGATCGAGCCCCGCATCGGGCTCCCTGCTCTGCGGGAAGACTGCTTCTCCCTCTCCCTCTCCCCCTGCTTCTGTTCCCTCTCTCTCTGTGTGTCTCTGTCAAATAAATAAAAAATCATTAAAAAAAAAAAACAACACAAAACACTTCCCTGGGTGGAATTACACTTAGGACCATTTAAGTAATTGAGAATTTCAAAGAGTCACATGCACTGTTTTAAGCTTTTTGCAAATGTAGTTAATCCTTCACCGACTCTAGGATGTGTGTATTATTGTTTGTCCGTTTTTATGGATAAAGAGGTAAGACCCAGAGAGGTCAAGGAACTTGCTGGGGGCAACCCAGCTAGTAGTAGTAGAGTGGGAATTTAAACCCGAGCTCTGGATCCAGTGATTACGCTCTAACCATCATGCACACTCCTCCCATGTGGTTATTGTGACTGTTCCTTTGTACTTCACAATCACTTACTCTATTTTACTTATTTCCTGAAACTTTCCTGTAAATATCTCCTCATTTTTTCACATCTTCATTTTTGACAGTAAACTCCCCAGTGTCATTTCGAAGAAAGTATCTTCCTGAAGTTAAGGGGTGCTTGTATTTAGAAACAGAAACAAAAGTTGGCATTCCCTCTTAATGCGCCCGGAGTCACCCGGGGTTTATCTACCAGGAGAGGTGAGGTGGCAGGACTCTCAAAGAAACAACAGAAAGACCATGAAATTGAGCAATAGCTCCCATTCTTTGGGACTTTACTAAACACTACATCAACATTGTCTTTTTAAATCTGCCCTACAAATGTTGGGGTTGTGTGTGTTTTGCTCATCCTAAAACTAAGGAAAGCGAAGTTGCTTTTTACCCAGCCGTAAATTCTGGAATCCAGTGTCGAACCCAGGTCCGTCTGCCTGCAGAGTCTTCACAGCCCCCTCACCCCGTAGCTCTGCATTGCCGGCAGCTAGACAGGACCCCAGACACTCCCCAGACAGGACCCCACCCAGTAAATCCCGGGCTCATCTTGCAGGAAGACTGCAGGCTTAAGAAATTTGGTTTCAAATGCAATGAAGAAAAGTCCTGCAATATATGGTAGCCTTCAGTCTCCTGGGTGGGGACTTATATAGTCATCTTCTTGAGGGAACATGTTCAAATTTATTTCATTAATCTGAAGTAAGCAACTCATATTTTCACCCAAGCTCATTTCCATTCATTCAGCTGCATTGAAGCTGGTCTCCGTGGCTGGCCTCTTCATTGTTCAGGGGAAATTTCATCAACTAATTGAAAAGCACACATCTCTGTCCTCCGCAGAGCTAAATACATACAATAATTTCACCACCAATGCCGGACACATTATCAGTGTCCTGATCTTTGGCCTTTGGTACTTTCAAGAGATGTCCCAGGGGAAATTTTTTGCTGGAATGTTAATCTGTTGCTTCTCTGACCTTCTATACATGTACCACATTATTATTACAACCCACATGCTTCTCTTTTCACACTGTCATTTTGACAATAAAACCATCGGGCAATTCATCTTTAGACTAGATAGCTGGAACAGAGTGCATACCAGTAAGTGAAATCAGATTGGCTAACGGTATTGTTTAAATGCAATAACATTTCTCTTCTGAAATCCACCCAGATTTCAAATGATATGTCATTCCTGAGGGGGATGCTTGGCAACAATTAGCTACTGGTGATTCATCATGGGGTCCCACTGTGGGGATCTCTTTTTCGCTTTTTTTCTGAACATGCTTAGGAAACATAAATTAGTCCCTGAATGGGATTGGTGTGGGTTTATCAGTCAAGTTTCCTGTCTTTGCCTTCTTTCTTCTTTCGTCTGGCAGATGTTTGTTTCATCTTCAGATTGACTGAAAGCGGGTTTGGGGATCTGAGAGCATTTAGCAATACCGAAAAGCCATTTCTTTTAAGACTCTCCCCAAATATCAGCTGTCACCTCCTCGGGGAGGCCGCCTTTTGACCACCCTGCATAAGATAAACCTTGCTCCTATTAGTATCCATCCTCTTTGTCCGGCTTTATTATTATTATTATTATTGTTGTTGTTGTTGTTTTTTAACAATGCCTAGCATCAGCTGCCATAGGACATATTTATTCATTGGTTGACTGTTTCCCTGCACCAGAACGTGAATTCCGTGTTCCCTCCCTGGCAGTCTTCATTAGGGCTAGGATGGTGCCTGGCTGGCACATAGTAGGGGCTCCACAGATCAGTATCTATCAAGTGATAGAGAATCTTCCACCTTAGAACAGACAGACAGGATGATGCTTGGGAAGCACAGGAGCTGTAAATCTCACTCATACCCAGTAGGCATTTCTCTGTTCTGATCTCATAATGAAGGCAGAGGAGAGAATATTACACACAAATTACTGCTTGTTTGTAGCCCAGCCTTATCCACTGAAGCATTTGAAAAATCTACTGTGGGAAGGCTTCTAGGCTGTTTTGTTTTATGGATTCTTTTGCTGTACTGACCATCGTTCTCAAATATAGTGTAACCAAGGTTTATTGACAAACATTATTCATGGGAGATGCCAGGAAGTTCTGAAGCTCTTATCTATATACTTGAACCAAAGAATCATAACTGAAGAGTCTTCTAAGGTGGGAGGAGGATGTGTGTGTGTGTGTGTGTGTGTGTGTGTGTGTGTGTGTATGCATGCAACACTGCACCTTCAAGCCCCTCCCTAGTTACCCTCCATAGGCCTGTAAATTGCCCTTATGTATTGCTTCTGTCCGTTTGCAAACAACCCAATAAAAGCCAGCATTGTAAGCCCTATTTACGTAGGCTCATGGTAGACAATGTATTTTTGCAGGGTGCTTTGGTAGCCTGAAAGGGTTCATTCCCCTTCCAAAATTAACAACCGTACAAGTAATAGTTTTTGCAGAAGTGATAGGGAATGCTTCATGATGTAGTTTGGTGGGAAGAGTATAAATGAGTCATTTTCTTTGGATCCTCCATAGACCCTAGTTCTTTCCTCTCCCTACTGAGAAAATGACCACTCTTCCTTTGTGGATGTTGTAATTACTACACTGGCATAAAAGCAATTAAGGAGAATTACCATGGGAATCTACTTTGCCATCCTAAATGGTGGAGGAAATGGGACAGTGAAGGAGTCACTCACAGGTGCAATTTTTGATATCTGATAATAATATTTAAGGTAATTTTCCATTTCCCTATGTATCTACCTACCTACCTACCTACCTCTCTACTCTTTTCTTTATCTGTATTTCCCAGAACACTCCCTACCCTCTCCTCCAAATATTGGCTCAAATTTCTCATCAGGATTACTGTCAGATTCTTATTCTCATTGACGGAAGGCAGATATAAACGAAGGAAGGTAAAGAATGTCGGGAGAGGTAGGAAGGAGACAGGGGCTGTGAATTGTATATTAAACATGTAGTCTTCTAAAATAGAGAATAAAATGCTTAGGGGGAAAAAAGATGATGTGAAATCACAGTTGGTGAGAGATCAAGTGGTTTCAAACAGCCCTCTTTTGGTCAGTGAGACAGGTGTCCGGGTCCGTAGTGGAAAGGAAGCAGATCACGTGACTAGATTCAAATCCTCAGTCTCCAGAAAGGAAAGGTAGACGCTTACAGGCCCTTGCAACACTCCTAGAGGAGAGCTCGCATACGTTTTGGCTTTCTCACCGTGGACGGCAAGGGTAATGGTGGTTTCTTTGAATGCCGAATTAAGCGACGCCGCTGTGCTTTCAAATCATGTCAGTGGGAGCAAGAAATGAACACACAGAAGACCAGAACCTCAGCCACAGGGACTTTTCTTTGTGAGTAGGAGCTTGTTGTGCCCTTTCAAATCCAGCTACAATATGTACTTTGCAGGGTTATTGCTTTTCATCTTTATCGTTCGCTCTCTCTAAAGAAATTGGTAAAAGTGTCATGACAAATCCCGTAGCTGCTTAAACCTGCAGAGAAGGCTTCTAATTTCTAATTCATCTCAATGGAGATTGAATTGTTCAGACTGGCATTTCATTCGAGGAAGAGAGCAATGAAAGAAGGTCGGTTCGAATTAATTCTTCCGTAGGGATGAGCAGAGATTTGTCAAGTTGTAGTTGGCACGCCAACCTTCAGGTGATGTGTCCACTTTTGTATTAACGGTCAGCAAAACACGGGAGATGAAAACAATTTCCAAAGCAGATAAAGCAGCCTTTAAAATTTGGAGGTTTGGGGGCACCTGGGGGGCTCGGTGGGTTGAGCCTCCGACTCTTGATTTTGGCTCAGGTCATGATCTCGGGGGTCCTGAAGTCAAGCCCCACATCAGGCTGCTTCACACTCAGTGGGGAGTCTGTTGGTGGATTCTCTCTCTCCCTCTCCCTCTGCCCCTCCCCCTGGTTGTTTGTGCTCTCTCTCTCTCTCTCTCAAATTAAATAAATAAATAAAATCTTTAAATAAAAAAATAAATAAAATTTAAAAAATAAAATTTGGAGCTTTTGTATGAGCACCTGAGGAGGCTGGAAAGACAGAAGTGAGATCAGAGTGCAATAAAAAAACTGAAAATGCTCTGAATTATTAATTTATTCAGTATATATTCATTGAGCACCTACTGTGCATCAGGCATGGTTCTAGACTCCAGTCATAGCTATGCTGGTCAGCCACTTACTTACCTGGTGATAATCCAGGCAGCTGTTTACCCTACGTGGGCAGTTCAGGTGCCCATCCAAGCCAAGTCTGATCCCTTTACATGGACCCTGGATCTCACCGCTCCCACCACCCCCCCCCCCGGCACCCTCCTCAGGGAGTGTATCAGTTTCCTGTGACTGCTCTGATTCATGACTACAACCCACACATTTTTCTTACAGTTCCACAGGTCAGAGGTCTGGAATGGATCTTACAGGACTCAAATCAAAATGCCCACAAACTGTGTCCCTTCTGGAGACTGCAGAAAGGCTGCTCACATTCCTTGGCTTCTGGGTGCATCACTCTGACCTCTGCTTCTGCAGTCACGCCTGTTCTGACTTGGATCCTTCTGCTTCCCTCTTCTAGGGACCCTTGTGATTACATGGCCCTCACCTCTGTGATCTAAGATCATCTTCCCGTTTTGAGTTCCTTAACTTAATCCTATCTGGAAAATCCCTTTTGCCTCATGCAGTAACATATTCACAAGTTCGCAAGGATTAGAGCGCAGACGATAATGAGGGGTCACTATTCTGCTTACTCCAGGGACCAAACACCGTGATTTATTTTTCCATTTCTGGTTTGATACTCAGCCTCATCCATCTCTTGCTTTCAGTGTGGCTTTTGGTACACTCAGAACAGCCCTCGACTCTCACAACCTCAACTGTTTCTCCACAGAAACTGCTCTTCGCAAAGGTCACCTAGATTCTCCCCACTGCAATATTAACCTGATGCATTTTAGGGCTTACCTTTCTTCATATGTAAGGGTAATACATTGACGCCCATTCCTGCCTTCTTTTTACTAACAATAAGGCAGCTCTCGTTATTTAGGGTTTACTAAGCTCCAGGCACTAAGCTGAACACTTTATAAATATTAATTCTCTTGATCTTTTCCACAGTCTCATGAACTCAGCATTATTTTCCACACTCTCAGCGATAAAACTGAGACTTAGCACCTCAGGTCCCACCTAGCACTTTCCAGCCTCTGTGTCTAACTCCCACTTCTCTGCCAAGTGAAAAATCCAGACAGCTGACTGGCCCCTGGGTGTCCTCATGGCTTGTCCCAACACACTCCTCGAATCCTTAACCCACTAGAGATACCACCACTCAACCGTGACCAGCCAGAAACATGGTGGTCACCTCACCTTTCTTCTCTTCCCACTTCCAGGAAGGCTCCAAACCCTCTGGGTTCCATGTCCTCAACGTCCCTTGAACCTGTCCCCTTATCGCCAGTTAGATGGCCGTCGTCTAAGTTGTGGCTTGTTTTGACTCCTGTTTTCTTGAGTCACTTACTGAACTCACTTCTAAGTGACATTATACCATGATGGTTCCCCATGGCTTTTATTCCTGCTTTTGCAACTTTTTTCTGTACCTGGTCTCCAGAGTAATCTTAGGAAAATATCATTCTCATCCTGTCATTTCCATACTTAAGTGTCTATAATTGTTCTCATTTGTCTTCAGGTCTTGCCTTCTCCTCTCTTTGTGCCTCTTTTTGGCCCATTCTCTCTGCTCCTCACACCCTCACTTCCTGTCCCTCTTCTTTCTCCTCCCCTGGTAAACTAGGAGCAAATTAATCAAGTTCGGAATAAATGAGCATTTGGATAATTTTTTCACACTCAGGAAAAAATAATTTCATGATGAATTTTTTTTGGTAATTGGAAAATTTGAAATAACACTAGGAAGGGTCTGGCAAGCATGCAAGCACTTAAATGGTTTAAGGGAGTGTGCTTGGTTTGCCTTGCCCAAAAATCATTTGGTTGATATATACCAAGAGCCTTGAAGATGTACGTTTGACCTTGTATGTCCACGTCCATGAATTTATGCTAAGAAAATAATCAAGCAGTAAGTATGCAATTAGAGATTATATTCTTGAATATAAATCTTCATGTTCAAGAATATTGCAGCATTATTCATTAGGAGAAATTTAGAGACATGTCCAACAATAACCTAATGATTTAAAAGTTAAAATATGTAATATGCTGGAATATTTTGTACCCATTAGAAATCATGTTTTCTAAAACATACCATAAGGAAACACTCACAATACAATTTGAGATGGAAAAAGCAGAATTTTATGCCCCATAAAATACATATAGGAAGAGAAACTAGGAAACAAGCCTCATAAATCGGTCATTGTGTTAATGTAAGTTATTTGATTGTAGATTTGTGATGGCTTAAATTACTTTTTTAATACTTTAAATTTTCTTTTCGGGAGTTAGGGATGGGGGCTGGATGAACACAGAGGGTTTCTAAAGCAGTGAAAATACTCTGTTGCCTATCATGGTAGTTGCCTATCATTATACATTTATGCAAACCCTTAGAATGTACATCAAGAATGAACCCTAATGTAAACTCCAGATTTCAAAGTGACTGTGATGTCTCAGTAGGTTCATCATTCATCATGGATGTGCACCTGTGGTGAAGGGGGGAGGGTGTTCCATGTGTGGAAGGCTATGCATATGTAGGGGTTGGGGGTCTGTGGGAAATCTCTGTACCTTCCTCTCAATTTTGCTGTGAACCTAAAGCTACTCTTGAAAAGATGACTCTTTTAAGAAATTCTTTTTCTTTATACTTTACTGTGTGTGAGTATGACTTCTGGAGACAGATCGTCTGGATTCAGATTCTCATCCTAATTTCACTTCTTACTATGTGACCAGGCGCCAGTCACATAACCTCCCTAAACCTCCAAACATAGAAAGATGAGTAATAATAATAATAAAAGATTTTGAGTGTTAATGTAATATAATCATAAAGATCATAGTGTAGTGTCTGACACAGCTTAAGCCCTCATCTGACTTCTAGCATTGACACTCACGGGTTATGAGACTACAGAGAAAGTTATTTAGTTGCTGTGAATCTTGGTGAGTCCTTCTGGAGTGAATGCAGAGCACACAGCGCTAGGTCCAGTACCTCTTACTTGGTCAATGAATGGTAGATATGAATGACAGTTAGTGCAGGGATTTAGAACTTGGGTTTTGGCATCAAAAGTTGACATAGCAAGGGTCAAATCCTAGTTTTGCTTCTTACTGTCTATGAGACAGGCAAAAAAAATAAATGCAAGGTGTTTTAACTTCAGTTTCTTGTCCTGAATGGGTGCAGTATCTCTTTTAGAAGGTGACTGTGAGGATAAAATGTATAGTGTATAAATATATGGAGTTCTTAACCTGGTCCCTGAGTAAGTCAGTCCTTAAAAACTCAGGTTAGCCTTCAAGCGACTGAATGAAACCAAATTAACTTGATGTAAAATTTTCATGATGTTTCCTAGTGAATTATAAATGACAGAGAGAATTCATAGTTGATGATGAATTAGAGGTTAGCCAAACAACAAAAAATGTCCTAGAATAAAAGCGAGGAAATCAATCTATAAGCTCAGAGAAATTACTAGTGAAGAGTTGGGGAGGAGGGGAAAAGTCAAAAGCATGATTCACTAAAGCTAAAGGAGTGGATTATTTAATAAAAACATACGTAGCAAGTGGCCATTCAAGGTCAACACTACTTTTAAATACTTTGCATTTATGGATGCCTCCCACAACAAAGATGCTGAAAAGCTCATCAAATGGATCTTGTGTGTCTCCACGTTGATGTGAGACATGTGGTGAGAGACTAATAAATTGGCACCTCTTATATCATATTTTCTTTAAATATTTGTACATCCTTGTTTTAGGGAAGGTAGGAGAAACTAATTTAAAAAAAAAAAGTTGCTAACTTACTTCACTGGCTGCAGAAAGGTAGCCAAAAGAAAAATAAGACCAAAAAAAAAAAAAAAACCCAAAATATATTTCCCCATTTTCTGTAGTTCCCTCAATTTTTTTTTTTTTTGCAATTTGCTAAATGAGACGATATCTTGGGAGGCAAATTAAGGGATTTGACATTTAGATAATTAGACTAAATCACTTATTTTTGGTAAGCAAAACAACATGCATTATTGATTTTTGAACTCAGCTGACAGCAAGCTCATGTGAGATTCACAAAAGTACTCAACAGACAAGTTGATGCCAGTGAGGAGTTAAACCAATTTACATTTAGCCAATTTATTCCCGTGATATTTCAGTTCCCCTTCTCTATCTACATCCTCAGCAGATACCCAGCGTGCCTTCCCATTAATTTGGCTTTGAATTCTACTCCAAAATCTGTGGGTTGTTGAAACAGGATGAAAAAGTATTCCAGGGATGTGACTCTTCTAGGGAAAGCAATTCTGAAGCTAACACTTCACGGGGAAATTCCTGCCATTGGATGATCAAACAGTGCTGCAGGTTAATTGGCAGGAAGGCACTGGAGAGGCAGTGACTTTGTGGCGAGCACAGTAATTAGGCTGGGTCGGTTGCCCCTCCACCGAGCACGGAGATGGAATCCCCTGAATCCGCGGTGTTTTCTTTCTTTCTCCCAAAACTGAGTGGCTGCATAGGAAATCTTCCCACATGGAGGAAGAACATTCCTCATTCTTCTGACCGTGCACATTTAGGTTGGCAGTGTTTCCTGGGACCACTTAGTATTGCTGAGGTGGTGGTTGGATATAAGAATGAGAGGGGTTTTCTGTTGTTGTTGTTGTTGTTGTTACTTTTTTTTAAGATTTATATATTTATTAAAGAGAGTGGGGGGAGGGGCAGAGGGAAAGAGAATCTTCAAGCAGACTCCCTGCTGAGCGTGGAGCCCTATGTGGGGCTCAATCCCAGGACCCTGAGATAAGGACCTGAGCCAAACTCAAGAGTCAGATGCTTAATTGACTGAGCCATCCAGGTGCCCCAAGAATGAGAGGTTTGACATGAATTTCTATGATGAAAGATTATCAAGATGGAATATGCTAAGTTTGGAAGGAAAATACATCATTAGATAGATTTTCCTCTTATGCTCTTCCAAATATTTAATAAAAGTTAGAAGTTATTTTCCAAGGCTTAAATGCCTATATTCTATTCCTCTGTATGAATGTGCTGCCCTCAGAGTTTCAGTTACCAGTTTATGCATTGGCAGGAAAATCCAGTTCGAAAGATTTCATGCTAATCTGTTACAAACCATAGAATGTCTTCTTGAAATTGGGAAAGAAAGTGGAGGAAGCGACTGCACTCTAAAACGTTTCCCTGAACTCTTGTACCTCAGTCTGTTCTGAGCTGAGGTTAGTCCTCCACAGTATACTGTTCCTCAGGGAGATTCATCATCTAAAAGGAAAAAAAAAAATGGTATTACAGCTGGTTGCACAAAAGAGGTAATGGGCGCTGGAAAGTCAACTCAATTAAACACATTTTACACCAGTGGATCCCGACTGTGTTGATTTTCCACAGTCCGGTCAGACTCCGTTTTAAAATATGCATTTTTAAAGAACCTTTCTGCCTTTCAAAACAGTGCGTGAGTTAATATCATCTTGATTTACCTTTACTTGGCAGCTAGCCCTCTTACTCTTAGCCTGTGACCTGGTTTCGGGAAACAATGGACAGAGGGAGCATCAAGACCTGCAATTAACATTTCAGGGTCTTGAATAACATTGGCATCGGGAGCCTCAAGCAGTATCTGTTCTTTCTTTGTGAACTAAGTCTAGATTGTTGAGAGTGTTTGTTTTTTTTTTTTTTCTTTTTACTTTTTGATACTTTTAGGACTGGGGCAAGGTACTGTGAATATGAAACCTACATGATCTCTTTTCTAGCAAGCTTCTTCCAGGGATAAGAGGAGAAAAATTATGTACCCAGAGACTCCATTCTAAGAGACAGTCCCTTTCCAGACAGAAAATGTGAATGAGATAGTACCTTTGGGTCATCTCATATGGTTTTCTGATTTTTTCCTCCAGTCTGAACAATTGCCATTAAGCAGAATTTTTCTCTTTTCTGTCTTTGCTAAGAGATGCTGCTATAGCATTTGGTTTCTCAGTATCTTCGCGGGGCACTTTGATCCAGCTATTCCATTCCCATGTAGTTTTGCCATTCGGGGGACTTCCTGGTATGCACCTCCCTCACGCACGACCATCACTACCCCTACTTCTGTACTCCCCCATCTCCCACTGGTTGTGCCTCTGCTCAGGGAGGGAATCTGGGGTCCAACCAGAGTTCCTTATTGCTCAGTCCTGGGTCATGTCCTCAGGGCTCTGTAGTTCCCACTTGGTGAGAATATGAGTCATCTTTGCACTTGACCAAGTAGACCCCAAGCCCTCTCCAGAGAACTTGGGTAAGAAAGTTAGTTTTAAGATGTCTGTTTGAACATGACTTCTGTGACCTTAGGTCTCTCAACAAAATACAGTAGGGCATCACTGTTCAGTTCATCCTAAATAACTCATACTGACTCATCTCTTTTTTTCTCAACTCCATATTTTAATTCCTGAAGGAGGGGAAAGATTTTCATTTTAGCATCATCAAATTATTATGGGAAAATGACGGTCCTTGAAACCGAACATGTCTGTGGCAGAGTGTATTTTCAAAGTGGCCACAAAAGGAGCTTCCATCCCACATGCTCTTCTGAAACCCTAAAGAGGTGGAGCCTAGCTACTCTCTCCTTCAAACTCATCAGGTTGTGACTTGCTTATCACCAACAGAATGGATGAAAGTGACACAATGATTTCTGAGGTTGGGTCATAAAAGACAGTGGTGCTTCTGCCTTGTTTGTCGGAGTACTAATTCTTGACCCCTTCTTGCACCATGGAAACAATCTGACAACACTGAGGTTTCATGCTCTTAGGGAACCCAACAGCCTGTGCAGAAAAACCCCATGGGGAAGGCCCTGAGCCTATGTGAGAAGGCGGGGGAGCGGGGCGGTGCTGGACCTCAGCTCTTGCAGTTCCAGTCAAAATTTGGCTGTGACCACAAGAACAGCAACCAGAACTGCCCAGCTTAACCCTTCCAGAGCTTCTGATAACAGAAATCAAGAGAGATAAGAAAATGATGGTTATTGTTTTAAGACACTAAGTTTTAGAATGATTGATTAGGTAGCAATAGTTAAGTGGAAGAAGGCTGTGTTAGGTCAGACTGCCATAAAACCCAGCACAGATTGGCTGACTTAAATGAATTTTCTGGTAGTTTTGGAGGCTGGAAGACCAAGATCAAGTTTCTGGCCAATTTGGTGCCAGGTAAGGGCTCTCTACCTAGTTTCCTAGTTTGCTCATGGCCTTTTTGCACTATGTGTGCATGATGGGGGAGGGCGAGAGAGAGGAGGGAAAAGAGGGAGAAAAAGAGACGCAGAGAGAGAGAGACCCTTATGACTTCCTTAATTAACCTTAATTACCTCCTTAGAGATACCTTCTCCAAATACAGCCACCCTGGGACTTGGAGCTTCAACTTTCAAATTTGCAGGGGAAACCCACATTCAGCCCATGACAACGTCTGAGTTCAGATTACACTTCTCCCACTGTAAAATATACTCAAACTGAGCAACTGGACACTGGTAGAAGAGAACATGCTAGGTAGTCTTTTGCCACTTCTTAGCTCAGCCAGAAAAAAAGAGGTTTTTTTTTCCCTTTCCTAAGCAGGGAGAGAAAGGATAGTCTGCTCTTCTGAGGTGGTAGAACTTGCTGCTTCAAAGCACAGAGGGAAAAAAAGAAAACTATAGGACAAAGAGTTCTTTTTCTTTTCAAAGTGTGAGAATGTGTGTGTGTGTGTGTGTGTGTGTGTGTGTGTGTTGGTAGGGTGTGTGTGTAGGAGGGGTGTGTGTGTGTATGGTGTATGTGATTGAAAAGGAAACACAAAAATCCACCCAATCATGTTTTTGAGACATAGATATAATTATGTTCTACTGCTTTCCTCTGGAAATATCAGTTCACACATGTAGTGTCCAAGGGACAAAATATGGAAAGTCAGAGAGTTTTGTGTCTAAGATACAACTTATCCAATACCTTTTCACAGAACAATTAAATGCTAGACCTATTAAACTAGAACATGTCAAAGCAGATTGCATTTTTTTTGGCTATTGATCCATATCATTAAAAACACAAAACATAGGGTGAGGGAGACACAAGGAAACTTTTGGGGGTGATGCATATGTTTATTATAAACATATTATCTTGATAATAAACATTACTTGGTGATAGTATCACAGGTATATGCATATGTCCACATTACCTGTGTACATTAAATGTGCAGGGTTGTTTTTGGTATATCAATTATGTATCAGTGAAGCTGCTAAGGAAGAAGCAGACCAGTATTTCAAACATAATTTTCCTACTTCATGTACATGTTGAATCCTTTCCCATCAGGATGATTTTTTGTTTGTGATTTTTCCTTTTATTCCGTGGAGTGAAAGCATGTTACAGAGTGCTACCTAGGACCACCTAATCATGGTATGTACAGACTTAGCTACTCACTGAAATGACTCCAATCCATGCACACCAGAACATTCCACTGAATAACCCCATAAAGGAAAGTGGCTGATAATCAGTCTGGTTGCTTACTTACTAAGTAAAGGTCAGGAGATCTCTTTAACTTCTGAATATCCAGGTTCCCATCTGTCAGATGGAAAAGTGCTTATCTGCTCCCTTCATTCCTTCCAGGAAGAGTTTAAGAAGTTACAGAAAGAACTTGTGAACACATCGTTCCAATAGACTATGCAAGCAAAACATTTTAGTGTTACTCAATGACCGAACGACGGATGGTTGAGACCTTCATATGTTGTTCAGGTAAAATCACTCCAGGGAACTGGCATCATCTGTATTTAATCATTCTTTCTATACGCATGGTCCAATGAAGAATGAAAAGAAGAAGAAAAACTTTAAACAGAAGCAGTCATTTAGAGAATGAAAAGACAAGCCAAAGAATAGAAAGTATTTGGAAAAAAAAAAATCTAATAAAGGACTGATCTGAAATACGCAAAGAACTCTTACCGCTGAATAGTAAGAAACTGAATAGTCCTGTTTAAAAGAGGGCAGGAGGGCCTCCTGGGTGGCTCAGTCAGTTAAACGTCTGCCTTCAGCTCAGGTCATGATCCCAGGTTCCTGGGATTGAGCCCTACATCAGGCTCTCTGCTCAGTGGGGAGTCTGCTTCTCCCTCTCCCTCTCCCTCCTGTGTTTTCCCTCTCTCTCAAATAAATAAGTAAAATCTTAAAAAAAAAAAAAAAAGTGGGCAGGAGATCTGAGCAGATGCCTGAGCAAAAGTGATACATAAATGGCAAACAGCATATGAAAAGATGTTCAGTATGTTGTTACTAGGGAATTAGAAATTAAAGCAACAAAGAAATGCCATGACTCATCTATTAAAATGGTGAAAATTCAGAACATTTGAAATATTGACCACATCAAATGCTGGAGACACTGTAGGACAAAAGAAACTCCTATGTATATTGGGGAGAGTGCAAAATCGAACAGCCACTCTGGAAGACAGTTTGACACTTTCTGACAGAGGTAAACATACCATTCAGTCCATCAGACATGCTTCTTCGTATTTCCATAAATAAGTTGAAAACTTAGATCCGCACAAAACCCGTACTACGATGTTTATAGGAGCTTTATTCCAAGTTGCCAAAACTTGGGCACAACCAGATGTCCTTCATTAGGTCAGTGGATTGTACATCTGTGCAATAGAATATTATGTAATTCTCTAAGTAAATAAGCTATCAAACCATGAAAAGACATGGAAAAAATGTAAATGCTTATTGCTCAGTAAAATAAGTGAATATGAAAGGGTTACAAATTGTATGCTTCCAACTTTTTGACATTCTGGCAAAGGTATAACTCTGGAGACAATAAAATGACTGTGGTTGTTGCCAGGGGTTGGTAAGGAAAGGGGGGTGGATAGGCAGAGCACAGAAGACTTTTACTGTAGTGAAGCAATTCTGTACAATACTACAATGGTGGATATATGTCATTAGATATCTGTCAAAATCCACAGAATGCCCGACATCGAGAGCAAACCATGGTATTAACTATGGACTTTGGGTGATGCTATTGTGATAGTGGGGAATGCTGTGCATGCAAGTGGGGAGGGAATAAGTGAGAAATCTGTGTACTTTCTTTTTTTTTTTTTTGAAGATTTTATTTATTTATTCATGAGAGACAGAGAGAGAGAGAGAGAGGCAGAGGGAGAAGCAGGCTCCCAAGGAGCAGGGAGCCCGATGCGGGACTCGATCCCAGGACCCTGGGATCATGACCTGAGCCGAAGGCGGACGCTTAACCATCTGAGCCACCCAGGCGCCCAAATCTGTGTACTTTCTACCCAGTTTTTCTGTGAACCTAAAACTGCTTTTAAAGTAGTCTCTTTATTAAAATGAAGAAGCAGCAGCAACACTGATGTGATTCCTAATTGCCTTGTTCATTCCTGTGGCTGACTTCTTGGAAGCAGGATGTATGACTCTCATTATCAGCCTCACAGGAAAACGAAGGAAACATCATTTCATGATCACGAGGTGTTCTCATTTCCTCTCCCTCAAAAGTGCATTCTAAATTTAAATGTTTCCAACTTTTTTAAGAGGCTCATATCACCCTTTCCCTAAACTAGATATTCAAAATACTTTTCCGGATTAAGCCCTTGAACATGAAGCTGCTGTTATATTACAGAGAAGTAATTGTGATGGAGGAGAGCGCCTGGATGGTGCAGTTGGTTAAGCATTGGACTCTTGGTTTCGTGATCTCAGGATTGTGAGTTTGAGCTGTGTGTCGGGCTCTTTGCTCAGCGAGGAGTCTCCTTGGAGTTTCTCCCTCTGCCCCTCCTCTCCCCTCCTCTAAAATAAATTAAAAAAGTAAATCTTTCAAAAACAAAGAAGAATTAATAGTGGTACAGTGAGGCAAGGAAGAATGAATGTAGACCCATGAATTAGTGGGGTTGCCGACAGATTGCCAGTTTGATCCAAACCATTCACTTGAGAATAAGCTGAGACTCAGAGTCTTCAGTCCCGATGGCACAGTTTGCTTCAACATATTACTCAGCTATAAAAAAGAATGAAATCTTGCCATTTACCACAACATGGATGGATCTAGAGGGTATGATGCTAAGAGAAATAAGTCAAAGATAAATACCATATGATTTCACTCATGTGGAATTTAAGAAACAAAACAAATGAACGAATTAAAAAAGAGAAACAACCAGACTCTGGGGGCACCTGGGTGGTTCAGCTGGTTGAGTGGCAACTCTTGATTTAAGCTCAGGTCATGATCTCAGGGTTGTGGGATCAAGCCCCATGTCAGGCTCTGCACTCTGCATGGATTCTGCTTGAGATTCTCTCTGTGCCCCTCCTCCACTGCTCGCAAGCGTGCTCACTCCCTCGCCCCGCTCTCTCTCTCTCTCTCTCTCAAAAAAAAAAAAAAAAAAAAAAAAGACCTTAGACTCTTAAAGGTAGAAAACAAATTGGTGGTTACCAGAGAGGAGAATGGTTGGGGAATGGGTGACATAGGTGAAAGGGATTAAGATTACACCTATCAGACTCTGAAAAACAAACTGAGGGTTCTAGAGGGTAGGGGGGTGGGGGGATGGGTTAGCCTGGTGATGGGTATTGAGGAGGGCACGTTTTGCATGGTGCACTGGGTGTTATGAACAAACAATGAATCATGGAACACTGCATCAAAAACTAATGATGTAATATATGGTGATTAACATAACAATAAAAAATAAAAAAAAAAAAAGATTACACCTATCAGGATGAGCACTGAGTAGTGTGTAGAATTATTGAGTCACTATACTGTACACTTGAAACTAAAATAACACCGTATGTTAACTATACTTGAATAAAAAAATAACATTTTAAAAAGTTTAAGCCTATTTCATGAAAGCATATTCAGCTAGAACTTTTTGTCCTCAAACACGGTTGTTTACTTGGGGTAGAGGTAGGAGGGAATGCCTGGAGAAAATGAGCTTTTAAATATGGAAGATCATATAGAAGAGCATATCAAAATATATCCATATGCATATCAATATGCAGTTGGAAATATTTATATGACTGCATGTATCTTTGTGACTTCATTGACTCCATGCCATTCCTTTTTTAAAATTTAAGGCATTCGAGAAAAATTACATAGAAAGGGAAAAGTCTACTTACTGTAGAGATTCATGTTATGTGTTGCTTTCTGTAGTCTATGTGTTTACTGGGAGTGTTCAGGTGCAGAATTAAGCCCGAGGCAATAGACATAAATTCTTAGACTGTGCTCTCATTTTGTAGGGAGATTTGAGGGCCGAACTGTGTTCAGTCCCATATTTCCTCAGTTCCCCGTTCTGATATACACACGTACCCCCCATCCATTTGGCAGGAGCTGTGTGATACTGGCTTTGGACTCCGCTGAGCTCTTCAGGGCATTCCCCATGTGATTTTGTGTAGTTGTGGGAATTCTTGAAAACTTCAAAAGGAATGGCTCCTTAGGCTACAACCTCCATTAGTTCTGAGAGAGAATACAAAGTGGGTTATCCTCAGATCTAAAACTCTACCTCTCCTGGTTTGGTAACCATACTTGAATGTGAATTAAATATCAAATAGTGTGATGAGTACATTATTTAACACAAACTGAGACTTCACTAGAAGCCTCAAGACTGAGCCTTGGCTCGACGCAGGCGTCCTCTGTCAGGTCACCCCAGAAGGTCTTCCAGGCTATAAGACAGAGACGCCAATCCATTGGTATAGGACTGGGTTCTGGGCAGTCTGGCTTCCCTAGCCCACTTCCACCTTCTTTAACGGCACATGCTGAGATTAACTGACCATTTTGCTCCAGAATTCAGGAAAACCCCGGGAGGTATATGATCAAGAGATGTCAAACTGGCTCCATTTCCCTCACTAGCCAGTAACCTCTAAAGTACAAAGCAAATGGCTAGTCAACAGTCTGTCTCAAAATTTGATACCACACAGCTTCTCGTGGAGCTGCTGTGAGCATTTTTGTTCTGCGGTCCTGTTGCTGGCTTTCACAGAGCATGAATGGAAAAATAATGAGGAAGAAAAATAGTCTAATGTGGGGTGGCTCGTATCAGAACAAGGGCACTGAGAATAAGACATGGCGCACACCCGCCTCAGAGGGCCTGTCTGAAGGGGAGTCAGCCAGCGTGGTCTCTTTTAAGGGCAAAGATAAGGGGCCAGCTTTTGAGAAGCGAAAAAATGGTGAATTGAAGAAAAGGTTTGAAATTTGAAAAGACTGATTGAAAGAAGGTCTGATAGGCTCTTGGAGAAATACATGAACTGCGTGCATAGTAAGGAAGATAGGCCCACAGCCTCCTTGCTCTGTTTCCCGTTTTCTTTCATCAGGAAGAAATCATTTCTTCTCCCCAAACATTTCTGCACTAAAATCAAGTTTTCGTTCTCATTGGCCACGGGGATAGCAGCATCTTTGATCTTCAACTTACTGAAGCAGCGGCCTACTGTTCTACTTCAAAGTACGCTTTTATGACTTAAGGGCATTTTAATAAAGAGTTCTCAAAAACCCAGTTGCGTATCATCTGGAATAGTAAGGAGCTGTGTAGCTCATCAGGTGATACAATGCCGGAATCATAAGGAAACTTCTGTGAGAAAAAAAAAAATCGCCCTAGATGTTAGAGAGAATAGCTTTTGAAACATTTATACCAGCTTTGTAAGGGGGACACGTTCCTATGTCATGTCCCTTCTGCTTATCCACACATCTGCTGTTTGGAAATCAAAGTTACACCCTCAAAATAGGATGGCGTGGGTTTGAAAGGCTTCTATTCTAAAGAATGTGTGAAAATGCGACTTAGGAAAATCTCCCTTATGTATCTTTAACATGTGAAGTGTCTGTAGTGTGGAGAAGCTGTTTAGGTCAAAAAAGAATCTCCTCTGTTATGGAATTGTTTGCAAACAAACAAGTCTTCAAACCTGTCCTTTGGAGCCAAGAGAGAAATTGCCGTTTTTTTTCTTGACCTGGACAGAGGAAAGAAGACATTTCCTTAGGTATGAAAGACAGAAGCTCTCTTACTGTGTTCATTTTAACCATCTGTTCCTGAAGGGAGCACAACTTCCACAAACTCTTGGAAGAAGCGAAGAGACAAGTTTTCTAGCTAGAGAGGTTCATGGTAGCCAGATAATTCAAGTCTCAGTTGTGAAGCATTTAAGGCAAGTTCAAAAATCTGGCAAGAGACACACAATTAATTGAACAATACGTAGAAGGAAATGTTTTAGCCTTTTGGAAGATTGAGGGTTTGGTATTTGGTCAAATATTTGAGACTAATTAGGTGATCCTTGGGGCCCTGGGGTGAAACAGACCATGCACATGGCAAGCACAAGCAAGAAAATTGAGCCCTGAAGTTCCCCTTTTGGTTAATTTCACCAAATGTTACTATTTTTGTCATACTCACTTTTGCTATTTTTCTCTGCATACCCTCCCCCCCCCCCACATCTCATGCACCCCTCCCCCACTTCCTGGTGAACTGTCAGAAAGCACGGTGAAGACCTCATGGTATCTCCCCCTAAAATGCCATCTCTTGAGAGCAACGGCATTATTTCACATGACCATAATTTTGAGGTCATGTATAAGCATTTAATATGGATAAATTACGTGTGCGTGTTAAACAGACCAGATTTAAAATTCTCTAATTCTCTAGAAATATGTGTCTTGGTGATTTCCCCCTTTCCCTCAGGATCTAATCAATGATCACTCGTGGCATTTCCCGGTCACATCCCTTTGGGCTCCTTTAATCTCTAATAGTTCACTTGTCACTTTTCCTTTTATGCCATTGGAAATTTTTGAAGACCCCAGGCCGGTTGTTTGTCGAATGTGTCACAGTCTGAATTTGTGGATTTCTTTCCTCATGCTTTAATTAAGATTACATATTTTGGACAAAAATATTACACGGGTGAATTAATATTGCTTTATACCCAGAGGCTCATTTGTCCCATTACTGGTGAAGCTACTTTTGAGCCTTTAATTAAGCTAGAACTGTCTCTTGCAGAGGTACTTTTCATTCCTTTGAAAGAATCAATAGTAATCCGGCAGTGGGGAGCAGCGCCTGGGTGGCTCAGTTCGGTGAAGCATCTGCCTTCAGCTCAGGTCATGATCCCAGGGCCCTGGGATCGAGCCCCGAGTCGGGCTCCTTGCTAGTGGGGGGCCTGCTTCTCCCTCTGCCTCTGCCACTCAGCCTGCTTGTGCACTCTTGCTCTCTCTCTCTCTGTCAAATAAATAAATAAAATCTTTTTAAAAAAATAGTAATCTGGAGTATAAAACTTGGAGAGCATGCACATTTCTCCCCTACCATGGTAGACAGGATAATACCACCTCCATGCCCACATCCCTGTAGATATCCATGCCCTAATCCCTGGAACTTGTGGATCTGTTAGGTTAAAGATGGGTAAGAGGAATGAAGGTAGCAGCTGGAATTAAGGTTGTTAACCAGCTGACCCGAATATAGGGAAATTAGCCTGGATTATCCAGGTAGATCCAATATAATCACAAGGGTCTTTGAAAGTAGATTATGGCTAGAGGAGTCAGAGGGAGATGTGATGAAGGTAGAATGATCAGAGATGTAAAATATCCTTGCTTTGAAGGTGGAGAAAGGGAACCGCCACTCAAGCGCAGGCACCTTCTAGAAGCTGGACAAGGCCAGGAGCCACATTCATGCGTAGGGCTTCGAGAAAGGAATGCAAACCTGCCGATACCACGATGTTAGCACAGTGAGTCTATGTCTGGCTTCTAACTTCCAGAACTGTAAGTCCACAAATTTGTCTTGTTTTAAACTCCTAAATGTTTGGTAATATGTTACAAAAGTCATAGAAAACTAATACACCCTCTAAAATTGGATCTGTTCATTTTAGCACTTCTTGATGATCCTGGCCTGAATCTTTTCTTATTTGGGGACTTGAAAATGGTGGTGTTTACTGTGTTGTTTTTTTCCTTACTTATTAGGTAGCATTCTTGTGAAAGAAGAGCTTCTGCCTTCTTGTTTGTTCTTCTCTCCCTCTTTGTCTGTTGAGTATGCATTATGAACTCATAGATCCCTTTTTAAAATTCGGAGTTCTATAACTTAACTACTTTCATTATGTTTTTGATCCTTCGCTTGTCCCAAATTTGACCACCGGTAGCCAATGTAGCACATTCCTGTGCCCACCTGGCATTCCCTCATTAATTTTTGAGCACATTTTGCTTTCTAAAAGACAATATTTATAGTTAACCTTACCCCCCTTTTGTTACCCCAAACCTGGACACCACCATTTTCCCAAGGAGCCCCGGTTTCGTTTAATGAGGGAAGGAGGACTGATTTTTATTGTGACTTTGATGTCTCAGTTTACTTTTGGTTTTATTATGCGCTGGAGCATCTTTCCATGGCCTCAAAGACCTTTGCTGTAACTTTTTCTGTGAACCATTCATGTATTTTGCCCATTTTCTATCAGCTTGGGTTTGTTTTTTTTTCCTGTGAGTTGTTGATGTAGCAGAGAAATTAGCCTTGACTTGATAAATGTGTTGCAATTGCTTTCTTCCAATTTTCTATTCATTCATTCTATTGTTTTGCCATGTGAACTTCTTTTATGTGAATTTATTCGCTTTTTTATTGCAACTGGATTTTGAGTTTGACCCACATCACCGTTGTAAAGAAATTCACCCATGTTTTCTTCCAGTATATTTAGATCTCCTGTCTGCTTGGTGTAAGGTATGAGTCCAAAATTACCATTCAACAGTTTCTCAAGAACATTTGCAGTCAAGTGCACCTTTTCCCCCCAGCCTTCTTTATCGCCAACTAAATTTCTATGTTTTGAGGTCTGTTTTTGGACTTTGTATCCTGTTCTGTTGGTCAGTCTACACATGCACCAGTACCACAGTATTTTAATTAGAGTTTTGATAATGTATTAAGTCCTAGGGCTAGTCAGCCTTTCATGCTTTTCTCTGGGGTTTCCTAGCTATGTTCTCATTTTATAAGTGCCAGTTGTAGCTCCCAGAAAACTTATTGGTATGTTTATTGGGACTGCATTAAATTTATGTATTAGCTTAGGGATTTTAAAAATTTGATCTACTTGCTATTGTGAATATGCTCAATGTAGAGAGAAAGTCTGACTACTTTCCCAGTCATTGTGCGTCTTTCTCAGTGGTTTTCATTCTGCTAAGCATCTTTGAAATACCTGGCAAACCTCTCATTCTTAGGGCTCAGCTATCTCCCGCACTGGCTCAGTATGTCTGGGTGACCTAACACAGCGTCAGTTAACCAGTGGACCTGAATATAGGGAAATTAGGCTGGATTATCCAGGTAGATCCAATATAATCACAAGGGTCTTTGAAAGTAGAATATGGCTAGAGGAGTCAGAGGGAGATGTGATGAAGGTAGAATGATCAGGTAAAAGCTGAGAACCCCTGATTTTTTTTGGGTGGGTGAAGGGAGAAGGACCCTTTGGAGCCCTGATACAAAGGGAAAGGAAGAAGGAAAAAAAAGTGTTTTAAAGTTCCTAGTATTTGTGATATGCTTGTATTTGGTTCATGTCTTTGTAAAAGTTAAAAGGTCTTTGTCACATTTACTGCTTTTTGGTTTGAATTCTACCTTGTTTGCTGTCCCTGGTTTCTTTTCTTTCTTTCTTTTTTTATCCAAGTTTTTATTTCAATTCCAGTTAGTTAACATAAAGTGTAATATTAGTTTCAAGTGTAGGATTTAGTGATTCATTGCTTACATACAACACTGGTGCTCAGCACAAGTATTCTCGTGGTATACATTTTTCCCCAACCCCCCCCCCCTTTTTTTTTTTTTAGCTTTTATGAATTATGTGCTTTTAACTGTATTTTTTTTACATTTAGTATGTAATAGGGTTTTGTGTGCCTCTGATTTTTTAAAGTAGGTAAAGCAAGCCTATTTCATATTGTTTATAGATTATGTCCTATATGATCCCATATATATGCATTATTACATACAGTATTGTATGGGTGTGTGCTGCAGGCTGGGGGCGGAGCCCCTGAGTTCTTTGCAAGCTCTTGATCCTCTGAAGGTGAGGAAAAGGGAGTACGGATCTCCATGTGGTAATTAATGCAGCAGCATAGGAGAAAGCTAGAAGAACCGCAAGTGGAGACTATTTGTGTCTTGCAAGGAGGGGAGTCCTCTTTGAAGTCTGAACTCCAGCTGATTATGAAACTTAGTGCTGGGACAGATTTTGGAAAGGATGAGACAAGGCAAAGCTAAATGAATCACACCTACCAACGATTGCCCTGCCTTAGGAAATTTGAACTGAGTTTCTGGTCTAGTTCTTAAGATCAATGGTTCCCATGATGGTGGCATCACCGCTAAATGGGGTACAGCTGTTGGGAAGGTCCTGGCTCCAGCTGATTCTGGTATTCCAAGCATTCCAGAGTGACCAGTGAGAAGTGGAAGATCTTTCTTTAATATTAAACTACTCATATTTACTTACTTTGAATCATGTATATGTACGTTACTTAAATGCAATGTTTGGTCTCAGCTGAATCATAAGAAGCTATAATTACTGCTTTTCTTTTTCTCTGTGCTCTATTTTCTTGGCCTCTTTGTCCAGAGTGCCCTTGTTTGTTAGGAAGGATTGTTTCTTTTTTCTGTGCTAGTTGTTACATTTATGGTAATAATTTGTATGCTACCCTTAATCCTCTTTCTCTTGTTTAGATACCTCCTGTTGGTTTTGACAGACTTCCACCTGGGTGATAATCAGTGAGCTTACCTAACATCTCTTAGTGTTTCTTTCTCCTTCACTGAATTATTTTTCGTTCAATTATTTCCACTGGGTCAAAAAACATAACCTGGATGCCCTGTTCTTCTCCCTCGACCGTCCACATTTCTTTTACCCTTGAATCTACGCTTATGCATATTTAATGCTTACTATTAGTCCTACTGCTGGAGTTTGCTCTATCCTCTCCTGGTGGGATTAAGCTTGTTGTCCTCGCAGATCCTGAGGAGTTGTTCCTGGGGACAGTGTTCCCGAGATGTTAGCACATTTCCGTAGTTTGTAGCCTTGTTGTGTGAAGAAGAGCTTGTCTGGATGTAAGATTCCTGATTCTCACTTTTTTTTAAAGATTTTATTTATTTGAGAGAGAGACAGAGTGACAGAGAGCACAAGTGAGCAGGAGAAGTAGGCTCCCCACTGAGCAGAGGGCCCAATGTGGGGCTCAATCCCATGACCCTGAGATCATGATCTGAGCCAAAGGTAGACGCTTACCCACTGAGCCACCCAGGCACCCCTCACACTTTGTCTTTAAAGTTTCTTTAAAATGGTACTCTCCATTGTCTTTATATATTTTGGTGTAAAATTCTGATGCCAACCTGATTTTTTTTTTTTTAAGGTAACTTAGCCTTTTTACTTAGAGGTTCAGGGGATTTTTTTTTTCCTTAATATTTAAGTTTTATCAGGATATATCTTAGAACTCATGAGCCTGGTTGCATTACTTTAGGTATATAGTGGAGTCTTGGAATGCCTAACAACATTGTTTTCTTTCTAGAAAGTTTTCTTAGATTGCATCTTTAAATTTAAATATTTCATTGCATCGCTTTGCTTTTCTTCAAACTCTCTAGTTATCTCTTTGGTCTTCTATCATTTTTTCCATGTCTCTATGAATCTTTTGGTCTCTTTATTTTCCATCTCATGGCTATTTTATCTTTTTCTTCAATGTCTTGTGTTTTTTTTTTTAAGGTGAATCTGATTTGACTTACTTCTACAAATAGTCGTGTGGGAATGTTTAGTTCAGGTTGTACTGCTAGGCTTTCACCCACTTTATCTTTATTGGAGAATTATTTTCCAATCAGAGCTAACCTGTTCAGATTCTTCTATTAATAATACCTTTGTGGATGTTGTTTGCCAAGTATGCTCATTTTGAAATGGCTTCTCTTTCTGTATGAGCAATAATGGGGTACATAGGCAGGGAGGAGTGTATGTTTGGCTGACACCATTTCTAGTTTGTGGGTGCCCTCTTATCTGTGTTCATTACATTGCAGTCTTTAGAAATTAATAGTGCTTGGTTTTAGTGGGGAGGGGGGACCTTATGTCTCCTGATTTTATTACTACTATCAAAATATCTATAGATGCTTTAATTTCCAGTGCTTATTTCCTTCTTCCATTCACCCCCAATCCTATGCAAAACACTTCCAACCCCTTTCCCCAGGGTAGTACCTTCTGGAGATTCTGATCTGTGTTCCTGCATTCCCAAATCTCTGCCTGTGGATTATTTATCAACCATGCACAGAACCACTGTGTCTCAACATTGTTCCAATTTGGCATTTAGGATGGGAGTCTCACCTCCTGGGAGATGATTTTTGTCCATATTCTGTCATTGGGCCTCTGATATCTTCTTGCTGCCCCCTGTCCTCTGTGTATTGAGCTCTGGAGCTTGGTCTCCTGCTTCAAGCTTTTGATTTCTCTTCCTAAACAGAGATGGAGGGCGCCTGGGTGGCTCAGTTGGTTAAGCGACTGCCTTCGGCTCAGGTCACGATCCTGGAGTCCCGGGATCGAGTCCCGCATCGGGCTGCCTGCTCAGCAGGGAGTCTGCTTCTCCCTCTGACCCTCTTCCCTCTCGTGCTCTCTATCTCTCATTCTCTCTCTCTCTCAAATAAATAAATAAAATCTAAAAAAAAAAAAAAAAAGATGGAAGTCCATAGTAACTGATCCTACTCAGGCTCTAAATGTGGGTTCTGAAAAGCTTTGTTTGCCATACTTGTTGATCTGATTTTGTGTTTGTTTTTTTGTTTTGTTTTTCCATCTAGTAGATGGAGAGAGATGAATATAAGCAACCACTGTCTTTCTCTGGAAACTCAAATGTTTCTTAGATATACCTAAAGTTTACATCTTAGCATTTTTTTCTTAACATGAATGTCTTTCATTAAGACAGCATACTTGTCTCATAGCACTTGTATATAGAGTCCTTTATTTGTACAGTTATGCTTTGAAATAAGCACAATTTTAAGTGAGAAAACCGAGCCTTGGAAAGATTACGTGAATTCTTCAATATCACATACTTACATATATTGGAAGAACTAGAATTCAAATTATAACAATGAGTGCTCTTCCAAAATGAAATAAACAGCTTTTTAAGTTGTGACTCTTTACTAGTGCCAACCCCTCACTCGAATGGAAAATGCCTAATCAGAGTTAAGATCATCACCCCTTGAAGTTGTATGAAAAGTTCCTGCATTGTGTGGATATTTTCTAAGACACTTGTGACATAAATAGATTTGGCCTCTGCCCCCAGTTCCTCACACAGAGCTGCTAGAAACCTTTTAATTTCCTGAGTGGTAGGGGTGATAGGAGGCTCATTCTCAGAGTTCCTAAATCTCTTGGAATTTTTTGGGTAATAAGATCATCTTTTGTTCTAATGAGGTGACTCTTGGTGGGCTCCTCCATGAGTAGCTTCATGATGGGGGCAGGTCACCAGAAAGAATAGGCATGACCAGAAGCTTGAAACTTTCAACCCCATACTTGAGGGGGAGAGAGAGCCTGGAGATTGAGTTAATAATTGATCACACCTATATGGTGAAGCCTCCATAAAAATCCCTTAACTGTAGGCTTCAGAGAATTTGTGGTTTTGGGGAACACCTCCATGTACCAGAAGAGTGGTATCCCCCAACTTCACAGGGACAGAAGTTCCTGTGCTTGGGACATTTCCAGACCTTACACTATGTACCTCTTCATCTGTCTGTTTATCTGTATTTTTTTTATAATAAATTGGTTATAGTAAATATTTCCTTGAGTTTCGTGAACTCTCCTAGTAAATTATCAAACCTTGGGGCAATGGGTGGTGGTTATGGGATGCCATGACCTTGTAGCCAAGTTGGACAGTGGTTACTCTAGGGTCCCATGACTTGAGACTGTCATATAAAGTGAGGCCAGTCTTGTGGGAATGAGCCCTTGAATCTGTGGAGTCTGACACTAACTTCAGGTAGTGTCAGAGTTGGGTTAATTCTAGGACACCCAGTTGGTGTCCAGAAAATTGGAGAGGAAAAACCCCCATGCATTGCTCTCAGTTGTTGTGAGTAAAGAAATAGCTCTTAAAACAGTGGTTCCCAGCCAGGGCGAGATCAAAATCATGTTGAAAGACTTTTTTTAAAAGAGGGAGTCTGGAAACCAAATCCATTGACTCTACTTCTATAAATCTGAGGCAAAACCCATAAATTTGTGTTCTAAATTGTTAATCATTCAGCCAGCCAGCTGATTGCTAATTTCAGCAACTCTCTTGGACACTGGGGTAGAGTGGTTCCTGAACTTAACAGCTCTTGTTCTCGTGGAGTTGACAATCTCATGCGAGAGAAAAAATAGTGATTCAGGAATCACACTGTTGATATAAAAAATGAAATCACAAATGCTCAGATCAGTGATCTGAGAGGGAAAAAACAGAGGAGAGTATAAGAAATTCGTGTGATGTAGCACGAGAGCCTAGAGGAGGCTTCCTTGAGAAAGGGACACTTAGCTGAGACCTGGAAGGTGAGAGTGCTGGCTACTCAGCAAGACCACAGCATGTGCAAAAGTCCTATGGCAGAATGAGAGTGGAGTGTTAGAAGAACCAGAGGAAGCGAAGGATGAGTATGGCTGATGATGAGACCAAGCCGTGTAGGAGCCATGGATAATGAGTTGAGGATTTTGGCCTTGACCATAAAAGCAAAGGAAAATCACTGCTGGCTTACATGCATTCTGTGTGAGCGGAGTGTGGATACTATATTCCCTAGTCAGAGTTGCATTGTTAAATGAAAATCCCAGCTTCTTCGTGGAAGCACTGGAGCAAATGTTCAAAATGGCGGAATTACAGACCAGGATGCTATGGCATTAAAGGGAAAATAATATGAGAACTATTTCAGATGTACCATAAAGAGGACTGGGTGATGGAATTGAATTGGGCTGAGGGTTAAGGTTTGAGGTGTTCTCACCTCAGGTGAACAGGTGAGGTGTCTGTTTTGCGGGCTTGTGTATGTTGCATGGTGGGAAGTCTGATTCATTGGGATAGAGCCATTGAAGTGAACACCATGTAGTGAAGATATTTTGATTGATTCTCAAATATGTTGAGATGGGAGGTACATTTTTGATATCAAAATGGACTTGTTGAATAAGCTATAGAATATATCAGTGTGGAGATCTGCAGACAGGCAAGACAGCACGGTTCCTACCATGACAGGGTGTCCCATTAAGAAAAAATGCCCCCAAAAGAATCCTTGGATAATGGCTTTAGCCATTGAAGAGTATAGTGAAATATCAGGATTATTGGCATCTATTGTGCTGGTGTCATCTATTCATTAAGTAAAACATGATTTTAGAGAACCCAGCCCAGGCTGGAAGCTCTTGGAGTTGTGGTGAACATGCTTCATTATGTCTGTCCTTGTACTATGGTGATTTTTTTTTCTTTTTTGATAATGAGGTAGCATGTACTCTCTCGTGGGAGCTGAAATGACTTCAAAGAAACCTTCACCCATCTTCATTTCTGCAGGAGAGGAGGCAGGAGGCTGCGGAGTGAGCGAATAGGATGTGGAAGGTGGAAAAACAGCCCAATTAAATTGCAGTGGAATGATAGAAGTGAATGAAATTTTGAAAAATAAAAAAAGAAAACACACTCATGCACAAAAAAAAAAACAAAACAAAAAACCCCACAGTATCTCTGGTAAGAGAGTAAGTTCAAAAAGATTTGGAAAAATGCGAAAAAGCGGGGGGGGGGGGGAGTTCGCCAGTTCTGTCAGTTTGCTTCTCTGACCATTTCTCTATTTATTAATTGGCAATGGGTGATATATGCTTCCATCCGCTGCATTTCCAGATAAAAAATGTCAGTGGCAAAAGCAACATTAAATTCAGAGAAGCATCTTGAATTAGAAAGCTAGGGGATCTGTTCCACGAGTTTCCTGGGCAATTGGCTATAGAACAGAATGAGAAGACTGTGTTATAGAGGTTCATCAGTGGCTCGCAGGGATTGATGAGCTGTGAGACCCATGTCATTCTACCAGGAAACAAGAGTTGGCTGATGGCAAACTGAAAGAAATTTGAAAGTTGATCACAACAGCTATTCGTAGGCCACAGATTACCCATACCTGCATTCTTTGTCTTCTCACAATTTCCAGTATTTGTATTTTATCATAGGCCCGCCTTTGATAGTTCATCTCAAATCCTCTTGGGAAACGACACAAATAAATTGTATACATTTATACAAATACAATGTATTTATACAAATAAATACAGGTATACATTGTATACAATGTATATAAATACATTATACAAATAAAATGGACATAAAATGGGACTGGGTTGGTTCCGATCTTAACCACATATGTAGCCAGAATCTGGTATGCAAATGATGACATTTGGTGTTCTCCTTGCTCATGCCCGCTCCCACCGTCTGGCCTCCTGTTACTCTCGGAAAGAGGATGTCAGTGAAATAAGCAAAGTCGTGGACCAGCAAAGCCACCCGGAAGTACCAGCATACTCTACATCTCCTCCCCCGGGAAACAGGGAGCCCACGAGTGCCACTTCGGTGTGTGTGTGCCTTGCACATCTAGGATGGTGGCTCCCCACGCACACACCTGGAGTTTCCTCCCTAATCCATTTTTCCTCTGCACCGAGGGCAGCCTCTCGCCGTGTTCTCACTAATTATCTCTGACATGCAGTTGGCAACCCTGTTTGTGAGGCTTCGTCTATATTCTGCGCTAGGTTGGCCTCACCCCTTGGGAGATGAGAAGATGTGTGTCTTTGAATCAAAAGATCTGAGCATGCAGTCAAGATGTACTCCTGTGATCCCTTAATATACTTTAAGCCAGGACCCCTTTTATTGTCTCTCAGACACCATTTCCCAAATGCACTGCAGTGTCAGCCTATTCTTCAAAGTGCCCTTACAAAGAGCACCTGATGTCTCCAGCTGGAAGAAAAAGCGAAGGACAGACTCCACCCTGCTGCTCTTCACTCAGGGCCTGAGAACATGTCAGGAGAAAGCACTGTTTTTCCCACTGAGATGGGGGTAAATGGAGAATGTTTGAATTGCAGAGTCTTCTGAAGATGGTAGTGTGTGTGTGTGTGTGTGTGTGTGTGTGTGTGTGTGTGTGTGTGTG
>NW_027397092.1:9161802-9187511 GCF_003265705.2 Callorhinus ursinus | reverse complement strand
TGTGTGTGTGTGTGTGTGTGTGTGTGTGTGTGTGTGTGTGTGTGTGTCTGCGCGCGTGTGTTGGTGGGGGGGGTGGTTCTTAGTGTAGCGCTGATTGCACAAGCGAGATCACATATGGAAAATTAAACATAACGAAACTCAAACATTCTCTTGCTTGGAAGGTGATGCATTTGAGCAGGAGGCTGCCCTCCTGCTCTTCCTTATAATCTTTGCAAAATTGAAAGGAAATTCTTCGGTCAAGAGCCATACAGAAAACCCTTTGCCGGCCAGACTGGGCCATCAGACTAGAGTAAGAAGACCTCAGTTTTGGATTCCCTGGGATTGTAACTGCAACATTACAGTAGGTTTTCATTGATAATATGAAAACAAAGAATGTGTTTACAGGGCACCTTACTCCCTAGTCCTTGTGCTTCCTCCTATGTTCTTGGAGCTCCATGCACTACAACACACAGAGACTCCCTTTTGCTCCTTTTCTCACTCTACTTTAGGGAAAGGCAGTTCTGGTAAGACAGTGACTTCGGGCAAAACAGCTGAGCATGCTGGGCTCAATCCACCCCTTCTTCCTCGTAGACATCAACCAACCATTCATTCATTCACCAGATAGTATCGAGGGCTTACATATTATCAGATACCTTTCTAGCCACTGGAATTGAAGCAAATAAAATAGACCAATGTGAATGAAATAGACAAAGAACTCCTCTTCTAATAGGAGGCACAGAAAATAAATGTAAGAGACCTAAGTGCTTTTAAAGTGGCAAGTGCAGGGGCACCTGGGTGGCTCAGTCGGTGAAGCGTCTGCCCTCAGCTCAGGTCATGATCCCAGGGTCGGGATGGAGCCCCACGTCGGGCTCCCAGCTGGGCGGGAATCTCCCTCTCCCACTCCGCCTGCTTGTGTTCCTGCTCTTGCTGTCTCTCTCTCTGTCAAATAAATAAATAAGATCTTTAAAAAAATAAAATAAAGTGGCAAGTGCAACCATGATGGGCACTGAGCCGTGTCTAGCATTGTTGAATCATTCGTACACCTGAAACTAATATAACACTGCATGTTGACCCTACTGGAAGTAAGATTAAAAACTTAATACAGAAAACAAAGTGGGAAGTGTCGAAGGAAAAGCTGTGGAGTAGAGAGAAGACATATCGAGGGGCGGGTGCCGAAATTTTAGAAGGGAAGGCCGGGTGCTAAAGCAGAGGGTTCCTGCAGGCTTTGACAAAGAGCAAGGAACCAGACTGTCTGGAGCCCAGAATTAACGTAATTTGACTTGTGTTTTAATAAAATCGCTCGGCTCCTGTCCTAAGACTCAACCGGGGGAGATGGGAGGTTGTGACAAGAAGAGGGAACTGACGTGACGGTGCTAGCAGGGACGGTGGTGAGGAGGAACAAGACTCTGAGCGTGTTTGAAGTATGGATGGCAAAACTTGCTGGCAGACGACACGCAGGGCGAGGAAAGGTAAGCGTTAAGAACGGAGATGTGCGTCAAAGACTTTGAAGTGCATGACCGAAGAATGGATTTGCAATGAAGTGAGGTGGAAAGACCGGGGTGGGACCTGTTTGGGGTGGGGCTGCGAGTGAAAATCAGGAGTTCAGTCTTAGATACATTGGCGTTTAAGACGCTTATCAGACATCCGGGTGGAGCTGGTAAGGTGCTCAGAGGAGAAGCCCGAACCTGACATCAGCTCGGACCTGCACGCGATCACTCTAGAAGGTGAATATGGTCAGAAAAATAAATGTGGCACAAGGACTCATCCCTGGACACTCCCAACATTTAGAACTTCGAACAAAAGAAATGAGCAACAGAGGAGACGGGAGAGGTAAGAGTGCCAAGTGGGGTGAAGCATGTCTTTGTGCAGGATCCATTGCTCATCCTCTGGGGGACAGTTCCCACTCCTGCCTGGGTCTGCCTGGGGAGTTCCACCATGCTTTGTTCTTCAACCTTCACAACGGCTGCTTGGCTAATGAACTTGGATGAAGCCATGTCCTTCAACCTGATCTCAAGTGCCACTTTAGTTTCTTCTCAAAGTGCTCAGACCTGGGTGAGAGAGAATGGTGTTCTACCTCAGGCCTCCCTCGGAGCCTCCTAAAAGAAAAACTGAACAAGTGCATTTAGTCTGAGAAAGTATTTCTTTTTGTGATTTTTTTTTTTATGCCAAGAATCAAAGGGAATCTATATTTAGGGTACAATATTTTATTGTTTAACAAATAAAGGCAATACATTTTAAAAACAAACCATAGCATTTTTGTCCAATATTAGGTTTTAGTTTTCCTTTAAGAGTTACTCTTGACAAAGGGGCGAGCTCTTCTTAGTTCTCCTATAGTTGAACTTTTTTTGGGTGGTCATGTGTCTTAAGCCTTGGTAACAAACTGATTTTCTTTGAATGTTGACATTTTCTTTTTGGCAAATGTGTCTGGGCATATTTACAAAGTCAGCTCCTAGCCACAGCTGAAGTCACTGGGGACCGGTAATCAACATTTTTTGACAGGATCAAGTATCATGTGTGGGTTTGGAATATGCCTATGTGGGAAAAGAAGAGAAAAATGCAGGAGGCGTCCATACCAAAGTGGTTACATCTCAATGCACTCCTCGCTTAACAGAGTCTCACATCTTTGCGACTCTTGCCCTAATGTTTTCTGTTTTCCTAAGAGAAGGGTGCTTCCTCTTCTTTGGGAAAAAAAACTTCTTCAATATTATTTCGGTGACTTTATTTCCTAGTTAAATTTACACTTGATAGTAAAAAAAGACCCTTTCAATTAAGTTCATGCAAGTTTATTATAAAACCTTAGCCTTATACTGAAGTATGTAAAAAGGAGACAGAAAACCCAAGTTAGAATCACAAGATTTAAATACATATAGGTATTAATATTGTGCTGTCCATACTTATTTTTTTACTTATACAGTATTTTAATTTACTTCCAAAAATGCATCATGTTATACATACTATGAAAATTGATTTTAACCACTTCCTAAGGTATGCTCAATTCTAGTAAAGATTCCATGAATGCTACTTGAAAAGAAGAGGAATTTTCTGTTCTCAAAAACTAGAGCTTGATATAAAACACTAATTAAGATTACCTTCCTGGTTCTGTATTCACATACTCTGTATTTTTTACTACTCTTCTTGTTCTGTGAGATAATCTCAGGTTTTCATTTTTTGCTTTAAATTTTAACTTTTGTCAATTTTCAACAGAGTTCTGTAACATGGCTCAGTTTTAGGCAGTATCCTTCCTCAAAAAGTTACCCTCTTTAAGAATAGAACAAAGGTGGAGGTATTACACTTGCTGATTTCAAAATGTGCTACCAAGCTCTAGGAACCAAAATGGTATGGTACTGGCACAAAAACAGACACCTAGATCAATGAAATGGAATAGAGAACCCAGAAATTAGCCCACACTATATATGATCGTTCGATCTATGACAGAGAAGTCAAGAATATACAATGGGGAAAAGACAGTCTCTTCAAAGTAATGGTGTTAGTAAGACTGGACCACTGTCTTGCACCATATACAAAAGCAAATTCAAAATAGGTTCAAGACCTGAATGTTAACACCTGAAAGCATAAAACATCTAGGAGAAAACACAGGTAGGAAGCTCTTTTGACCTCGGTTTTAGCAATATGGTCTTGGACCAGTCTCTTCAGGCACATGCCACAAGAGCTAAAGTAAATGAAATCACATTAAACTGAAAAGCTTTGCATGCTGAAAGAAACCATCAACAAAATGAAAATGCAACTTAGTGAATGTGTCAAGATAGGTACAAATCAAACATCTGATAAAGGGTTAATATCCAAAAAATATATAAAGAGCTCACAGGACTTATTGGTTTTTTGTTTTGTTTTGTTTTAAGAACTTATTTATTTGAAAGATAGCACACAGGAGCATGAGTGGGGGGAGGGGCAGAGGGAGAAACAGACTCCCCAGTGAGCACAGAGCCTGACGTGGGGCTGGATCCCAGGACCCCAAGATTATACTGAAGTCACGTGCTTAACTGAGCACCTAGCCACCCCTAATGTGTGTGTGTGTGGGGGGGTTGTAATATTTATTTATGTATTAGAGAGCAAGCATGCAAGTAGGGGGAGGGCCAGAGGGAGAGGGAAAGAGAGACTCCCAAGCAGACTTCAGGCCCAATGGAGAGGCCAACACTGGGCTCGAACTCAACGACCCCAAGATCATGACCTGAGCTGAAATCAAGAGCTGGACGCTCAACCGAGTGAGCCACCCAGGTGCCCCACAACTTAATGTTTTTAAAAAACAATTCAAAGAATAGGCAGAGGTCCTGAATAGACATTTTCCCAAAGAACACCTACAGATGGCCACAGGGACACAAAAGGTGCTAAATACCCCTAATCATCAGAGAAATGCAAATCAAAACCATAGTGAGATATTAGCTCACACCCAGTAGATTTGTTACTTTTGTTTTTCTTAGTAATAACTAGTGTTGGTGAGGATGTGGGGAAGAGGAACCCTTCTTTGCTTCTGGTGGGCACGTAATTTGGTGCAACCCCTGTGGGAAACCAGTACAGCGGTTTTTCGAAAAATTTAAAGTAGCACTACCATATGATCTGGTGATTCCATTTCAGAATACTTATCCAAAGAAAATGAAAACACCAGTATGAAAACATATGTGCAACTGTATGTTCGTTGTAGCTTTATTTTCAGTAGGCAAGATACTGAAGCAACCTGTGTCCACCAGCGAATGAATGGATAAAGAAGTTGTGCTCTCTGTATAGTGTGTGTATGTATATACATATGGAATACATGTATGTGTATTATAGGAAATATCACTCATAAAAAAGAATGAAATCTTGGTATTTATGACCATGTGGATGGACCTAGAGAGTATCATGCTAAATGAATTAAATCTGATAGACGAAGACAAATACTGTATGATTTCACTTACTTGTGAGCTTTAAAACACAAAGGAACAAAACAAAGCAGAAACAGACTCACATTTAGAGGAACAAATTTTGGTTACCAGATGGGGGAGGTTTTAGGGGCCCATGAAATAGGTGAAGAGCATTAAGAATAACAAACTTTGTGTTATAGAGTAAATCATGGGAATGTAATGTACTGCAAAGGGAATATAGTCAATAATATTGTGATAACTTTTTATGGTGACAGATCATAACTGGACTTCCTGTGGGGATCATTTCGTAATGTATAAAAATATTGAATGACTGTGACATACATCTGAAACTAATAGGATAGTATATGTCAACTATACTTCAAAAAATTATCCCCTTGAATGGTTTTTATTTTGAATTTCACTGGATCTGTTATTAATATGGTGACCCTTGGTTTTTTATTTCTTTGCATTTTCTTCATACATTTTACCCATTTTCTGAGTTACTCTCTTTTAAGTGTATATGTAATAGGTAGCATGAACAACAGTTGGATTCTGAATCAAATGAAGTATCTTTATGTTTTTCTTTCAAATATCTGAATTCACTCACATTGATTATACCACATAATAAGTAATATTTATGCTTACAATTTTTTTGTTTTCCTTTTTGGAATACTTTTTGACTCATTTCATTTTCCTCATAATTTTCTATGACACATTGACATTCTTATTACTCCACCTTAGCCACTCTTTATGTTTCATTCTATTGTTATATTTGTCTTTAAAAAATGAACACCATCTTTGTACAGTTAACACTCTAGTGAAATAATGGCAGTTGACTTTTTAATTAAACTTTTTAGGGGAATTTTAGATTTATCTCAAACTTGAATGGAAGTACAGAGAATTTTCTCTACCCCCTCTCCATTCATACATAGAAGCTCATCCCCCACCAGACTATACATTTGTTATAATCAGTGAACACACATCAGCATGTAATTATCACCCAAAGTCTGTAGTTTATGTAGGGGTTCACTCTTGATATTGTACATCTTAATGAGTTTTGACAAATGTATCCACTATTGTAGTAACACAGAGAATGGTTCTACTCTTCTTCAGTGCTCTGTTCATTCGTCCCTCTACCCTAACTGTTGGTAACCAGTGAACTTTTTACTGTTTCTATACTTTTGCCTTTTCTAGAATGTCATATAGTTGTGATCATGCAGCTTGAAGAGCTTTTCCCCTTGATTCCCTTCACACAGTAGTACTTAAGTTTCCTCCATGTCTTTTCAAAGCTTGATAGCTCATTTCTCTTTAGCACTGAAAAATAGACTATTGTCTGGATGTATCACAGTTTATTTACCCATTTACCTCCTGAAGGACATCTTGGTTGCTTCCAGGTTTTGGCAATTAGGAATAACAGTGCTGTAAATATGCGTGGGCAGGTTTTTGTGTGGATGTAAGTTTCCAGTTCATTTGGGTCAATTCCAAAGAGTGTTATTGCTAAATCATATGATAAAGTCATGTACTATTTTGCAGTCCCACCAGCAGTGAATTGAGAGTCCATATTGCTCCCCATCCTTGCCAGCACTTAGTGTTGTCAGTGTTTTGGATTTTGGCGAGTATAACAGGTATGTAGAGTGGTATCTCATTGTTGTTTAAATTTGTCAATTTCTAACAACATATGATGATAAACATATTTTCATATGCTCACTTGGCATCTGTATAACTTCTTTGGTGTCTGTTCAGGTCTTTGCCTACTTTTTTAAATTGGTTTTTCTTTTATTATTGAGTGTTAAGAATCTTCATATATTTTGCATCACAATCCTTTATCATACATGCCTCTAAAAATGTTTTCTCTCAATCTGTAGTCTCTCTTCACATACTCTTGATACTGTATTTAGCAGAGCAGAAGTTTTTGATGAAGTCTGTATTCGATATTTCTCTCATGGATTGTGCCTTTGGTTTTGCATTTAAAAATGCAAGGTCACCAAAATTTTTTCCTATGGTATTTTCTAGGAGTTTTATAATTTTTCTTTTTACATTTAGGTCCCTGATTCATTTTGAGTCTTTTTTTTTTTTGTGAATGGTGTAAGGTCTGTGTCTATATTCATTTCTTTGCATGTGTGTGTCCAGTTGGCCCAGCACTCTTTGTTGGAGAGTCTGTCTTTGCCCCATTGCATTGCCTTTGCTCATTTGTTAAAGTTGACCATTATTTATGTGGGTCTAATTGTGAGCTCTCTAATATGTTCATTGATCTGTTTGTCTCTTCTTTCACCAATACCATACTATAGTGCAAGAGGTGGGTATAAGACACAATAAAAAAAGTAAGTGAAAATGAAAAGCTGTATTAAAAAGTACAGTACCTCAAGGTTAACTGTAAAGCTGTATAATCAAGACAGCGTAGCTTTATAGTAAGTCCTCAAGTAAGGTAGCATCAGCCCTCCAGTTCTGTGTTTCTCCTTCAGGATTGTGCTCATTGTTCTGGGCTTTGTGCCTCTACATAGAAAATTTAGAATTAGTTTGTCAATATCCACAAAATAACTTGCTAGGGTTTTGATTGGGATTAAGTTGAATCTCTAAGTCCAGTTGGAAAGAATCAACTACCTTGGCCATATTGAGTCTACACATGAACATAGAGTATCTCTCTATGTAATTCTTCCTCGATATTTTTCATCTGTGTTGCCCTCATAGATGTCTTATATCTACTTGGTTGTATTTATACCTAAGTACTTCATTTTTGGATGTGCTAAGGTAAATGGTAATGTATTTTTAATATCAAATTCCACTTGTTCATTGTGTTATATAGGAAAGGAATTGACTTCTGTATATTAACCTTGTATCTTATAATCTTGCTATAGTCGTTTAACAGTTTCAGGAGATATCTTGTTGATTCTTTTCAGTTTCTTTACATAGATGATACTATCATACACTAATAAAGAGTTTTCTTTTTCTCCAATATGTATATGTTTTATACCCACTTTTTGTCTTACTAAATGAACCATGACTTCTAGAACAGTGCTGAGAGGGAACATCCTCACCTGTTAATGATCTTAGCAGAAAAACAGTTTTTCATCATTAAGTATGGTGTGAGCTGTAGGGGTTTGTTGTTGTTGTTGTTGTTTATCAGGTTGAAGAAATTTCCTTCTAATCCTTGTTGGCAGAGAGTTTTTATCATGAGTGGGTTTTTGATTTTGTCAATTAACTGTTCTGCATGTATTGACAGGATCATGTGGTCTTTTCTTCCTTAGCCTGTTGATGTGTTGGATTATGTTAATTTTTTAATGTAAAAGCAGCCTTGCATACCTGGGATAAATCCTTCTTGATTGTGGTGTATAATTCTTTTTTATATGTTCTTGGATTCAATTTACTAATTTTTAGGGATTTTTACATTTATGTTCAAGAGAGATAGTGGTCTGTAGCTTTCTCACCTTGTAATGCTTGCTGTTTCTGGTGTTAAGATAACGCTGGTCTCATAGAATGAGTTATTAAGCATTCCTTATGCTTCTGTCTTCTGAGAGAGATTGTAGAGGATGGATATAATTCATTTGGAAAAATAGATATAGGCCTATTCAGACGGTGTGTTTCTTCTTGTGTTAGTTTTGGCAGATTCTGTCATTCAAGGAACCGGTCCAGTCATTCATATTACCAAATTTGTGTGCATAGAGTTGTCCATAGTATTTCTTTATTATCCTTTTAGTCTCCATGGATCTGTAGTGATGTCCCCTCTTTCATTTCTGATTTATTTGTGTCAACTCTTTTTTTCTTACTTAGCTTGGTTATAGGCCTATTAATTTTATTGATCATCTCAAAGAAGCAGCTTTTGGGTTCATTGGTTTTTCTCTATTGATTTGCAGTTTTCAATTTCATTAACGTCTGTCTTATTATTTTTTCTTCTGTTTAGTTTGCATTTAATTTGTGCTGCTTCTATTTTCCTAAGATAAAAGCTTAGATTATTGATTTTAGACATTTCTTCTTTCCTAATATTTGCATTTAATCCCATAAATTTTCCTCTAGACTGCTTTCACTCCATCTCACAAATTCTTCTAAGTTCTATTTTATTTCCATCTAGTTCAAAATATTTTTAAAATTTCTCTTGAGAATTCTTCTTTGACTATCTGCTATTCAGAAGTGTGTTGTTTAATCTCAAAGCATTTGGGATTTTCCAACTATCTTTCCATTAATGATATCTTTTTTTAACATTTTATTTATTAAGAGAGAGACAGTGAACAGAGGGAGAGGGAGAAGCAGACTCCCCACTGAGCAGAGAGCCTGATACAGGACTCGATCCCAGGACCCTGAGATCATGACCTGAGCCAAAGGCAGACACTCAACCAACTGAGCCACCCAGGCACCAGTCCATTATTGATTTCTGATTTAATGCTGCTGTGGTCTCAAAGTAGACATTTGGTGATTTCTCTGCCTTTAAATTTGTTATGGTCCAGAATATGGTCTGTATGGGGGCATATTCCATAAGAGCTTGAGAAAAATGCATATTCTGCTATCGTTGAATAGTCTATAAATGTTAATTATATCCAGTTGGTTGACGGTGCTTTAAATCCAGCTGTGTTCTTACTAACATTCTTTCTGATGGATTTGTCCATTTCTGATAGAGGAGTATTAAAATGCCCACCCATAAGAGTAGATTCATTTATTTTTCCTTGGAATTTTATCAGTTTTTACCTTAAATATTTTGTCGCTCTGATGTTGGGTGCATACACCTTAAGGACTGTGTTGTCTTTGCATATTGACTCCTTTGTCATTATGTCATGCCATATTTATCCTTTCATCCCTGATAACTTTCCTTGTTCTGAAATCTGTTCTGTCTGAAATAGTGATTTCTTTTCATTAGTGTATTAGGGTTATTTATTTCTGTAGAGGAACACGAAATAGGAGATGGATGGATGGGAAGTTTCACTATAGGAATTGGCTCACATGATGATCATACAAGTTGAGAAATCTCATCATCTGCTGTCTGTAACGTAGAGAACTGAGAAAGCCAATGGTATAACTCAGTCTGAGATGAAGGGCCAAGAACCATGAAAGCAGAAGTTGGATGTCTTAGCTCAAGCAGAGAGTGGGCGAATTCACCTTTCCTCCCCCTAACTTTTTATTCAGGCCCTCAGTGGATTGGATGATACCCACCCACACTGGGGAGAACCATCTGCTCTATTCAGTTCACCAGTTCAAATGCTCATCTTTTCTATAAACACCATCACAGACACTCACAGAAATAATGTTTTGCCAACTATCTAGGCATCCTTTTACCCAGTCGAGTTGACATATAAAAATAACAATCTCAGTTAGTGTTACCATGGTCTGTTTTTCTCTTTCCATTTACTTTTAATCTCTGTGTTTGTATTTGAAGTAGGTTTCTTATAGACAGTGTTTAGTTGGGTTTTGTTTTTTGATTCATTTTGTTAATCTCTATATTTTAATTGTTATATTTCTATCACGGACACTAAAAGTGATTATTGAAATGGTTAGACTCATGCCTACCATATTTGTTACTGTTTTCTGTTTATTACCTGTGTTCTTTTCTATTTTTGCCTTTCACACTTCTTTCTGTCTTGAGATTTGAGAATTTTATATGATTCCTTTTTCTATTTTTTCTTAGCATATTATCTATGCCTCCTTTGCAACTTTTTTTAGTGGTTGCCCCAGAGTTTGCAAAATACATTTCACCTATTCCAATCCACTTTGACCTAATACCATACCGCTTTACAGGTAGTGCAAGTAGCTCACAATAACAAAATATGTTTTTATTATTACTATTATATTAATCACCATACATTACATCATTAGTTTTTGATGTCGTGTTCCATGATTCATTGTTTGCATATAACACCCAGTGCTCCATGCAGAACGTGCCCTCTTTAATACCCATCACCGGGCTAACCCATCCCCCACCCTCTCCCCTCTAAAACCCTCAGTTTGTTTTTCAGAGTCCATAGTCTTTCATGGTTCATCTCCCCCTCTGATTTCCCCCGCTTCATTCTTCCCCTCCTGCTATCTTCTTCTTCTTCTTCTTCTTTTTTTTAACATATTATTTGTTTCAGAGGTACAGGTCTGTGATTCAACAGTCTTACACAATTCACAGTGCTCACCGTAGCACATACCCTCCCCAGTGTCTATCACCCAGCCACCCCATCCCTCCCACCCCCCACCACTCCAGCAACCCTCAGTTTGTTCCCTGAGATTAAGAATTCCTCATATCAGTGAGGTCATATGATACATGTCTTTCTCTGACTGACTTATTTCACTCAGCGTAATACCCTCCAGTTCCATCCGTGTCGTTGCAAATGGCAAGATTTCATTCCTTTTGATGGCTGCATAATATTCCATTGTGTGTGTGTGTGTGTGTGTGTGTGTGTGTGTGTGTGTGTGTGTGTGTGTGTGTACACCACATCTTCTTTATCCATTCACCTGTCGATGGACATCTTGGTTCTTTCCATAGTTTGCCTATTGTGGACATTGCTGCTATAAACATCGGGGTGCACGTACCCCTTCGGATCCCTACATTTGTATCTTTGGGGTAAATACCCAGTAGTACAATTGCTGGATCATAGGGTAGCTCTATCTTCAACTTTTTGAGGAACCTCCGTACTTTTAACAAAATATTCTTAATTCCTCCCTCCAGTTCCTTGTATCAGCATTGTCATTCCTTTCACTTACATATAGGCATATTCACATATATATGCATACATAAGCATACATAATTGAATACCGTGGTGTGATTATTTTGGCTAATAAATTGTTATCTGTCATCTCAATTAAAAATAATAAAAATCTAAGCTTTTGTTTTACCTTCACTTAGTCCTTCTCTCACACTCTTCCTTTGTTTATATAGTTCTGGGTTTCTGATCTATTATCATTTTTCTTCTCAGAAGAACTTCTTCTAACATTGCTTACAAGGCCAACCTACTGACAACAGATTCCCTCAATTTTTGTTTGAGAAAGTGTGTATTGCTTTTTTGATTTTGAAGGATAATTTCACAGGGTACAGAATTCTAGGTTGCCTTTTTTTCTTTCAACTTTTACTGTATTTCACTCCATTCCCTTCTTGTGTGGTACCTGAGATCTTGCATATAATTCTTATCTTTGCTCATGCATAGGTAAGGCATTTTTTGTTTTTATTCTCTGGCTTCTTTCAAGATTATTTACTTTAGATTGTCTGAAGTTTGAAGGTGATCTGCCTAGGTGTAGTGTTGTTTTTTATTGGCTTTTAATCTACTGCATGTTCTCTGATTCCTGGATCTGTGCTTTGATGTCTAACATTGATATGGCAGAACTCTGTTACTGTGGCTCCAAATAGTTCTTTTGTTCCTTTCCCTTTCTTTGCCCTCTAGTGTTCTTATCACAGGTTACAGCTTTTGTACTTATCCCATAGTTTTTGGATATTCTGTTAAGGTTTTCTTTCCAGTTTTTTCCTCTTTGCTTTTCAGATCTGGAGGTCTCCATCATATACTCAAGCTCAGAGGGTCTTTCCTCAACTGTGTCCAGTCTGCTAATGAGCCCATCAAAAGTTACACTGGTTTTGATTGCTAGAGTTTTTTTATTTTTAGAATTTCCATTTTTCTCCTTATATTATCCATTTGTTCTTACATTTTTTCTACTTGTCCCATTAAAGCCATTTGCATATTACTCACGGTTTTAAAAAGTTCTTTGATAATTCCAACCTACCTGCCATATCTGTCTCTGGTTCTGATGCTTTTATAGTCTTTTCATACTGTGTTTGCCTTTTGGTGTGACTTGTAATTTTTTGCGAGAGGTAGACATGAGGTACTAGTGAAAAGGAATTGCAGTAAATACACCTTTAGTAATGTGGGAAGGTGTGGGGGAGAGGATGCTTTCTGTATTTGTCCTGTGATTTGGTTTTAGTTTCTTGGTGAAACCATGCTCCTGGACTGTGAACTTCACCTGTGTTTTTCAGTTCCTTCCATACTCCCCTTAGGTGGAACCAGATGGCTAGTGGGGGCTGGTGTTGTTTAGGCTCTGGTAGAATAATTTCTCTTGAGGTAACAGAGCACTCTGGCGTATTTCACCATGGTTCCATTTTCCGTCCTCCACCCAAAAGCTTAAGGGGATTTTTCTCTGACATTCACTGTGACAATCTGGTAGAACTCTGGGAGCTGAAACTTATAAAAGTGTGGGATTCCCCCATATGACTGGTTCCCCTGGGGTTTTCGTCTCTAAGGCTTGTCCGTTCTGAACTTCTAGCAATTCATCAATTACATGTCAGATTTACCTACTCTGGTACTGATTTCTTTGAAGATTTCTGCTCCAGTAATTTTTAATTTTCTGTATCCTCTTTTCTGTCTTTGGGGTGGCAGTTTGCCTTGTGATCTTCCTTCTCTAATGAATGGGTCTAAGAAGCATTTTTGATATTTCTGTTTGTTTAGATTTTTGCTAGTTAGAATAGAGTAGCAATGTCTGAGCGCCTTTCATGCTGGATGGGAAACCAGAAGTCCCTGACAATTGACTCTTTTCTTTGTAAATTAAAGAATCAGTACATTCAAACTTCCCTCCACATCCTTTTACGTATAGTTTTTTTTATTATTATTAAATTATTCTTTTAGTTATTATGGTTCTTCTCCTTGGCTCTAAGGAATTAGTTTGAAAATAAATTTTCCTTTGTTTTTGTTTGTTTTGAAAGTTTATTCAATTTATTTAAACAACAACAAACAATTCACCCATAACCTCCCTCCTGACCACCCCCAAGCCATGAATGAGAAAGGAAGGAGCCTCCTAAGAAATAAGAACTAAACAATGAGCAACTCAGGTCATCCTTTAAAAAAAAAAAAACATTTACCTACTGCTGATTGCAGCTGAAATAGAACCAAGTGTTTATTTTTTCTGATTTTTTAAAACTCCCTATTGGGCAAGTTCCTCTTCTGGAGCTGAGTCAAACGGGAGTTTGCTGAGCCTCGATCACTTGGCTGATAACCACAGAGTGTTTCCTGGCTCTGTTTCAGAGAAAGGGACTTGAGCTGCAGGCCCACCTCCTGTTCCTATTCCCACAAAACTGCCCTGAGTGTGGGCTGCCAGTCACAAGTGCCATGCTGTAGGCTCTGTGTGGGCTGCCTGCCTTCCCTGCAGAAGCCTTCCTCCCGGTACTTTCCCGACCTCCCTCAGAAGGGTTATGGGTCTTTGAGGCAGCCTGGGCTTCGAATGTGCCAGAAACACCTCTGGCTCCCTGGAGAAGGGCAGTTCTTGCTCTCTTCTCTGCCCCACCTTCCCACCCTGTTTCAGCCAGCCTGAAGTCTTATCTGGTTTGGGGGCTACATTCCTGTAAAGGAGAGAGAAAGCCCTTTTTCTCTAATTTAGGAAGTTGTGTTTTTTGGTCAAATCTAGTTTTTATTTGAAGACTCAATTCTAATGACTAACACATGTGTATTTTTTAATTCCTTTAAATCATCTCTTTTGGGGGCAGAGTAGATCTTCAAATCCCTGAGGTCTTTTTTTTTATTTTATTATGTTAGTCACCATACAATACACCATTAGTTTGTTTTGTTTTATTATGTTAATCACCATACATTACATCATTAGTTTTTGATGTACTGATCCACACTTGATTGTTTTCATATAACACCCAGTGCTCCACGCAGTACATGCCCTCCTTAATACCCATCACCGGGCTAACCCATCCCCCTTCCCCCTCCCCTCTAGAACCCTCAGTTTGTTTCTCAGAGTCCATAGTCTTTCATGGTTCATCTCTCCCTCCGATTTCCCCCCTTCATTTTTCCCTTCCTTCTCCTAATGTCCTCCAAGCTATTCCTTATGTTCCACAAATAAGTGAAAACATATGATAATTGACTTTCTCTGCTTGACTTATTTCACTTAGCATAATCTCCTCCAGTCCCACCCATGTGGATGTAAAAGTTGGGTATTCATCCTTTCTGACGGCTGAGTAATATTCCACTGTATATATGGACCACATCTTCTTATCCATTCATCTGTTGAAGGGCATCTCGGCTCTTTCCACAGTTTGGCTATTCCAGACGTTGCTGCTATGAACATTGGGGTGCATATGGCCCTTCTTTTCACTACCTCTGTGTCTTTGGGGTAAATACCCAGGAGTGCAATTGCTGGGTCATAGGGTAACTCTATTTTTAATTTTTGGAGGTACCTCCACACTGTTTTCCAAAGTGGCTGTACCAACTTGCATTGAGGTCTTTTAATAAGAAGCTGTCTACATGTGGACTATGCTGCCCAATTTCTTGCCTATTTGAATGTATCTTTCTATTTCTTTCACCCTGTTAATGCCAGATTGATTGGGTTTAACATTTCTAGGTGACAGGTTTTTTTTTTACTGTAAATATTACTTCCCTCTTTACTGGCACTTCACATTCAAAAAGATATTTGGGGACTTTTTTTTCCCTTGGATACCTGATCCTTTGTTTTTTAAATGAGTCTCAGTATGGCTCATTTTTTTTCCAGTAAATTTGCCTGTTATATGCATGGTAAGCAGTTTCGACATGTGGAAACAGGTAATTCTTGAGATCAAGAATTTTTTCCCTAAAAACTTTGAATATTCTTTTTATTGTTGCTGATGTTTGTTTTCTTAAGAAAACCTAATTAATAAAGGAGAGGCCTCCTTATTCATCAGCTTGTCTTCCCTCCATTTGTTCTCTTTTCACTTTTTTTATTTGAGGTAATTTTCTCAAGGCCAGGATTGGGCTCAGGGACTCAGTAGTCTGTACGATCGGGATTGGAATTATGTGTCCTCTTCAGGACTTTCTTTAGCCCTGCCGACTTCTTTTCCAGTTCACTTTGTTAGCTCATCATCTGGTACTTCATTCACTGACTGTAGCTTTCATGCAGCAGGATGAGGAAGGCCAAGGGGTGGTCTCAGCTCCAGCATGGAACCTCTTCCTTGAGGGAAATTGAGTATTGGCTTTTGGTGTGTCCATTTCATTGTATTTAATCTGTTCTCTCTGTGGCTAAAATCCCTTCTACTTTTTGTGGTTCCTGAGTTAAGGAGTGATCATGTATTTTTTTTACCCCCTCTGGCTTTTTAAGAATTTGCTTTTTGTTTGTAATTGTGTTCAGCTTCAGTGGAAAACAGTCTCTAAACCCAGCTTTTTACCAGCTTTTCCAGAAGTTCTCAGTCTCATCTTTGAAAACATGTTGCAGAAGAACCTTTGTTTCTTTTCGTGAACACCATTTCATTTTTATCACACTGAAAAAGATGGGTGAAAGATGAGAGAGCATTAGGAGGAAGGTTAGTTGCTAATACCTAGAAGTGGGTATGTCCTGTAATGGGTCCTCTTTTGATAAAAGTGTGTGTATTTTATTGCAGTTAGAATTTTCATAACTACAGATTGCAAAGATGCTCTCTAAAATCTGTGCTTACTTACTGTCCACCCAAATATTACATAAAACAGGTGAATTAAGACATATACCCTGACACCCTGTTCATTGAGCCTTTATAATCCATGTAATCCACGTATTTTTTTTTAATTTTTTTTATTGTTATGTTAATCACCATATATTACATCATTAGTTTTTGATGCAGTGTTCCATGATTCATTGTTTGTTCATAACACCCAGTGCTCCATGCAGAACGTGCCCTCCTCAATACCCATCACCAGGCTAACCCATCCCCCCACCCCCCTACCCTCTAAACCCTCAGTTTGTTTTTCAGAGTCCATCATCTCTCATGGTTCGTCTCCCCCTCTGACATACTCCCCTTTTCTTCCTCTCCTGTTATCTTCTTCTTTTCCTTTTTTCTTAAAATATGTTGCGTTATTTGTTTCAGAAGTACAGATCTGTGATTCAACAGTCTTGCACAATTCACAGCGCTCACCGTAGCACATACCCTCCCCAATGTCTATCACCCAGCCACCCCATCCCTCCCACCCCCAACCACTCCAGTAACACTCAGTTTGTTTCCTGAGATTAAGAATTCCTCATATCAGTGAGGTCATGTGATACATGTCTTTCTCTGATTGACTTATTTCACTCAGCATAACACCCTCCAGTTCCATCCACGTCGTTGCAAATGGCAAGATCTCATTCCTTTTGATGGCTGCATAATATTCCATTGTGTATATATACCACCTCTTCTTTATCCATTCATCTGTCGATGGGCATCTTGGCTCTTTCCACAGTTTGGCTATTGTGGACATTGCTGCTATAAACATTGGGGTGCACCTACCCCTTCGGGTCCCTACATTTGTATCTTTGTGGTAAATACCCAGTAGTGCAATTGCTGGATCGAACGGTAGCTCTAATTTCAACTGTTTGAGGAACCTCCATACTGTTTTCCAGAGGGGTTGCACCAGCTTGCATTCCCACCAACAGTGTAGGAGGGTTCCCCTTTCTCCACATCCCCGCCAACATCTGTCGTTCCCTGACTTGTTAATTTTAGCCATTCTGACGGGTGTGAGGTGGTATCTCATTGAGGTTTTGATTTGTGTAATCCACGTATTTTAATTAACTAGCTTCTTTGGCTCACAGAAATGTATTCAATGAATAAATTTTTTTCTTTTTCCTTTTCTTGTTTCTTTCTTTTATAAAATCAAATTTACCTAAACACTTCATTTAATGACTATTAATTAAAAGTAAACAAATATTTCTACATCGCTCTCTAATTTTGAATAGACTATCCAGAATACCATTTCCCCAAAATAGCTTACTAACCTTTAGAGTTCTGCTTGAAACACACCCAAGTGGCTGCTTTATAAGCTTGTTGGAATTTTAAGATTACTGGTTCTTTGCATAACATTTCATCTTTTAGGGCGTATTTATATGCATAATCCTGGACTATCTTAGTTGTTTCATGATTTATAGGGAGTTAAATTTGAATAACAGTAGATAGCTTATGCTTGTTTTCTGTTGAAAAGGGACTGACTTCCCTAACACATGTACATTTATGTTACCTTTCTGTTCTGTTTTTCCCTTCCATGCATTCTGGGAAGCATGTGGTGGTAGGGGTGACTATACATCTATGATCCCTGCCTCCTGTCAGTTACGTTACCTTATATAGAAAAGAACACTTTGAAGATTCGCTGAAGGCTAAGAATCAGTTGATCTTAAAATAAGGAGATTATCCTGCATTATGTGTACTTTTGGCTCAACTTAATCATCACATGGACTTTTTGTAAAAGCAAAAGAGGAAAGTAAAGAGGGGGGAACCAGAGAGCTTGGAGGGGTGAGGGGGATTCATTATGTCACCGGGGCTTTGGTGACGGAGGGGCCAGATAGGAAGGAATACATGTAGCGTCTAGGAGTGGACAGCAGACCTTGGCTGACAGCCAGCAAGAAAATGGGGGACCTCTGTCCTACAAGTCCTTCAGGAAAGAGCCTAACCCAGCTGACATTATGGATATGTGAGGCCCAGAACAGAGGATCATGCCAGTCCCACCCAAACTTCTGATCTTCAGAAGATGTGGGATCGTATGTCTTGTGCAGCAGGAGGAGAAAACAAGTGCGTGTTCTTGATTACTTATTTTGCTCTCATGTGTTACGGCAGCAATAGGAAATGAATACAGGCACCATTCACACACCAGAACTTGGAACCTATGCGAGAGCACAGACAAGGTGGGAAGGAGGTGGCGTGGAGAACTGATGGCGATACCAGCCCCTCTCACAGAGGGGCATGCCCGCCCCCAGGTCATGTAAGGACCTTCCTGGGGTTCAGGCTGTATGTGAGGCAAATGGAGATGTGCTTTGGGCTTCCTCTCTTTGGGGGCAGGATAACTTCACTTGCAAAGAGCTGGACTGGTGGGGATTCTTCTCAGAGTGGAAAAGGCAGGGTGGGGGTATAGCTGTCAGTGAGCCTGTGAGCAGGGGCTTCCTCCACAATAGGCAAACACAGGGAAAAAAATTGGGGGCCTTTGAAAATATACAGAAACTACTTTTTTAAAAAAATCTTTTAGTTTGACTCATTTCCTCATGAGTCCATAAAGTGCATGTGCATTTAGAAGAATAAATTAGAAGGAAGAAATCACCTGTGATCACAAAAGATTCCATGGATAATAAAAATTCGACTGCCAGTTTAAAAAAATGATGAATGTAGTGAATAGCTTGCAGGAGGGAAGAAAAATGAATTCACGCAGTAAAAAGGGAACCCGGATGCAAAAGCCACAGAAGGAAAAGGGAATGAAGTACAGAGAAAAGATAGGAAAGATCAAGAAGGGGTGTGTGTGTGTGTGTGTGTGTGTGTGTGTGTGTGTGTGTGAAAGAAAGAGAAAGATAAATAGACCTTTTGGCTTGAAGTACTAAAGAAAAACTAGAGAATTTTATTGGCAAAAAAAAAAAAATTAAAAGGCCTGAATATACATACTGAAGAGATTCAACAATAACTATGGAAAAAATAATGAAGAAAGGTCAAGAACTATGAGGCATATGTTTATAGCTTAAAAATCATTTTGTGCATATCTGAGGAGAAGGGGACATTATATCCAAATAAAGGAAAGTACAAAGCCTTCAGAATTCTCTTCTGCAACACCAGACACCAAAAGACAACGGACTCTTAGAGTATTGGATGTGGCATTTTTTTTTTTTTCCTAATTAAAATGTAATGGTTAGGGCGCCTGGGTGGCTCAGTTGGTTAAGCAACTGCCTTCCGCTCAGGTCATGATCCCGGGGTCCTGGGTTCGAGCCCCGCATCGGGCTCCCTGCTCGGCGGGAAGCCTGCTTCTCCCTCTCCCCCTCCCCCTGCTTGTGTTCCTGCTCTCGCTGTGTCTCTCTCTGTCAAATAAATAAATAAAATCTTTAAAAAAAAAATGTAATGGTTAGAGTGTGAAAAAGAGAGTTTGCAGTGGGGATCAAGAGTGCCTTGAGAAAGAGAGATGGAGGGATCAGATAGCCCCAGTATCTCAGAGACTAAACTGTTCTTCTGAATATTTTCAGTAAAATCCCTTTAAAAAGCAAGATTTGTTAAAATGTTCAATAAATATTTAAGGTCATGAGGAAGGAAATAAACCCAGTCAACATCCCACCACCCAGAGACAACTGGCAATAACACTCTATTTGGGAAGTTAATTGCATATTTCTTCACTACAATTGAGCTCACAGAATACAGACTTCATTGTACTTGGTTTTTTTCTGACTTAAAAGTATGTTCTGACAACTTTTCGAGGTAGCGTCAGCCCAAACCGCCCGCACCAGCTTCAAATCCAACATCCTGTTGAGCATCCTGCTTATAAAACAGGTTGCAATCTGTGTACACCACCTTTCTTTTTCACCTTGACTGCTAGGTAGCCTGCTGTCTGGTCTCCTGTCATGCTTCTGTTCAATTAACTCTCCACTCAAAAAAGATGTCCTTGTTTAACAACATAAACTACGCCATGTTTGAAGTCGATTTCAACAGATAAGAAACAATGTGTACTAAGAAACAATCCTACCCCTTACTTTTAAAACTTATAAATGACCAGGTCCCTGGCCACCTTATTCAACCTTGTACATCGTGACTCCCTCTTTGCAGAATGTGCATCGGTCATGCAGTATTTCATCAGTTTGCAAACGGTGCTAAGTTCTAGCTCCTCTTCGGCTCTCTATGGATGACGTTCCCACTGCCTGAATGGCTGTTCCTGCCATTCCTGGGACTGCATCTTTCTCATTAGGTCTTAACTTTGCTAAGAGAGGCTTTTGGACTTGCTGATACTAGAGAGCCGCACCTTTGCATTTACTTCCCATTACACCAGAATTTGTGATTATACGTTTGTTTACGATCTTGTCTCTTCTACAACATTATAAGCTCTATTCAGGTGGAAGCCATGCATATTTTATTTATTTATGCATAATCAGCCCCCACTACTGTATTTGATATTTACTGGGTCCTCAAAAAATATCTTTTGAGAAAATCTGAACATTTTTTGTAATACAGAGGATTCAAAAATGTGATTTTTTCTTTGCTGCAATATATTTCAACATAGGAATGAATAATTATCTAATCATTCATTATTATTAAATATTTAGTTTTTCCTAAGTCTTTCCATAAACATGCTAATGTATTTGTTCCTTTTTTTAACCTCTTAACATTTAATTTTACTGTGGAAAACACAGTTAATAGATTTACCCTCTGAAATTATTAAGTGTACAGTACAGTATTGTTGACTTTTGGTACAATGTCGCTCTTCAGATCTCTAGGAATTAATTCATTTTAGCTGAAATTTTTTTTAAATTTTTTTATTGTTAATCACCGTACATTACATCATTAGTTTTTGATGTAGGGTTCCATGATTCATTGTTTGTGCATAACACCCAGGGCTCCATGCAGAACGTGCCCTCTTTAATACCCATCACCAGGCTAACCCATCCCCCCACCCTCCTCCCCTCTAGAACCCTCAGTCTGTTTTTCAGAGTCCATCGTCTCTCATGGTTCGTCTCCCCCTCTGACTTACTCCCCTTCATTCTTCCCCTCCTGCTATCTTCTTTTTCTTTTTTCATAACATATGTTGCATTATTTGTTTCAGAGGTACAGATCTGTGATTCAACAGTCTTGTACAATTGACAGCACTCACCATAGCACATACCCTCCCCAATGTCTATCACCCAGCCACCCCATCCCTCCCACACCCCCACCACTCCAGCAATCCTCAGTTTGTTTCCTGAGATTAAGAATTCCTCATATCAGTGAGGTCATATGATACATCTTTTTCTGATTGACTTATTTCACTCAGCATAACACCCTCCAGGTCCATCCACGTCGTTGCAAATGGCAAGATCTCATTCCTTTTGATGGCTGCATAATATTCCATTGTGTATATATACCACCTCTTCTTTATCCATTCATCTGTTGGTGGACATCTTGGCTCTTTCCACAGTTTGGCTATTGTGGACATTGCTGCTTAAACATTGGGGTGCACGTACCCCTTCAGATCCCCACATTTGTATCTTTGTGGTAAATACCCAGTAGTGCAATTGCTGGATCGTATGGTAGCTCTCTTTTCAACTGTTTGAGGAACCTCCATACTGTTTTCCAGAGTGGTTGCACCAGCTTGCATTCCCGCCAACAGTGTAGGAGGGTTCCCCTTTCTCCACATCCCCGCCAACATCTGTCGTTTCCTGACTTGTTAATTTTTTAGCTGAAAATTTATGCCCATCGATCAGTAATTGCCCATTTCTTCCTTCCCCCACCACTTGGCAACCACTTCAGTGAGCCTATTTTCAATACCTCCTAGAAGAATCATGCAGAACTTTACCTTCTGTGTCTGATCTGTTTACCTTAGCATAGTCTCCTTAAGGTTCATCATGTTGTCACATAATTTTTTTCTTTAAAGACTGAATAGTAGCCCGTTGTATGTATATGCCTTGCCGCATTTTCTCTGATGTTACTTATACATTTTATCTATGGTGTACACTCAGGTTGTTTTTCTATCTTGGCTATTGTGAATAGTGCTGCAATTCATATGGGAGTGCTCATATCTCTTCAAGGCACAGATCTGTCTTCCTTTGGATAAATATGCAGAAGTGGGATTGCTGGGTCATATGGTATTTGTAAATTTTTAATGCTTTGAGAAAAATTTCCATGCACCATTTTGCTTTCCTATGCAAAGGGCACAGGGGTTCCACTTTCTCCACATCCTCACCAATACATATTGTCTTTGGTTTTATATTAGCCATCTTGACAGGGGTGAGGTGATCACCTCATGGTAGTTTTGATTCACCTTTCCCTGTTGGTTAATGGTGTTCAGCATTTTTCATAGAACTTTTAGCCATTTATGGGTCTTTTTTGAAGAAATGTCCACTCAAGTCTTTAGCACATTTTTAAATGAGGTTATTAGTTTTCTGCTATTCAGTTGTAGAAGTTCCTTACATATTTTGGAGATTAATCTCTTATGAGATAAACGGTTTGCAAATATATTCTTTCATTATGTAAATTGCCTTTTCACTGTTATGTTTCCTTTACTGTGCAGAACTTTTTAGTTGGCTGTGGTCTCACTTGTCTAATTTTGTTTTTGTTGTCTGGTTTTGTTTTGTTTTTTGATCAGTTGTTTGGGTGTCCTATTCTTGAAAGCATTGGCAAGACCACTGTCATGAATCTTTTCCATTATATTGTTGTTTCAGAATTTTAACAGTTTCAGGTCATATGTTTAAGTCTTTAATCCATTTTGAGTTGATTTTTGTATATGATGTAAGATAAAGATCCCATTTCCTTCTTTTGCTTGTGTCTGTCTGATTTTCCCAGCACCATTTGTTGAACACTATTCTTTCCTCATTGTGCATTTTTGGCACCCTTGTCAGAGCTCCATTGACCATATATGGTTAGATTTGTGTCTGGACTCTCAGTTGTGTTCTGTTGGTCTTTATATCTTTATGCCAGTACCAAACTGTCTTGATTACTATAGCTTTGTGATATAGTTTGAAATCAGGAAGTGTGATGTCTCTACCTTTGTAACATATGTTGAACTGTAATGTCTCTAGCTTTGATCTCCTTTCTCAAGATTGATTTGCCTCTTTATGTTGTGTGTGTGTGTGTGTGTGTGTGTGTGTGTGTGTGAGAGAGAGAGAGAGAGAGAGAGAGAGAGAGAGACTCCGTGTGACTTCCAGAATTTGTTTTTCTATTTTTGTAAAATATGGCCGTAGGATTTTGATGGAGATTGCATTGAATGTGTAGATTATTTTCAGTAGTATGGGCACTTTATTAGTATTAGTTCTTCCAGTCCTGAAACACAGGGTGTCTTTCCATTTGTTTGTGTCTTATTTCATATCTTTTTTTAAGATGCAGTCATGTAATTTAATTTATTACATTATAATATTTATAATGCATTTGGATTAAAAAGTAAAAATTGTTTCCTGAATTCACATATTGCATTTAGTTGACATATCAGGTTTGCTTTTACTTCCACTTTAATTTTTTTTTGGTTCTGAAAGTGAATTCCCATTCTTAGCCTCGTTTGGTTTCTCTTTTCAATTCCATCTAGTTAATGTATAGTCTTATACTAGCTTCACACGTACAATATAGCGATCCAGCAGTTCTGTACATTACTCTGTTCACCATGATAAGTGACTCTTTAATCCCCATCACTTATTTCACCCATCCTCCCCCACCCACCTCCCCTCTGGTAACCATCAGCTTGTTCTCTATAGTAAAGAGTGTCTTTGTTTGCTTCTCTCTCTCTTTTTCCCCTTTGCTTATTTGGTTCTTAAATTCCGCATCTGAGTGAAACCATGTGGTATTTGTCTTTCTCTGACTGACTTATTTCACTTAACACTGTGCTCTTTAGATCTATATACGTTTATTGCAAATGGCAAGATACTCTTTTCATGGGTAATTTCCTTTTTTTTTTTCTTAAAGATTTTATTTATTTATTTGAAAGGGTAAGAGAGAGTGAGAGAGAGAGCATGGGGTTGGGGGGTTGGCAGAGGAAGAGGGAGAAGCAGGCTCCCCACCGAGGAGGGAGCCTGATGCAGGGCTTGATCCCAGGACCCTGAGATCATGACCTTATCCGAAGGCTGACGCTTAAAGGACTGAGCCATCCAGGTGCCCCTATGGGTAATATTCCATTGTGTATATATACTATATCTTCTTTATCCATTCTTATATTGATGGATACTTGGGCTGCTTCCATAATTTGGCTATTGTAAATAATGTTCCTATAAACACAGGGTGCGTGTATTCCTTTGAATTACTGTTTTTATATACTTAGGGTAAATACCCAGTAGTACCATTCCTGGATCATAGAGTACTTATATTTTTAACTTTTTGAGGAATCTCCATACAGTCTTTCACACCGGCTATAGCAGTTGACATTCCCACTAAACAGCTCAGGAGGGTTCCCCTTTCTCCATATCCTCCTCAGCGCTCATTGTTTCTTGTGTTGTTGATTTGAGGCATTCTGACAGGTGTGAGGCGGTAACTCATTGTAGTTTTGATGTGCATTTCCCTGATGATGAGTGATGTTGAGCCTCTTTTCATGTGTCTGTTGTCTATCTGGACATCTTCTTTGGAGAAATGTCTGTTCATTTCTTCTTCCCATTCTTTAATTGGATTATTTATTTTTTGGGTGTTGAGTTGTATAAGTTCTTCATATATTTTGGATATTAACCCTTTATTGGATAGGACTTTTGCAAATATCTTCTTTCATTCAGTAGCTTGTCTTTTAGGAGTAGTTTTGTTAATTGTTTCCTTTGCTGTGCAGAAGCTTTTATTTTGATGAAGTCCCAATAGTTGATTTTTACTTATATTTCCCTTGCCTCAGTAGACATATCTAGAAAAATGTTGCTATGGCTAATGTCAGAAAATTAATGGCTTTGCTCTCTTTGAAGATTTTTAGGGTTTTGGGTCTGCCTTGTTTAATTTCTTTTTTTTTTTTTAAGATTTTATTTATTTATTTCAGAGAGAAAGAGAATGAGCGAGAGAGAGAGAGAGCACAAGCCAGGCGGGGAGGCAGAGGGAGAGGGAGAAGCAGAGACTCCCTGCTGAGCAGAGAGCCCAACATGGGGCTTGATCCCAGGACTCTGAGATCATGATGTGAGCCAAAGGCAGACACTCAACCCACTGAGCCACCCAGGTGCCCCTGCCTTGTTTAATTTCTTGAATCATTATTTTGTAGCTATCAGTGTATAAGTCTTTGACCTCCTTGGTTAAGTTTGCTCCTAAGTATTTTATTTATTTATTTATTGGTGCTATTGTAAGTGGAATTGTCTTCCTAATTTCCTTTTCAGACAGTTCATTGTCCGTGTATAGAAACACAACTTATTTTGGTATGTTGATTTTGTATCCTGCAACTTTACTGAATTTATTAGTTCTAACAGTTTTTAGATGGAATGTTGAGGGTTTTCCATATAAAGATCATGTCATCTGCAAACAGGGACAAATTTTCATCTTCCACTTCAATTTGGATATGGATTTTCTTTCTTCCTTCCTTCCTTCCTTCCTTCCTTCCTTCCTTCCTTCCTTCCTTCTTTCCTTCCTTCCTTCTT
>NW_027397092.1:8997632-9161702 GCF_003265705.2 Callorhinus ursinus | reverse complement strand
TCCTTCCTTCCTTCCTTCCTTCCTTCCTTCCTTCCTTCCTTCCTTCCTAATTGGTCTGGCTAGGGTTTCCAGTACTGTGTTGAATAGAAGTGGTGAGACTGGGCATTCTAGCCTTGTTCCTGATCTGTGAGCAAATGCTTTCAGTTCTCATCATGAGTGCAGTATTAGTGGTAGGATATCATATTTATTATGTTGAGGTAGTTTTCTTCTCTTCTGAGTTGGAGAGTTTTTATTACGAGAGGTGTTGAATTTTACCAAAATTCTTTTTCTACATCTTTTGAGATGATCATATGATTTCAATCCTTCATTCTATTAATATGAGTATCACATTAGTTGATTTTTGTATGTTGAGCTATTTTTACATCTCAGAGATAAATGCCAGTTGGCCATGGTATCTGATCCTTTTAGTGGGCTGTTAAATTTGGTTTGCTAGTATTTTGTTGGGGATTGTTACATCTATATTCATCAAGAACATTATCCTGTAGTTTTCTGCTTTTCTGGTATCTTTGTATGGCTTTGGTGTCAGGTTAACATGACTTAAAATGACTTTGGAAGTGTTCAATTTTTTTTGAAGAATTAGAGTAAAATTGCTGTTAACTCTTATTTAAATGTTGGGTAGAATTCACCAGTGAAGCCAGCTGGTCATGAGTTGTTGTTTTTTTTTTTTAAGTTGGGAGGTTTTGGTTCAATCATTGTATCAGTTATATGTCTATTCAGACTAATAATTTCTTCATGTTTTCGTCTTGATAGGTTGTATGTTTCTTGGGATCTACCCATTAAGTTACCCAGTTGGCTGGCATAATTATTCACAGTAGTCTTTTATGATCTTTTTTATTTCTGGGGCATTTGTTGTAATGTCCCTCCTTTTATTTGTGATTTTGAGTCTTTTTTTTTTTTTTTCTTAGTCTGGCTAACAGTTCTCATGTATTCATATGTTTTCAACTTTAAGCACAGTTAAAATTTTTTTCTCAGGATAAATAGTTGAAAGTGAGAACTATATAAAAGCATAAAAACATTAAATAGAGAAATAGGGTATGTTTCAGGGTGGTAAATTTGGTTATATTCAGTTACCAGTTTTTACCAAAATGGTTCACTAGCTGAACTACATTTTGCAAGAATTCCAGTGAGGACCTTCCACTGCCAATTAAGAGAGGGAAAGCCACAAAAGACTTGCTTCTCTCCTAACAATGAGAACACAGACTGGATAAATGACAAGATTCACTTTTGTTTAAAAAAAAAAGTCAGAGCTGAAGGCACAAAGATAACTAAATGAACTAAATTTTAAAAGCAGTGGGCTCATCCCCAGGAAAAAGACCTATGGATATTTTAAGCATTGCTGGAGCAGTGGGAAGAGAAGAAATCCACCACAGACAAAGGAATAAACCTGCTGAAATTTTAATTAACTTTTCATGGTCTTGGGGGCAGACAAGACGGATTACAGTATTAAGGATTCCCAGCCATAGAACAAATCTGCATCTGCCCAGTAACTATTTCCTAAAGGCCTCCATGAGTGCATGGGAATGGTATGTTGAAGCTTGTTAGGGAAAAAGGACAGTGGAGAAAATTCTTCTAGGTCACTTGGGGAATTCACTGCTCTATGGCTTGCTGAAGGCAGGGTATAGGACGGGGGAAATGAGAGAAGTCCCCACTGACCAGGCTCCTCCAGTGTTCACAAGTGCCCAGCAGTGGCCTGCCAAAGGTTGAGATCAGGGCAAAAGAAGGAATAAAATTCCTCAAAGATATATTGAACCTTCATTGATGGGGAAGGCAGCACATTCTGAATGCTGGGGGCAGAGGAGCAGGGTTGAGAGAAGTCTTTAAAGGCCTAGAAGGCCAAGAAGGACTGGAGGGGGAAAAAAAACTCCCTGGTGAGCCACAAAGCTGTCAACCAGGTTCTAAAAGAGAGAAAAATCTGGCATTTAGGATGTAAAGCACTAAGAGATATCTAAAATCTAGCTAGTGCCCAGATCCCAAGCATTGTTAAAGTAAAAGTTTTAGTGTCACCTTCAAACCATTTGAGGTCATTGATATACTAAATTTATCTAAAGCTCTCACACAACCCCAACCAAATTCAATGGCAGGTTAGATTGATTTCTCTCTCTCTGTTACCAGCATGACAAAAGAAGGGGGATGCCCTTTTCTAGAGGCTCATAATATTTACTAACTAGCATATGATTAAAATTCACCATTAACTGGATATATCAGTTATCAACAATTACTTACAAGTGTCTAAAATAATTTTTAAAGACACAAAGTTTGAAAGTAAAATGTAAAAGGATAGACCATGTGGACTCAAAGCATAGGAAAGGTAGTATTGATAATTTAATACTGATAGTGTAGGTTTCCAGACAAAATGATTACCAGAGATAATGAACATTCCATAATGATAAAGGCCCAGTTCACTAATAAAATGAAACCATCTTACAGTTGAGCTCCAAAGTACCTGAAACAAACAAAAAGACAGGAAAAAGGGAGAAACACATGTCCAATCATAGCTATAAATCTTGCCAGCCCCTCTGAGTAACTGATAGAATAAATAGATAAAAAATAGCATAACTATAGCATATTTGAAACCCTATCTATGAACTTGATTTACTAGAATACTTCAGTAGAACATTCTTATTTAGAACACTGTAGCCACCAGTGCCAAAATACACATTATTCTCATGAGCATATGGAACATTCACCATGATAGACTACAAGAAATTTTTAAGGAATAAAATCATGTGTCTTTAATCCTCAGTATTACTAAATTTGAAAGTAATAAAAATATATAGAAAATCCTAAAATATTTGAAATTAAGATATTTCTGAATAACCCATTGAGGAACTCACAACAGAAATTAGGAAATATTTCAAAGTGAGTAATAATGAAAACACACACATAAAATTCATCAGATGCAGATAAAATAGTGCTTAGAGCAAAAATTATGATAACTGTGTTTGGAGAAAAGACATATAAAATCAGTGACCTAAGCTTCTTTGACAAAAAGCTAGAAAAATTGAGAGAAAGTTAAATGTGTAGTAAGTATAAGAAACAAAAAACAATAAGAACAGGACTAAAAAGCAATAAACTAGAAAACTAACAGAATATCAACCAAGTTAAAAGTTGCTTCTTAAATGTGTAACCTCTAGCAAGACTAAAGAAAAAAAATACACAAAGTATTAATATCTGCAACAGAAAGAAGCACATGACTACAAATCCTATGGGCTTTAAAAGTGTAATAAGGGGACATTTTAAACAATGCCATGCCAATAAATTTAACAGCTTAGATGAAACGGGCAACCTCCTTAAAAAATACAACTTATCAAAACTGACACAAGAAGAAACCATCTAAAAGGCTCTGTGTCTCATAAGGAAATGAAACACCTTCTCATGAAGAAATCCCATAATTGAAAAACAAATTCTGTTAAAATTTAAAAAATAAAAATACTAAACTGCAACTTATTTTCAGATTTTAGAGAAACACAAAGCATTTCCCAACTCGTGTTTGAGGACAGTACAACTTGAACTGTAAAATGCAATGAAGACTTTATGAAAGAAAAAAGTATAGACCGATATCCCTCATAAACAGGTACAAGAATCCAGAACAAAATAGGAGCAAATCAAATGCAGACATATGTAAAAAGGATAATGTGTCATGACTAAGAGGCATTTATCCCAGCATAGCAATTTGGCTTAACATTAGCAAATCACTTGGTGCAATTCACCATGTTAACAGCATAAAAGAGAAAAAGTATATGATTAGAACATCTCAGTAGATAAAAAAGGTTTTGAGAAATTTGCACACCCGTTCATAATTTTAAAAAATATTCTTAGTAAGCTAAGTATGGAATCAAACTGCTTATAGTTGATAAAAGATAACTGAAAAGCCTACAGCTAAAATTATACTGAATAGTGAAAATACTGAATGCTTTTTTACTGAAATTGGAAACCGAAATAGTCACTCTCATAATGTCAGTGTCACATGGAGATTCTGACAATGCAATAAGCCAAGAAAAGAAATAAAAAGCAGAAAGAAGGATAAGTGACAGACACTATGATTATGTACGTAGAGAAACCTATAAAATCACACAACAAAAAGCCAGTAGAAATAGTAAGTTATCAAGGGCACAGTACCTTGAATATTGACATAAGTCAATATTCAAAATTCTACTTTATTTCTAAATATTAGCAACAAACAATTGGATAATGCAATTGAGAAAACAATATAACATATGCTATTACTTGTTATATTGTTTTCATCATAACATCAATCACCTAAGAATGAAATGATCCCTGTATGTGCAATTTCTGTACACTGAAAACTTACATGACATCACTGAGAGAAATTATAGACATAAATAAGTTGAGAAAAATACCATAAAAAGCAGACTAAAAAGATGTCCATTATCCCAAAGTTGACATATAAATTCACTACCAATCACAATGCAAATTCTTAAAAGAAATTGATAAGTTGATTCTAAAAATTATAAGGAAATATAAAGAAGTTAGAGTAGTCAAAATCTTGTAGAATAAATTTGCAGGATTTATATTAAAACATACTGTAAAATTATAAGTAATCAAGACAATAGAAACATTGACATAAGGATAGAGATAGGATGAATGGAACACAGTTGAGTCAAGAAATAGACCCACCCGTGTGCAGTCAACTGAACCTCAACCAAGGCACCAAGTCCATATAATAGGGAAAAGAAATTTTTTGAACAGTTGATGATGCAACACCTGGATACACTTATGGAAGAAAAAAAATGAACCTCTAGACCTACCTCATAGCAGAGTGTAACTCAAGATGGATCACATGCCTGTACATAAAAGCAAGAACCATAGTGTTTCTAGAAGAAAATGTAAAATAGTACCTACAAGACATTGGGATGGGTAAAAATTATGTGGAAAACAAAAGCAGTATGTGTATATACATGTATATTCATATGGTGGGAGGGCAGGGGCTCAAAATGGTCTTTCGATCAAATAATTTCCTTCTAGTAATTTCTGTTAAGGAAATTATAATAGATGTGGGGGAAATGCCCATGTATTTTTCTCATCTATGAGCTGTAGATAACAGTATTACAATGTGATAGCAGAATCTATTTGAAATTCTAATTGTTGAAACCAGGAGAATTATTAAAATATAGGGTATCTGGAATTTAAAATACCATGTGAACTTCTAAAGTGCTGTTTTACCAAATAAAATGTGTCCTCACAAAATCATATATTGAGTCCTAACCCTCAAGGTGACCATATTTGCAGATAAAGCCTTTGAAGAGGTAATTAAGGTTAAATGAGATCGTAACAGTGGGACCCTGATCAAAAAGAATTGGTGTTCCTGTGAGGAACAAAAGAGCCAGCAGGGATAGGTGTATAAAGAGAAAAGGCCAGGTGGAAACAAAGAGACGAGGCAGCCTCAGGAGGAACCAAACCTACCAATTCCTTGATCTTATACTTGCAGTTTCCATAACTTGGAAAATAAATTTCTGTTGTTGAGGAAACTCGTTGTGTGGTGTTTTTTGTGGCAGTCCTGGCAAACTAATAGATCATGTTTCTAGAAGTATGTAATGTCATAAGAAAATGGATTTGCTGGGATATAGACAATATGGAAAACCAAATATTCTCTCTCTCTAGCGTGTGTGTGTGTGTGTGTGTGCGTGCGCGTGCACGTGCGCACACACACACACACACACACACAGGAGAGATTTATACCCAAATTTTACAATGTTTGCTGGGGATGGCTTTTACTGTCTTTATCTTAGAGTTATACTTAAATTTTCTACAATGAATAGATTCTTTCAATATTTAGCAACAGATGAAACATTTAAAAATTTACTGAGTTCGGCTTCTCAGTTGTTGCACATTTTAGAACACTCACGGAAAAGGAAATGTGATCCCGTGGATGGGATCATAGAACTTTTTACTACAAAGGGACATTGCCATGAATAACGTTCAGCTTCCTCAAATACCTTTACCGCCACAAAGCAAGTTCCTTATCTCTGCAAAAAGTTTTCAAACAATAAAAGGTGAAATAATTATCGGAAAGAATTAGTAAAGATGAAAAAATGTGAGAGCAATGCTGTGATGCTGGAATAGCTATTCTAAACATTTGTGCTAGCTATGGCTTGCAGTTAAAATTTAAAAATAGCACTTAAATATGCGTGTTAATAACATCCAGAAGGCATTTCTTTCAAGCCTGTTTGGGCTGTTGAAGGGTTTAATTTAACCACAGCCTTCATTTATGTCTCACAGTTAAGTTTTTTCTTTTAAGCTCAAAGGAACTGTGAGTTGTAACTATGATCTAATTGGTAAGGAATGAAGAATGTTTTTCATGTTTTATAGACAACATGAATCCTGATCATTTTACAGCAGTAAATTACGAAGCACTCCCCTTGCTGCCTCTCCCCATGGAAGCCAGGGCCTATCTCATTAAACTATAAAAAAAAAAAAAAAAAAAACTTGGTGGATTTCACAGCTCCTAGAAAAGCTCTCTGACAAGGTGGGTTATTTTGATTTTGCTAATGCACATTCACTAGGCAGTCCAGGAGCAAGTGAGATTCTTTACAGTCCCCAACTAAATCAATTTACAAGTACATCTACGTGTCAGAGGGGACATGCAAAGAACCTAAATTGCTGTATAGGAAGATAATTTATTATTGATTTTTTTTTCCAACTCTTTTTTAAAAGCCGCTACAATTCACTGGTTCCTCACTTCCTTTCTGCAACAAAAATGATCTATAACCACACCGGTGGTGCATCACCTGCAGCAAAGGGAAAGGCCGTAGAAGCCCGAGCCCGGCTTCCTGATGACTTAAAGAGAAATAAAGAATGATTAGACCCACAAGGAGTCAGATCATCTTGCCAGCTCTGCCCTGTTGGGAAACACCTTAAATTAAGTGCAAATGATTGGTTGTTTAGATATGCATGTTAAATTAGCTCTTACCTAATAAATTGGGTACTTCCCTTAATTTTACTGGAAGAAAAATTACCCTAAATTTTATATTTTTCTTTTGGCCTCAAAGAGGCAAATATCCAGTTGCAAGTAGGTAGACAGCCGTGCCCACAGCTCGGGACTGGAGGAAGTTAGAAAAAGACGATGACACAAAATCTGTATCCTGCAGACTTTGCTATGAGCCCTCTCGCTCTTGATTCGGGTCTCTTTTAACTCTGGTTCTGCAGTGACTGCATGCTGGCGTGTGCAATTCCTAATTTCAGCAGCAATTTCAATAAAACCTGCTTCGTTTTCCATGATGAGAATCGGAGCCAAGTGCTATTACGACTGCATTTGTAAATTTCACCTAACACAGGGTTCCTTCACATCTACTCTTGACCTTGATCGAGTCAAATGAAAATAATCTCTGTTAGGATTTACAGTAATATGCATCATGCATTTAAATGCATATGCATACAGTAATAAGTGCAATAATATCATAGCATTACTGAAGACTGCTATAATGATAATTATCTTCAAATGATTGTGATATGATGAAAATAACAAAAGCCTCAGAAACACATTGCAATCTATTTGGGCAGAAAATCTACCACAATTTCCCATAGTTCCCACTCTCACACCCCGTGTAGCCCCCACTGTCAGGGTTACTCTTATTTCCCACATTTTTGGTAAACTTGTTAAAGGCTAACACTTACTTCAACAAAGAATTTGTCTGTTTCCTCCCTTAAGTTGAAAAACTTTTAAATTCCAACGCTTTCATGGGTAAATGGCAATTTATATTCCGACACTCTTGAAATCAGAGTATCTGAGTTTGAATCCTGGATTCACCACTTCATAGGTTTTGTTTGGTTGTTTGGTTTTTATCTTGGATCTGCCACTTTATTTTAGGGTCTTAATCCAAGAAATAACAGTAAAAAAACCTGTCTACAATTTAGATATTTTTGAAGATTAAATAAGGTAAAGTATAGGAAATGTTATGGGAACCACATAGCACTATACAAATACTAATTACTAGTATACTGACATTTAATATTTTACTTATTAGATGGTCCTATTTTGGCCAACCAAACCTTCTAGAAAATTGTAACACACCTGTCAACAAAGACAAAGCGGGGGAGGGTCTTTGCATATCAAGGGAAATAACCATCAAAGATGTGCATTTGCTTCATAGAGAAATGTGGGTACATCCAGAGTCTCCTGAAAAAAAGAGAGGATGACTTGTATAATTCATCTGCTCTCTAAGGATAATATTGGTAATATTGATCAAGAGAGCAAAGGTAGACTCAGGATTTTCATGACCTGCAAAAGTGATGGTTTCCCCAGAGGATGGTGATGAAAGTAGTCTCCGACCTAGAGCCGTTTGTACCCACTTTATGGCAACTCCACAAATGGGAATCAAGTGTCTCTGTTCCTTGCTCACACCATTCCAAAACTTGTGCACCTCCCATTTTCTCTCTTTAGTTCAAGAGGATGATTACAGAAATTATTAGATTTTTCTCTTTATACTGAATTACTGCCAATAGCAATCAAATATGTAATTGTTTTTCCCATTTAAAAAGCAATTTGTCTATAAAGCTTACTCCCCACTTCCTGCCAGCTATCTACTCACTTCATTTGTCTCCTAACCTTGAAAATTTGAATTTTTGTGTGTGCAGCATATGTCCAATTTTAATTCTTTTCTTCCTTCTTTCTTAAGATAAAATTGACATATAACCTGTTTGGACATAACAACAACTTGATTCAATATTTGTATCAGCGTTGTGAAATGATCACCACAGTAAGTCTTGTTAACATCTATCACCATACTTAGTTACAAAAAATTTTTTTCTCTTGTGGTGGGGATTTTTACAATCTACTCTCCTAGCAATTTTCAAACATGCCATACAGAAAATTATTTATTTTATAGATTTTATATTTCATTCTTTATTTTGCAATTGGAAGTTGTATGTGTTGACCCTCTGTACCCATTTCACCCTCCCCATACCCTCCTCCCCCACCTCTGGCAACCACCATTCTGATCTCTGTATCTCTGAACTTGGTTTTTGTGTTTTGTTTTAGATTCCGCATAAAAATGAGATCATATGCTAATTTGTTGTTCTCTGACTTCATTTAAGATAATGTCCTCAAAATGTCCATGTTGTCACAAAAGGCAAGATTTTATTCCTTTACGTGGTTGAAAATAGTCTTTTGTATACCTATACCACATCTTCTTTATCCATTCATCCATCATTGGACACTTGGGCTGTTTCTGTATCTTGGCTATTATAAATAATGTTGGAATTAACATGGGGGTGAATGTATCTCTTTGGTTTAGTGTTTTCATTTTCTTTGGACAAATACCCAGAAATGGAATTGGTGGATCACATGGTAGTTCTATTTTTAATTTTTGAGGAGCCTCCATATTGTTTTCCATAGTGGTTGCACCAATTCACATTTCCACCCTCAGTGCACAAGGATCCTTGCCAGCGCTTGTTATTTCTTGTCTTTTGGATACTAGCCATTCTGACAGGTGTGAGGTGATCTCTCATTGTGATTTTGATTTGCATTTCCCTGAGGGTTAGTGATGTTGAACATCTTTTCATGTGCTTGTTGGCCATCTGTTGGTTGTCTTTGGAAAAAGGTCTATTCCGTTCCTCTGCCCATTTTTTTTTTCAATCAAATTTGTTTTTGCTATTGAGTTGTATGAGTTCTTCATACATTTTGGGTATTAGCCCCTTATCAGATAGATGACTTCCAAATATTTTCTCCTATTCAGTAGGTTGCCTCTTCATTTTGTTTATGGTTTCCTTCTCTGTGCAGAAGATTTTTAGTTTGAAGCAGTCCCACTTGCTTATTTTTGTTTTTGTTGCCTTTGTTTTTGGAATCAGATCCAAAAGATCACAGCCAAGACAGACGTCAAGGAGCTCATTGCCTACGCTTTTCTCCAGGAATTTTAAGGTTTCAAGCCTTAAATTCAAGTGTTTAATCCATTTTGGATTAGTTTTTGTGTGTAGTATAATATAGTGGTCCAGTTTCATTCTTTTGCCTGGGGCTGTCCAGTTTTCCCAACACCATTTATTGAAGACTCTCTTTTCCCATTGTATATTTTTGACACCTTTGTCATAAATTAATCAACCAGATAAGCATGGATTTATTACTGGACTTTCTGTTCTATTCCATTGATCTATGTGTCTATTCTTAGGCCAACATCATACTGTTTTGATGACTATAGCTTTGAAATACAGTTTGAAATCATGAAGTGGGGTGCCCCCAGCTTTGTTGTTAAGATTGCTTTTGCTTTTCGTGGTCTTTTGTGGTTCCACATACATTTTAGGAGTGTTTGTTTTAGTTCTTTGAAAAATGCCATTGGTATTTAATAAGGCTTGCATTGAATCTATGGATTGCTGTAGATGATATGGACATTATAACAATACTAATACTTCTATGAGCATAGAATATCTTTGCATTTATTTGTTTATTCATTTTTTTTATCAATGTTATTTACTTTTTAGTGTATAGGTCTTTCACCTCCTGGCTAAATTTATTCCTAGGTATTTTATTCTTCTTGATGCACCTGTACATGGGATTGTTTTCTTAATTTCTCTTTCTAATATTCATTATTAGTGTACAGAAACACAACTTATATATATTGATAGTGTATTTTACAACTTTATTTCTGTATTAGTTCCAACAGATTTTTGATGCAACCTTTGGGGTTTTCTGCATATAATACATCATCTGCAAATAGTGACAGATTTACTTCTCACTTCCCAATTTGGTTGCCTTTTATTTCTTCTTTCTACCTAATTGCTCAGGTTAGCAATTACAATACTGTGTTTAATAGAAGTGGCCAGAGTGGGCATCCTTGTTTTGTTTCCGGTCTTAAAGAAAAGTTTTCAACCTTTCAGCTTTGAGGATGATACTACCTGTGGGCTTGTCACTTATTATCTTTATTATGTTGAGGTATGTTTCCTCTATACCTGTTTTGATAAGAATTTTTATCAAAAATGAATGTTGAATTTTGTCCAATGTTTTTTCTGCATCTATTGAAATGATCATATGATTCTTATCCTTCATTTTGTTAATGTGGTATATATCGCAGTGATTGATTCAGGGGTGTTGAACCATCCTTGACTCCCTGGAATAAATCCTACTTGATTATGGTATAAGATCTTTCCAGTGTTTTATTCAATTCACTTTGCCAGTATTTTGGTGAGGATTTTTGCATCTATGTTCAGGGATATTGGGTTGTAATTTTCTTTTTTTGTGTGATATCTTTCTCAAATTTTGGTATCAGAGTAATTGTGGCCTTGTAAAATGAATTTGGAAGGGTTCTTTCCTTTTCTGTATATTTGGAAGAGTTTGAGAAGGTTACTTCTTCTTTGAATGTTTGCTAGAATTTTCCAGTGAAGCCATCTGGTCCTGGACTTACGTGTGCTGGAAAATTTTTTTATTACTGATTCCATCTCCTTACCACCAATTGGTCTATTTCTTTATGATTCAGTCTTAGAAAGTTATATATTTCTAGGAATTTATCCATTTCTTCTAGATTATCCAATTTGTTGGTGTATAATTGTTGATAGTAGTGTCTTAAGATCCTTTGTGTTTCTGTGGTGTGTGTTGTATTATCTCATTGATTTCATTGATTTGATTTTCATTGATTTTTTATTTGAGTTTTGTTTTATTCTTGGTGAGTTTAGTGAAAGGCTTGTTAATTTTGTTTATCTTCACAAACACACTCATGTTTCCCTTCATCTTTTCTATTGGCTTTTTAGTCTCTTTTTCGTTTATTTCTGTTGTGGTCTTTGTTATTTCCTTATTTCTGCTACATTTGGATTTTTGTTGTTTTTAGTTACTTGAGTTGTAAAGTCATGTTTGAGATTTTTCTTTTTTCTCAATGTAGATATTTATCACTATGAACTTCCCTCTTAGATCTGTTCTTACTGCATTCCGTAAATTTTGGTATGTTCTATTTCCATTTTCATACGTTTGAGGTATTTATTTCTCTTTTGATTTCTTCCTTGACACATTAGTTGTTCAGTGGCATGTTGTTCACTGTGTGCATATTTGTGAATTTTCCAATTTTCTTCTTGTAAATGATACTTGGTTTCATACTGTTATGGTTGAAAAAAATGCTTGATAGGATTCAAATCTTGTTTAATTTATTAAGACTTGTTCTGTGGCCTAACATGTGGTCTGTCTTCAAGATGTTTCAGGTAAACTTGGGAAGAATGTGTATTCTGCTTTTTGATGGAATGTTCGGTATATGTCTGTTAAATCCATTTGGTGTGATGTGTCATTTAAGGCTTATATTTCTCTATTGAGTTTCTGTCTGGATGATTTATCCATTGATTTAATGAGGGGTTTTAAAGTCCCCTACTCTTGTATTATTTCTGTCTATTTCTCCCTTTAGTCTGTTAATGTTTGCTTTATATATTCAGGGGCTCCTATTTCAAGTGCATAACTGTTTACAAATCTGAAATCCTTTTGTTGGATTTGACCCCCTTATCGTTATGTAATGCCCTTCTCTGTCTCTTAATAGAGTCTTTGTTTGAAAATCTATTTTGTGTGATAGCTATATTGCTACCCCAGCTATCTTTTGGTTTCCACTTGCACGGAACATCTTTTCCATGCCTTCACTTTCAGAGGTGTGTGCCTTTAGATCTGAAATGTGTCTCTTGTAGGCAGCATGTAGGTGGGTCTTGTTTTCTCATCCATTTGGCCACTCTTTTTCTTGACTTTGAGTAATTAATGATAGTTATATAGTTACTGCCAGTTTATTAATTGTCTTCTGACTGTTGGACACTTCACCTCTGTTCTTTTTCTTTTCCTTTCTTCCTTTGTGGTTTGATGACTTTCTTTAGTGATATCTTTAGATTCCTTTCTCATTCTCTTTTGTGTATCTAGTATAGGTTTTTGCTTTGTGGTTGCCATGAGGCTTACATAACAACAATCTGTATCAGTAACATTTTATTTTAAGTTGGTAACAGCTTAAGTTTGAATGTTTACTCCATTTCTCTTCTTACCTTCACAATAAAACATATATTTCTTTATACTGGATATATACAATTTCTTTTATTCTAGTCTCTCTTAAGCCTACACTATAAACATTTTCCCCCATCAAGCCATCATACTGCTCTCACTTGGCCAAAGATCTCCATGTTGCTAAATCTAACAACAATTCTCAGTTCTCATGCTGTAGGATTCTTTACCCAACTAATCACACCATTGTCTTGAAATGCTGTCCCTCTTGGGGTTCAAAGGTACACATTCTCCTGATTTTCCACCTACTTCTTTGGCAGCTCCTTCTTAATCCATCTTGCTGGCTCCTACTCGTTGTTTTGTTCTCTGCATACTATAGTGTTCCAGAGCTCAATCTGAGGCCTGTTTATATGTCACCCACTCTGATGGATTTAAGTACCAACAAAATGCTGGTAACACCCTAATTTTTATCTTCACCCTAGATTCACTATCTCCTGAAATACGGGTGTGAATATTACACAGACTACTTGACATTTCTATTTTTTTCCTTGGTCTTTTATTTTCAACACTATGATGTGCCTAAGTATAGATTTTTTCATTTATTCTCCTTTGGGTTTGTTGAATTATTTTTTTTCATCAAAGTTGGGAAGTTAGCCATTATTTTTCAAAAAAAAAATTTCTATTCCTTTCTCTCTCCTTCTGGTCTATAATTGTACATATGTTGGTACACTTGATGTTTGTAGCTCAGGGGACTAAAACGTGAAGATAGATAGGTTCTCCATAAACATTTGTGTTCTCATTGATGACAGTAATGATGAAAATAATGTGAAAAATCCCAGATGCATCGTGCAAAGTTAAGAGAAGAACTTTGCTTAGAAGAGAAGAGTAAGAAAGGAAAACAAATCTTTAATGTTGGAAATAAGCAGTTTGAATTGGTTCACACTAAACACACTAATTTGAGATGGCAATTCTTTAATTAGGGATTTTGAAGAAATAAAAAATGCCAAGAATGTTTTTCAACCTTAACAATAAAGCTGTTCAGGAAAGCCTTAAAAAACTATGTTTATACCTCAGACTGGGCCACCAAAAGAGAATCTTCTCTAACTGCCATTGGCAAAAGCATATTTTGAAGTTGACATGTCTCACTGGACAGCATAAAGGGGCGTGTTCTTGCATTTCAGTCGGCCACCCATTTGAAGCCTCATTTGTATGTAACTGATAGATGTATGTATGTATGTTTTCAGTGAACTTTTCATAAGTTCCTACCATGTGTACAAGTCATTCACTTTCCTTTGCATTAATCAGAGACTTTCACATGGCTTCCATAGGTATCAAACACACCATGCCCAAGTTAGTATAAGCCATCAAATGAAATCTCTCTGAAATAAAAAATTTCACAGAGAGCTACTGTAGCCTTTCTAAGGATTTTAAATATGCATTGACATTTGCAAAGATAACTTTACAGGAATTTTAAAGAGACTTAGAAATCAACTGTAAATTATTTTACTATGTTAGCTTTAAATCTAATGACATCCTTTAGACTATGACCGTGACCTATTTCAGGGCACCTATGGATAGCATTTTCCATAATGATAGTCTCGTTCTTTAGGCTGTTTCCAAGGACCACTTCTTTACTCACAATTCTTTTTTGAAATGTGAGAAAGGTGTAGAGATGACTTTATTTCAGATTTTTAAATTGCAAAGAAACCATTTTGCTTTTGCTTGGTACCACAAGCAATTTAAGTCTCGCTTCTCCAGTCCCCAGTGGTACATCAGCAATACAGCTACCCTTCAAAGGCATATCAATAACCATCTTCTTGGCAAAGTTATATTGAACACATCTTTCTTCTGCAACAAAATGCAATCTGGTTTTGATGAGTAGGTAGGATGGTGGACAGAAAGGTTAAAGTATCACTCAGTAACAAGTATTGGCCAAAAGGAAAAAAAGAAAGGATATTTTAAACTGTGGTCTGAATACTATAAGTTGGATGAGGGCTATGGGCCTAAGGGAGGAGTAACCAGCCACATAATAAAAGCAATAGATGAGTATAATTATCCAAAGCACATAAGCAGGAACATGACATACAGGGAATGAGATATAAATTTAGGAAGTCTTGATTAATATTGGCTCAGTATTACAAAGCATAACCATCAAGCATGAGCCAATGTAATTATGGTTTGCAAAACTATAATTTACTCAAATTTGAAAAGGCAGTGACAGAGGATGACATAAAAATATGCAGACGCACCCACCGAAATAATCTTAGCACCTTAACCACTTATAAAACGTATTTTAATTAATTTTGTGCATGCCCATATATTTGTACTCTATCTGAGATTTCTGTATGTATGAGTCTGAAATAAGTTCAGTTCCAGCTGAGCGAGATGTCTGCTGAATGTTAATGAGACAGATTGTCTATTTTAATATTTGTTTTTGTATAAACTGATTATATTAAAGTATGTTGTAATTGAATTATTTTCTAGGCTATTATTTAGGAATATATTTTTGAGCTCTGGTTTGTTTGTAGCCGACCAAGAGCGACCTTGAAGTGTTTGAAATAACCTGGTTTATAAGAGAAAGAAGATCCTATTACCAGTAAAGGTTACTTGTGTAACAGGTAAAAATAAATTTCGCGGAGGATTTTCTATTTCTCCTTGGAGGTTGTTTGCTCCATGCTTTTCTCATTGCAGCAAAATTGATTCAGACTCAAACCAGGCACTCTCTTCAATCTACCAAGTACCAAGCATTTTAAATTAGTTAAATCTGTGGTCACATAAAAAGCAATCGTGTCATTAAATTTCTTATTTTATTCACCGACCAAATTCTCCCACATGGGCAATATTCTGAATTATAAAACCATCTGCATACATATAATTGAAGCCAGTTCCCCACAGTTGGCTCCCTGAATATGTGAAAGTTGAGTTTGAAGCTAGTAAAATCAATTATATTTGCTTCTGGAGAGGCAACAGAGTTGTGGAGACCTTTCTAATCTCCTTCTTAGAATAATGTTTCTAATGTGTAGACTTCAAAACACATAAACATACCTAATATAAGAAAAAAGCCATAGTGCGTAATGACCATAGGTGTTACCTAATACCTACTTACCATGTTGTAGTTACTTGTAAGTACATGATAAATATTATTTCACTTAATCTTTAGAGCGCCATTCATATCTGTTTTTACTATAAGGAAATAGGCTTAGGGAAGTTTGATGACGTTATCTAGTTAAAGTAGATAGAGCCTGTTGTGAGAAAAAGAAAAAAAAAAAGGCAAGCACATGTCAATTTTGAAAGGAATATTGATCAGCTAATAAGGAAACTCTCTGGCCTCAAGATATATCATAATCAGAAATTTTCAAAATGTTTTCTATAGGTACTTAGGATGTCCCACCCAAAGTGCTTGATTTCAACCTCTGTATATTACATATGAATCCATATTAAAACTGAAAAGCACAATTGATGATACAATGCATATTAACATAGGGGTTGACTTGCACCTTGATTTTTAACTCAGTTTTGGAAAAAAGCTCCATCTACCCTACTGGCAACATGTTTGGACTTGTTATAAATGTGTCATTTATTGAGAGGTTTATAGCTCAGGACTGGCCCTTTTGAAATTTCAGTTCAAGGAATGTTTGTGCTAATAAAATTGGATATCACATCCCCTGCTCCCATTCTTCGTGCTGCTCAAAGAATGGCCAAAAAGGTTCCAGTAAGATCTGCTTGGAGAACAAGCCCATTCTATGTAATAGTCTGCAGGCAATCCCAAGAATGTTTCAGTGTTTACTCATCATGATACTATAGATACTTTTATGTATTATTTACTGTTGAACAGCTTGTACTTTGTAATATATTTTGTGATATTTATATCTAAAACTAATAGTTAATATCTGTGGAGCCCTAACAGTGTGCTTATTTTACTGATAAGAAAGTGGGGTTTAAGTCATTGGCCTAAGGCTGGTCTCTTAAAAGAGTTAATATTTGAAGACACGTAGTACTTTTGCAGAACCCTTCTGCCCCCCTCCCATCTCTCAAGGATAAGGAATGTAAGCACCTCTCAGTCTTAATGACTGTACTTTCAACAAAATTGTGCTGTTGTTCCACTTTGAAGCTACTGAATCAGTTTAATTAAAACTTTATCTACAAGTACATATGTAAATCATAAGAAAATAAATTTGATATGCTGTGACTATAAATGATACTTAGAACTACAACCTAAAAGCTCGTGTTCCCCATCCAAGAAGCCTCATTGTTCTTATTAATTGATTTTGGAGTGAGTAAATGTTTTCAATTTAACTCAGAAACTCAACATTATTTCTGTTAAATTACACGTTCACCTTTTTTAGACATTGAGTTCCACATATGACTTCATTCAAGAAAATGATGCAGAGCTTAAGAAGCATATCTAGTAAAAAGTGAAGAGGTTTTGGAATCCAAAGAGCTGGTGTTGAGTCTTGGATTACATGGTGTTGGATGTTCATGTAGTTGCTCTAAACTGCAGGTTAGAATGGTAAAAAGAAAGGGGAAGAACTTTTATGAAGGGCTTATTGTAGGCCATTTGCTTTTTTATAAATTTTATTTTATTATGTTATGTTAATCACCATACATTGCATCATTAGTTTTTGGTGTAGTGTTCCATGATCCATTGTTTGCATATAAAACCCAGTGCTCCATTCAATATGTGCCCTCTGTAGGCCATTTTCTTGTTTAACGGGAGCAGTAACATCTACTTGAGAGGACTGTTGCAAGAAATAAAGAAGAGACATGAAGGAAGGGCATTCCACTCGGGCGCAGCAACCCCCTGGGATCATCCACTCATGGTGGATGGAATACCTCCTGAGAAAAAGGACCAAGGCAGCACCCTGACTTCGAGGAGTCTGCCGGTGATGTTCTAACTCATGAGGCATAGAGCCAGTGAGATCAACTTGGGGTAAAATCTGGAGATGGCTAGAGTTCAAAGAAAACCACAAGTGTGATCTTAGAAAGGGGGACACTTTGGAAGCTGTTGGCTTCACCTCTGCCTTTCTGGGGGGAAAATGAGATTAGTTCATTGGAGCCAAGTAGACAACCAATGATCTGGAAAGTTTTTTCTTTATAGAAAAGAACAAAAAATAGCACAAAATATAACTGCCTTAAAATGTTGGCAAGCTTACCAAAGGGAAGAAGAATTGGACTTCTTCTGTTAATTTCCAAAAGATAGGTATAGACAGATGGTTAGAAATTGGTTATAAAGACAGCTTTCAACTGAATACATAAATTCGTTGTCTTACCTTTAGATTCTTCAAGAGTAGAATACATTACAAAATACTCATTTGAAATGACGTAAGGCTCTTGAGTTATTATTCAAATCCAAAGACCAGGCTGACTTGCTGAAGTTAATACAGTTACAAACATGTGAAAGACACCTATAGAGGAGTCAGAATGTATGCCTCATAACTGGCATAGGGTGAATGAACTTAAATGCATTTTTCAAAAGGAAAATGGCTGTCATAGGAATAAAGGCCACTCTGCATTGGAAGACAGAATTCTATGGTGGTTTTGAGCCTAGGATTCAGAGTCCCCCCAACCTGAAACCAGTCCTTGGTCTGCCAACACTGTTCTCATCGAACTGACTCTGAAGGAAGTAAATGTTTCACCATTTAGTGTCATTTTTCTCATCTGTTAAATAGGAATAAGCATAAAATGAGAAAATAGAGGTAAAAACACTGCAATGTCTGGCACAGAGAAAACACTAAAAATCATTGAAATTAGCAGAGGACGAAGGAAGGAAAAAGGCTCTGATACTAATTATCCTGTGAGTAAAAAATGGAAATGGACATCATTTCTGATATGTCTCCAAATCACCTATTCTTCGTTAGGCAGATGACATCATTCAAAACAGACTAGGATACACCTGTCTTAAAATTCTCTTCCGTGACTGGGAATGAAGTTAATGTCAGGCACTCTCTAACCATGGCCTAGTCAAAGGCAAATACATAACATTTTTCAGTGTATAATTGAGACCATATTCTAAGTAATCTTTCTTCTTTCCAGAAGAAGAAATAGAGGTTTTTCTACATTTGACACCTGACAGCTTATTGAGCTTGTACAATCACACGCACACACACACACACACAAATGAAACTGAATGTCACTGAGATAGAAATATAAAGGACTTGCACTCTTGGTAGCAACCAACTGTAAATTGTCATCTTTCATCTGTTTCTGAGAGGGCAAACACAGTATTTTTATACTTACAAAAAGAATGCATATGAACTGCCAGCAAGTTGTTTCAAATATCAAGCACTACTGACCCCCAACTGTCAAAATAGCATGACTCTATTTTGAAGCTCTTTTCTCCAGTGTGACTAGTTAACAGTGATGTTTTGACCTTTTATTTCTTCCGTGCCTCTATCACCAATAGTAAAGTCACTGGGATTGTTTGACCCTCATCCCTACTCCAGGAGTCACTTCACTCTGGATCTTTCCACATGGCTTTCACAGGGGTCTCCCTGTTAATTACAGTACCTGCACATCCAGTTGGTTTGAGACAGTCCTGTTCACCACTGTTGGATCTTCCAGTCTGGCATTTGTCCAGGATTTCCCACTGGTTTTGAGGTATTTCATCTGAAATATTTTTGTCAACACAAAAAATCAAAATAAGAATATCTAAAGTGATAACCATGATTTAGCAGAATTTTCTTTCTCTCCTTCAAGATCTATAGAGGGAATAGTTTCTTGATCAGAAATATTGTGCACTATAAGATAGAGTCAACTAAAGCTGCCAGCAATTTCAAAGTTATTAACCATTAAATATACTTTTGGAAAAAAATTTCAGGCAACTCATAAAAAATTTAAAACTTAGAACAAATTAAAATAAATTTTATAGAAAGGGATTTCAGAGCCAGATATCTTAGCCAGAGCTCAGAAATGATTAAAGTACATGAATATGTAGAAAGGAGAGTTCTGGTCATTTAGGGGGAAGAAAAATACAAAACCTATAAAACATACCATGGAAGTTTACAAATGCAAGATCCCCAAGCGTACAAACTAACTAAGGAGACACATCTCTAAGAAAAGAATTGGATATCATCAGTAGAGAAGTTAGATTCCAGTGGGATACTCTGTAGAACCCAACGCAGTTCAGTAGTGGGGAATGTGATGGTGACTGACCTTTTAGGAAGGTTATTTAAACCAGTGGATGGTAGAATGGAAGGCCCAGAGGAAAGGCTGTAGGCAAGAGAGGTTAGCTCTCGTGTCCAGAAGCCCTGTCTCACTCGGTTGGTTACAGGGAATGTTTCAAAGAGGCTTCATCTCTCCTCCAGGGATCTCAGAAATGTTCACAGATTCTCAGGGTAGACATTACAGCTGAGCAGGTGCCAGAATCCAGACTTACTCAAATAGAGGATTTAATAACAGTTGTTGAATGTCTCCTGTTAACAACTCAGAGCAATAAAAGGTCATTGAAATTCTCAAGTCTTCTTCATCTCTTTATCTGTCAAATATTCACTGAGTGCCTACTCTTGTTTGGTCCTCAAAGCTTCTGTTGTTTTTTTAACGTTCTAATAATTGACATAAAGAAGTCATTTTTTGTTTTGTTTTGCTTTATTGTAGATGGATTTAAATCACTCTTATTCTTTTGGAAGGAATATTTTCTTGGGATAGTTCTGAGTGAGATTATTTTGAAGATGGTATCATTATAATGAAAACCATTTGTGGCTCAGTAAACAGTATTTCAGAAACTAGGTAGTTACTTTAGCACCCGTTTGGGAGGATATTCAATCATCCTAATGTTAATACAGTGTGACTCTGTCCATCGAATAGAGCTCACTCCCACAGGTAGTCAGCTGGTCCAATTTGAGCTGACCAGAGTTCTTCCCTAGCAATACTGGAATCCCAACTAAAAAAACAAAAATATTAAATCTGTTTTTAGGTGGTGGGACTCAAATACATTAGTAGCATGCTGCCTGTCATAGGGAGCGGAGAAGCAAAGTAATCGAGTGTATAAAGCGTGAGACAGAAATCTAAGCAGAGAAAAACTCCTGTTTTTCCAGGACATCATCCAAAACAGACTAGGATACACCTGTCTTAAAATTCTCTTCCGTCCAGGAGAGGGAGGCGAATGTCGTCATACTCAAAGGATTTCTGCTCTGCGCTATCACCCTTTGGTAGTTCTCAATACTCTTAGACGGTGGCCTGCGATTTCCCCTCTCACTTCATTATTCAAATACCTTGCAGGTCGCAGGTTGTTGTTGACTTGGCAGGCCCATTAACTTCCCCCTCATTCCTGTGGCTTTAGATGAAAATGTAAAAACTCTGCCTCCATGTTCACGCTTTGACTTCCAAGGTCAGTAGATACTGTAGGGACTTGAGTATTTGGGGAAAGACAGCTCTTGAAGGGAGAGTCAGCAGCTTCTTCTCTCTGATTTAGTTTAAGTACTTAGGGAGCTCCTACTGTGTGTCATGGTCCTTCTAGGTTTGGGGATTAAACATTATACAAAACAAATACCTCTGACCTTGCGTTTGGCAGAGACCGTGATTAAATGACATATAGAGCATGTTACATGGTAACAATAAAGCCAATGAACAGAAGTTGAGAGAGGATAACATGAGAAATATCCCGACTAAGAGAAGAACAAGAGCCGAGGCCCTGGATTTGCCAGTCAGGAGCTCCTCAAGCCCACACTGCTCCTTTTATCTACCCTCAATCTGGAGCTATTCACGTTTCCCAACAGCTGGCTTTTTTTCCTGCGAAAAATAAGATCTGGCAATTTATGTTTTTGCTAAACAGGCATACATATACATATAAACTCAGCAGAAAATTGCCTTCAGCAAAGAATTGCTATCATTTAGGCTGATGGTGATTGGAAAGTAAGATTCACCGTACATTTTCCAAAACAACATCTGAAATGCTTGAGCTTTCCTGAGGATTGTCATCTTGGCGCGTTCATGTATTTAACATGATTCATCCATTGTAGGTTGTCTGGTTTTCTGGCGCTTTCTTTTTGTTAACAGTGACTATCAAAAACATTGCCATAAAATCAACCTCCATAGTGCAAGTGAGGATAAGCATGTTTAGGACTCAAAACCTGAAGGTGATTTCCATGTCATAAAAACCCCAGGTTAAGATTGATGGTGTCCGTGTAGAAACTGTACCTTGGAAGTTGTAACGATTTACTGGTCTTGCCAAGCTGCATGACACTAATACAAAAGAATTCCTAGTTACTGTGATAGGCTGACCTCTCCAATGGGAAGTGGCTGGAAATCAACCCCGTAGCTGTCAAGTCAAACCAATTCACAATTGTAGCTCTGTTTAGTTGACGTTTACCATACGGTGAACTCTATTGAGTTCCTTCTAATCATGGGCACCTGGGGGTTCTGCATTGCTTCCTGGAATTTCAAATATTTTCTTCGGTTCCTTATTCTTTTAGAAAATTAGACTTTGAGTAATATGAAGAACTGAGTGAACATTAAACAAAATGTCCGCTTTCCATGACCCTCTGTACAGCAAATGGATTAGGACCAGATGAAATCTAAAATCCCATTGACATTTGCCCTAATTTTATAAGTGGAGAAACCTGCCCAGTTAAGACTTCCCTTTAACCCAATGTGTGACCCAGTTACAGGAAAATATTTCATTGAAATTTTGAAGGGTCAAACATCCCCACCTCTCAGCATCTTCCCACCCCGCCCCCATTGCCACACATCCATGGGCCAGAGTCCACCTTGTTAAGGGACTTTACATACTGTAGTTCACACTCTCTCAATATCAACTCCCATTTGCTCTAGTATTCCTTGACTTCTTCTTTCTTACACCCACAGTTATAGTCTACAACAGTAATTTGACATATTCTAATTATTGTATCATTAGCTACTGGCTTTGCAAGTTTATTCTTTTTCTTTTTTTGAAACTTAAATTTAATTGGCCAACATATAGCATATCATTAGTTTCAGATGCAGAGTTCAGTGATTCATCAGTTGCATATAACACCCAGTGCTCATTAGATCACGTGCCCCCCTCAATGCCCATCAACCAGTCACCCCATCCCCTCACCTCCCCTCCAGCAACTCTCTGTTTCCTAAAGAGTCTCTCATGGTTTGCCTCCCTCTGGTTCCATATTACTTTATTTTCCCTCCCTTCCCCATGGTCCTCTGTTTTGTTTCTTAAATTCTGCATATGACTGAAACCGTATGATAATTGTCTTTCTCTGACTGACTCATTTCACTTAGCATAATACCCTCCAGTTTCATCCATGGCATTGCAAATGGTAAGATTTCATCCTTTTTGATGGCTGAGTAATATTCTGTTGTCTGTATACACCACATCTTCTTTATCCATTCATCTGTCAATGGACAGCTCATTTCTTTCCATAGTTTGGCTGTTGTGGACATTGCTGCTATAAACATTGGAGTGCAGGTGCCCCTTTGGATCACAATGTTTGTATCCTTTGGGTAAATACCTAGTAGTGCAATTGCTGGGTCATAGGGTAGCTCTATTTTTAACTTCTTGAGGAACCTCCATACTGTTTTCCAGAGTGGCTGCACCAGCTTGCTTTCCCACCAACAGCGTAGGAAGGCTCCCCTTCCTCCGCAACCTCACCAGCATTTGTTGTTTCCTGACTTGTTAATTTTAGCCATTCTGACTGGTGTGAGGTGGTATCTCTTTGTGGTTTTTATCTGTATTTCCCTGATTTGCAATTTTATTCTAAGTTCTTGGATGACATTCTCTGTCCTGTCGAGTTTTGAGATGGATTACTAGATGGCCTAATGAAGTGGTATTTCACCAAAACAAAGGAGAGTCATCAGTAGTGAGCAAACATGTTCTAAAAGAAGTTACTAGCTTCTCCCATAAAGTCACTGCATGCCCTGTGTGGAAACAGTGTAAAAAAACTCTGAGGACAATGGTCTTCTATCCTTTGGAGAATAGTAACTAAAAGTAACCAGGGGAACAGATGTAAACACTACAGTTGTTTTGTTTTGTTTTAATAACAAAAGGATGGAATGCCTATGCTGGGAAAAACTGTACTTGAAGCAGAAGATATTAACAGTCAATACATAATAGGAGGAGGTAATTTTAGCGACGGCTTTCTTAAGACAATGCAAACCACAAGAAGGAGGATAAATGAAACTCCCTGTCATATGCATTTCATTGCTAATAGATCATTACGTCTGCACTGGGTATGTTTTTCACAAAGGAGAAATTAAGGTTAGTAGATGAAGCATTCTTTGAAGGAGAAGTACCAAAATTACTTGTTGATTGTGAGATGGTGTACCATGAGCTTCTCTTATCCTCACCTTGGTTTTGCACACATGTCCCTGCAATGCAGATCACAAGAGTTTCAAGCTTCTCATTGGAGTGTTAGTACGACTTTCCAGGCCATTCTCCCTGAGAGGCTCACAGCTGTCTGCCTGTCACTGGTAAAGGTATTTCAAGGGTGCTTATACATTTCCGTGAGACATTTCATTTATTAGCTCTGACACTAGTGTCAAGATAAGGTAAATTTGTATTTGAGAATCAAGAGTCTTACTCACGTTTTCGATTCATTCAACAAATATTTATTGAATACCCAGTATATATTATTATATTCCCGTGTAATTCAATGCAAGTTACTTATATCAGTAAGGTTCTTAGTTGCAACCAAGAGGGACTAGTTCAGACTTATTCCGGAGAAAAGGAAATGATTGAACTTGAAAAAAGAAGTCACAGACTCACTGAGACCTTGGGCCAACCTAGTTCAGAACAGAGGGAAGCCATACAAGCCAGTACCACAGCCAAACACACCGCGGACCTACTGTAATGCGAACACCACGAACGGCCACCATTCTCTGTAATTTGTGCCACCAACACCAGTGACAAGATGATGCATGCCATAGCTCGCTCCACCTGGGTCATGCCATCCCAGGGAATGGGCGTTCAACCAAAACATTTTGTCCTGTCCATCATTGTTGATGTCCTTAGTTTCAGAAGTAAGATGAAGGGTGCTGAATCTGAGTAGCTGAGTCCTGTGGAAATGAGTATCGGGTATTTTGAAGCCTCTGTTTTTGGAAATAGGCAGTGTGCTAAAACCATCAGTCATTGCAACGATCTGTCATTTCTATCATATGATAATCCTGATGGTGCTAATAGGAAAACAGTATTTTGAAGCATAATTATAGGAACTTTGCAAAGTGTTTTTGGACTTAATCTTCATAGTAAGGCCTTAACAGGAGGCATTTGGATGATCAGTGGTTACAGAAATTTCTCCCTACGTTTTTCTCTTCATTGAGGTAAAACTACCTATGCACACCTATAGAATGATTATGTAAGCATAGATTAAACATTTAGTACTTCAATATCTCAATACCTCAATAAACATCTGAGGCTTTATTTTTTAGCTTGATGCTCATAAAACCTAAGAAACAAATATCACAAAACTGACTAGTCATTAAAATCGTTCTCTTAAATCATGCCTGTTGAAAATGATATCCCATTTCTATTTCCTCTTGAGGGAATTTTTCTCCAAACTACTTTTTCCAAAACATGATGATAATCAGCTTTTGAAAGCTGTGGTTTATAAAAAAAAAAAAATTTTCTCTGGGCAATTGAACAGACCCTCCATTTTTGTTTCTTTGCTAAGCAGTTCGTGCTATTTCTTTAGCTAGCTCATTAACAAAAATCAAGTCTTTTCTCTTGAAGCTGATGCCATTTCTAGCAGTTTCTTCCCTGCTCACTGAGTTTCTTTCATTTCCAGGCAGCCAGACATCTTTTTCCCCAAGCCTACGATTGTCAAGTTCATTTAATATCAACTCTATTAATGGAAATTCCCACTAATGGGAAAGTTCTGTTCTCATACTCCAAACTATTTTTTATTAATTTAATGTAAATGTTAATTTAATATCATTTCACAAACTTTTTCTGTTTAATGTCAATTAAGAAGTCACTGGTTTGCTACTCAAAACAGCACTTAATGTCAATTATTGCAATCAGCCTTTCATTTGAAAACTGAATTTTTTAAGTGAAACTGATTTTAATATGTCTTTAAATTTTCTCAGTTGAGCAGATTAGAGAAGACAATTCTTTAAACTTTTTATTATTTTAAGAAACTGGAAATGGCTACTGGAGTTTTCTGAGCAAAATTGTATGTAAAAAAATTATTGTAAAACCTCTAGCTTTAACCCAGGTGGCTCTTCAATGGGTAATTCATTTACCATATTTCTGCCAAAAACAATTTTGCTGTTTTCTTAGTTCTGTTTTGTCAAGGTTCTTTGCAAATCCTTATGCTTTACAAGACTGTAGCTATCATTTACAACTTGGTTTGATGGGAAAGCTGAAGAAGCACCTTCTACCTTTAGTCATGGAAGCTAGTAAGGAATAGGTTGGTTTGCATCAAGTTTAAGAACAAATTACAATTCTGTCACACAAGGAGATGGAATAGTAGGGGGCACACCAAACCTGTATCACGGCAAATACCTGAAAATTAGAAAAGTAAGAAGGAACATATTTATACCAAGAATGGAATACTTCCTCTCTTTTACCTAATTTGACCACTCATTAACATCAAAATAAATATCAATGATTACTTTAACAGCTTATTAGTATAATCAATTTTGATCTTTGATTTTTCAAACAAGTAGATTATATAGAGGTTATCTCTCATACATGAAATTCTTAGCCTTTAATCCAATGATATATACCAAATTTTATATTTTTAATATTATTTGGCCCTTTTTTAATTTGGTTGTCATGTATAGCTTCAAAGTTAAATCATGCAAAAAATGACTTTTGATTGGGCATTAATTACATTTAGTCATTGCTATTAAATAGCTAGGAGGTGGTCAAGTAGTCTCAGAAATTACATGTGATAATCACTTGGCTTGCATTCAAGATTTAGCCTATAATATTCCTAAATTCATCAAGTATTTTTTGTTACTCAAAATCACACATGAATCTCATATATCGTAGTATTCAAAATCAATGAAAGAATCCTGTAATTTTAGTGAGTCAAATGGCGTGACAAATGTCAGAGTATTGTCAAAACTGTTGATGTCAAGGCATCCGTGAGATGAGGGTTACCCTTTTAATGTCCTCCAAGTTAGCCTTCCTGGTAAAAAAGGAATTGTCATAAGTCATAGCAGCAAGAAATATTTTTAATTTAACAATAAATGGTCTTTTAGAAAAATGATTGCAAAGGGAGACAGCCATGAAGCTTAAGTGTTGGCTAAACCAACATGGAGTCTCTGCCTAAAGACTGATCTTTTTCAGTCATCTGAAAATGAAGAGACAGAACAAATGATAGGCTGAAAAGATCCCTTGGCTTGCCAAAGTGATTGTTTTAAATTTTTATGACCCTTTATGGGACTGATAAACCTGATTATCAAGCTAGAAGGAAAGTGTGAAGATACAGATCCTAGTTCCAATTGCTTAACATTTATGGGACTCAATTTTGTTCTTTGCAAAATGGAAAAAATACATTCATGTGGTTAATGTAAAATTTGAAAGCTGAGAAGTTCCAATGAAGTAATATAAGAGATTGTGATTGTATTATTAAGAACTGCACACACGGAATAATAGATGGTGTCAAAGCCCAAAGCGAGATAGGAAATTATAAACCTGTATAAATTTATAATATAAATATCCAAGGACACCTACAATATTTTGTATATTAAAATATGGACATTATATTGATATAGCATCAATTATTGTACCCATTCAGCACAACATACTTATTCCCCAAGTATACTTGCCCAAGTTCAAAATTCCCGTTCAATTCAATGTCATCAAACTCTTTATTGGTGATTCATTATGCAGTTTGAATAGAATTATGTAATTATGTAATGTAATAGAATTACATTAGGAGTCAGGTAACTAAATCAAGTCTCAGTTTGCTTTGCATTACCCATTTTGGGCTTGCACAATTTCCTTTATCTTCTGGGATGCTGCTTCCTCATCTGGAAAATCAGGGATTTGAATTATGTAATCTCTAAAATCCTTTTTAATGCCACCATTTGAAGATTCTTTAGGACTTTCTGTTCAATTTGACCAATTCAAACTATTTCATAGATATTTATGTGCTTAATTCAGGAATGTGGTTTTCTTTAAAGTTCTGTCACTTACCTAACCTGGAGGATTGAGATGAAAAGGGTAAAACAAGTTCAGAGCCTTTGTATCAGTCATTTTCCTTCAAAATGTTGCTCTAGTCTTTCTTTCATGGAAAACACACACAGTTCCAGTGCTCACATGGTGAGAATTTTTTATCTGGAAATGTCCAGCAGCTTTTTACTGATAGATATGTCACAGCCAGAGACTAATTTGAATTATTAATTTTGTCTGTCTAGGTCACATGAAACAGTTTGGCCAAATATAGATCCCCTTTTCTGTAACTGGGATGTGGGAGTCTATACGCCAAAGAGATCAGTGTCTCAAGGTCAGTATAATAGTTTTGAATGAGAGAATTGCAAGACATGGTTTCTCTCTGGTAGACTGAAGCTGGAGTCAGTGAGAAGCTTTATGGACTTGGGTGGAGAGAAGCATAATAAAAGTATGAGTTGTAGTTGGATTGAGGCAGATACGGTTGGCATTCATTGCCTTGGGGAAATATCAATCCCATACGAATTCTAATACTTTCATTCTGAGGGGGAAAGGATTCTAAAACCTAGACAGTGTTACCCCTTAAAACAAAGGATGAGCATTTAGAGTTGTTGGCATTTATCTCTTGTCCTTTCTTTGTACACACCAATAGAAGGGCCTTTGCTCCTATTTAAGTTTCTGAGACTAAAAAATAAAAATATTGGTTATTACACTCTGGTAACTAAGGAAAACTAGTAAAGTCTTTATGTAAATTACCAGAATCTACCCTTCAATAGTTATGAAATAGAGTAGGATGCTTTCATTTATGTTATCCATACAATTTATAGCACTATTAGTATTCTTGGTATGATTTTATGAGGTTATTTAGACAAATAACAAAGTTATGAACTCTTGTCATGTCTTCCTGAAAATCCCAGCTCAATATTAACTTGCTGAGTATATACAAGAATTATTATTTTGGTTTGATGGCCCAAGTTAAGAAAGCAGCTAAAATTAGGTAGAAAAACTTCATAAAATTCTCTGGGATAGTATCTGGACTAGCGAATTTTCCCTTTGGTAAATTTAAAATAACCTTTATGATCATCTCGAATGGGATCTATTATTAAAATATCAAATGCTCTTGGTTCATACATTCTAAGTTTAGTCCACGTAAAGTCATTTAATTTCTGTTGGGCCCAGAGAAAAATTTTTCTAAAAGAAAAATGAATAACTCTAAAGTCAAGGAATATCTAGGTGCAGGAATCTGGTAAAGAAGAATAAACAAGTATGGAAGAAGCAGAAGAAAAAGGATCATAAAGACTTAGAGAAGTGCAAGGTTAGTTTGGAAATCCTATCCATGCTGCCCAATCCTTTTGTCACTCACTTCCAAACACATAGCTTACTGTGGTTGTTACAAGATGAATGAAACCTATATAACCACCATTGGCTTGTTTTATGAACTGCAACAGTATGGTGGTTAGAGAGGCCTTTGGTCTTGATCTTGGCTCTGCCATTTGTAAATAGTGTGATACTGGATTAAGTAAAGATTATGAAATCAATTTCCTCATCTCTAACAGGTGGATTACACTGTTTTCTCAGACTGGCATGAACATCACTAAGTAGAATGCATGACACAGCAACAGGCCTATTTACTCCATAAATGATGGTTTCCTTTTGCTTCTTTCATCCCCATTCTCTCTTCACATCACCTCTCAAATAGTGTTAAGGATTATCCATTAAACAATCAGGTGTCCTTTTAGCTTTTAGTTTATTTATTACATAGTAACACAAATACATTGTGAAAATAACAATACAGAATCACCTACCCCGTTCCTCAGACTCCAAAATCATCACCACTCCAGAAGTAACCATATTTAACATGATTAAATGTATTCTTTTCCCTTTTCCTGGCCCTGTATATACATATGTAATACATAAATTTGGTGTTTCACATACCTGAAATTTTAATACATAATTTTCCCCCTGCAACTTGCTTTTTCAATTTAACAATATTTTAACAATCTCTTGAAGATCTTTATAACTTCTAAATATAGACCTATGCAAGCATAATGCTTAGTAGTCTGAATTCTGGATAGTCCTATAATTTATTTGATCATTACCCTATTATTCCCAATGGTCTACTATTAGAAATGAATAGTGGTGCATGAACACCTGTATACACCTCTGTGCTTATAGTTGAACCTTGCCTTAGAACAGATATTTAGAAATGAAAATACGACCAGAATGAAATGTCCACTATACATTTTGATAGATAAGACCAAAAAATGTTAGGCATGTTTATTCTCCATGCTGCCATGCCATTTCTCCTCAAATTCCATTGGTCTATGCAAACCATATGGCCAACTGTGGTAAGAGCTTAGAAAAAACATATTCTTCTTACAGACGAATTACTACATACTTGGGAATAATAATATAATTAGACAAAAATAGCAAGAGTCTAAACGATATTATTGAAGTTCAAAAATAAGGCTCTTTGCTCTCCAGGTTTTAAAAAAATAATAAAGTAGGAGGATGGGAAGAAATTAAGCAGGCTCGCCAGCCATACTCAATGCCAGTAGTCATAAGGTGAAGATTTCTATGGAAAAGAACACATGTTTCCAGAATGTTAAAATAAATCACAGTTGTCTGGTTGGAAACCAGGAATTATTTGACCCTTTTATGTCCCCACCCAAAGCCCTCATATTTTAAAGTATGAAGACTGGGAATGCTATTTTCTCCCATCCCAGCCAGCAGCATTCCAGATTGGACTCTGCCAATGAGAGGAACTTGCACGAGATTTAGAAGGCAGAACAGACACAGAAGCCACCATGGCTTGGTGCTGGCAGCAGGCAAGCACGTGGGTTCCGGCCCGTGGCAACTTCTCAGCATCCTCTTGGAGAGTACTCATGGTGCAAGAGGCCAGTGAAGTTGTCAGTGGTGGCCTCCTCAGGTTTTTGTCCTTCCCAATTTCCTAAACATCAGCTTCCTTGTCTTGCACTGATCTCTTTAAGCAATTTAGTCAACATCTAACTCCTTCCATCAAATTCCACCCTTCTTGAAACGCCTGGAGTGATTGTCCCAATTCCCTGTTGGACCTTGATTGGATACATAAAAAAATGGGCATTGCAGTAGAAACACCTCAAGAAAGAACCATCTTTTAAAAGGTAATTAAATATAAAAGTTTTGTTTCTAAATAAATAAAAACAAAGAACTTAAGAATAGAGAAATGGATATAAACAAGTAGACAAATATGCCATCTAGACTGTAAAAACTAGGGAAATATGATTATAGAATACAATGTAAATGTTATAACCCTTAACAACTATCAAAAACCAGGAGGTAAAGAGGAAAGAATGAGAGGAACATTTTTGGATGCCCTCATGTTTAGATGTCAACATCTTTCGTAGCAGGCCCTGGATCAATACTGACTAAAGTTTAAGAATTTGATTTTTCCCCTCTTTTATTTTTTTGAGAGAGAGAATATGTGTGTGTGTGAGCAGGTGGGAGAGGCAGACGGAGAAAGAGAGAGAGGATCTTAAACAGGCTCCACGCCCAGTGCAAAGCCTGATGCTGGACTCAATCTCAGGACCCTAAGATCATTACCTGAGCCTAAATCCAGGGTCAGACTCAACTGACTGAACCACCCAGGCACCCCAAGAATTGGACTTCTAAGAACTCCAATCTCTTTAGGTTTTCATAATCTTTTTTCTTGAAGTGAAACATGTACTTGTGATGCAGTAATTTACATTTCTTTCTTTTCATTCGACTAGAAAAATTAATCTCATACTTTTCAAAAAATAACATAGTTTTCATAAAATTCTATCTCTTTGTTCCTCTATCTCCATGTTCCTCAAATTACTCCATTTGTAATATCTGGATAATTGTATTTGGGTTTATTTTAAAATTTTAATTTATTTAATTTTCTCTACTATTTAATAATGTCATTAATAAAGTCATTATTTTGGTATGGAAACAAAAAATAGTAATTAGTTGTAGCCCTTTGTTTCACCCCTGCCAGGTATAGTATCTAATGCTTTGGATATGTCAACAATCTTTTCTTTTTTTTTTTTTAAGTAATAGTAACATTGCTCACTTCTAAAAAATTGATAAAGTTAGTTGCATTTGGATTTGAACTATTTTTTTATTTTTGATGTAATGCAGGAAGGATATTTAAGGGACTCCACAGAGTTTATAGGGAAAAAAATGACCAGGAAAATGAAAGTTAAATCAATAACACAGCATACCAATGCAAGAGAAAGACTTGTTTCTAATTATCAACTATGAATTAGCTACGGCTAATAACTTATTAAACAGTTTTTATTCCAGTTAATTTACCAGTGCTGATAGGAGTTCAAAATAAACTAATAAAAATTTTGAATGATTTTCTTGATAAAAAAAAAAACAGTGTAGAGCCCAGTTATCTGGGATCAGATTATTTGCAACTCTAAGAAAAAAAGGTCATTAAATCTTAGATGATTGACATACTTCCTCTGGTGTAATATCTTTAAATGAAACAAAGAAAACACTTCTTTGTCTCAGCAACTCCAAATTTTGAGAATCAAAGCACACCCAAACGGTATTCTATTTTGTGTGTTTTTTCCATAACATTTATCCTGGTGTATCTTGTCAATAAATATTTATAGAGTATAGTGAGTCATTGACATACATTAATCTCCCAGGGGTATGTTACTGGGAGTTACAACGATGAATATATATTATACTCTTAGCTGCTGACTTAGTCCTATACGGAAAAACTGGATGTTGTTAATAAGCTGTAAATAGAGATGATATAAAGTGTTAGAAATTAGCCTGCAGGTCTACCACTCCCCAAACTTCCTTCCAAAGAAAATGGATGGAGAAGATTCTTTGTTTTGTTCAATGTGACTCCACTGGTCAGATCTCCGCTGATACATCAGACCCGGGGGCCTGCCTGTGACACTGTTGAGCACAGGAACTCTGTTCCCTGGGAGAAATCTAAATTAGAGGTGGTTTCATTTGATACTTCATTAATTTTTGAACTCCTGTGAAGTGCCAAATGCTCTGCAGGGAACTGGTGACGCAGTGCTTAATCCAAACAGACACAGGCTCCACCCTCATGCGTCTTACAGTTTAGCAAGAGAAATAAATAGTAGTCAAGTGTACTACATATATGTCAAAATGGGTCCTTGTCACAACAGATTATAAGGAAGATGGAGTCATAGTGAGAGGCAGAATGGGGCAAATGTGACTTCTTCTAGAAAGCGACACTCGAGCTGGTAGGTGAGAGAGAGAAGCAGCTGAGCAGTTGAAATTACATGGGCATGGATATTAGTTAAAGCCAAGAGCATGGCAGAATGACATCACCTGGAGGACAGTAGAGCAGGAAATGAAAAGAGAGACCAGGACTGACATCCATTAAAAACCACAACATTTAATGATGGGGAAGATTTTGGATCTGGAAATGAGTCCACAAAGAAGCAGCAGCCAATAATGTTGATGGAAAACCAGGAAAATGATTAAGTCGATCTTAGCCTTTCTCTTGAGGAGGGTGAATAGTTGTTGCTACAGTTAGAGGCCAAAATACATAGATTCGGAAATAAGCCCTCTCCCAGGCTGGAAAACCATGCATAAGCTTTAAAGTGGAGGGGAGTACAGAGAGGTTTTTGTGGGTAATGACTTAAACAAACACAGGGATAATGTCACCCGAAGATCAGGGCAACAGATGGATTATACATTCACTGGAATATAAGGTCTTTTAAATATTGTCCTATTTCTTGAATAGCCTTGCCATCTCACAATATCTGGATATGTAACAGTTGAAATTGTTTCTTGTCTTCCTTACTTTCCTGTGTATCCTGGCAGTAAATACCTTACCATTGAGGTTATCCAAAATACCTATTTTCTAGCAACACGAAAGAACCTAGTGACTAGCCACATAAAAAGCATATGCTTCATAGAACAAAGCGCTAGCTCTCATCATGGTGCAGAACTATAGGAAATTGTTCTTGCTCTAGTCTATTGTCTCGTTGAATTTTTTAAAATCCACTTACAAAAACTATGAAGGAAACTTCTAAGAGGATATTACCTTAACGTGGATCAGACAGTAGGGCTACTGGATTATATCACATGTCTCAACAGATGGTCGCAAAAAAGAGACATACCTTCCCATATGGGCTAGATATTCAGAGGTGGACACGGGAGGCACATGGAAAGGGACTGAGCTTGTGGCATTCGTGATAGGACATAAACATTGGTCCCTAAAATTGTGTTCATTCAAACGCTCTGTCTGCAACCTCAGGCCGTGTCATTCTCCCAAAGACACCATGAAACAAATCATAAGCTTTGATAGTGCTATGGTAGAGTTGTTTTCTTCATGTCTCCCGGTTCTGAATTCAGTCTGAACCAACACTGCCCAAAAGAAATGTATGTTTACCTATCTTCACCTATTTTTTTTTTTTTTTTTTTTTGGTAAGACCAACCCTACCATCTGTTTTTTACTTGGACATGACTTTTATCAGCAGAAAGAAGGAGAACTGAACTTTGGATGCTTTTGATATATTCATGGTTCTGCTTTACACAGTGACTATCACCCCTAGTTTTGAACATACATTTAGATTTTTGAAAATACACAATCCTAGCATCAGCTAGATAGGGAGGTTTGATGTCGTCTAGTCCAACCCCTGGCCCATTTCTCTTTATGTAAACTGACGTGAACTTGTAAGACCACACGGGATTGCGGTCTGTGAAGTGGAATTTATTAATAGATTTTGGCGCTTACCCAGGATACATGTGTGCTCTTATTTCCTCTCTCTCATGTGTCCTGAAGGGTTTCCTCTCTCCTAGATCAGTTTCATCACTGTACAAATGTATTGTGATGTCTTCCCTCTTAAAAATAACCCCACCCAGACCCCTCTCTAGGTACTAACCCATTTTTATACCCTTCTTGACAGTAAAACTCCTACAAGACACGTGCTAGCTCCTTTCCTCCCTGCAGTATTGTCCTCATCACTCCACCGATGGAGCTCTAGCTGAGATCCCTAATGACTTTCATAGTCTAACCCAGTGGTCATGTCTCTGTCCCACTCTCACTTTTCTGTATCAGCAGAATTGACATAATGTGTTACACCTTCCTCAAAACATTTCCATTTGACTTCTGGAACAACTCTCTTGCTTGAGAAGCCTCCCTAGCTCCCCAGCTACCTTTCTTGGTTTTGTTTGCACACCCTCCCCCCACCTTTCAGCTCTCTAAACCTCCTAGTTTGCCAAGCTCAACAATCTGAATTCTTCTCTGTCTACATGTGCTTCTTCAGTGAGCTCATCCAATCTCATGGATTTAAGTGCTATATTGATACATATTTGGATGACATTAACGTTTTTGTCTCCAGCCTGGACCTCTTCCCTCCATTCCAGGCTCATGTATCAAATTATCTCATTGACCTCTCCAATTGCATGTCTCATAGGCATCTCAAACTTGACTCTACCTATCAAGTTTATACCAGCTGCTTCCATCCCTGCATCTTGCCCCCCTGACAACACCCCCATCTCCGTAAATGGCAATTGCATGTTTCCAATTTTACCAGCCAGAAACCTTGTAGTGCTCCTTATCGCAACACAGCATCCAGTCCAACAATAAATTCTTTAGGCTCTTTTACAAAGTATCTAAAAGTTCACCGCTTCTCACCTCCTCTGTTTTCAGTGCTGTGGTCCAAGGCCCATCTACTTTAGATGGTTGCAGTAGCGCCCTAACTATTCTTCCTGCTTCTGCCTCCATCCCGTTAGTCTGTTCTACACACAGCAGACATAGTCATGCTCTAAAAACCTTTGTCAGCCACCGTACTCCCTTTCATAGTGCTCAAAGTACTCACAATGGCCTTCAAGGTGCTCCATGATCTATCTCAAGCTTACTCACAGATCATCTTAGAGCCCACCACCAACTTTTTGCCCTCACCCCCTACCTCTTTTCCTCCAACCCAGACACACTGCCTTTCCTGCTCTTCTGAGTACCCAGGGCCTTTGTGCTTGCTGTTTGCTCTACTTACGGTGCTCTTCCCCTATATATACGCACATGGCCTCCACATGGTCCCTCACTCTGTAAAGATAGCTACTCAAATGTTACCTTACTTGCGAGACTTTTTCTGAGCCCCTTATAGAAAACAGTGTCCTCCCCTACCCCATTTTTCTCTCTAGCACTAATCTTTGTCAAGCGTGTGTGTGTGTGTGTGTGTTTATCTGTCTTCTCCCTCTAGAATATAAGCTCCATGAGTACATGGAGTTCATCTGTTGTGTTACTCCCATATCCCCAGGGCTGGAAAACTGTGCCTAGTAGGTACTCAATATATATTTACTGAATGGATGAGTTAATGAATTTAGTAGCCAAGCATACCGTATGAAGTATCCCTCCCTCCCTCCCTGCAACTGCACTGTGGTTTGCTAGTGAAGCAGGATAAACTACTCCTGTCCTGCTCAGAGATTTTTCTGCAATGCCTACTGCTACTCCTCACAGAGATTTTATGGCAAATTACTGTGCAGCCACTCTTACTTTGTGACCTGGGCTTCGTTTAGCTCCTAAAAATAGTGGCTTGTTAATTCTCTCTCACTGAAGGCGATAAAACCATATGCATTTGACAGTCCGTATGTACGAAGAGCACTTAAATAGATTTGCTTTAAAAGGGGAGAAAAAGAATGTGTGTGTGTGTGTGTGTGTGTTGGACATGCTTCATGTTTTTATCAAAAAGTTTAGTTACCTTTTACCTGGACTAACCCTGATGTCTGAGACAATTCTTCTGTTGAGTAAAACTAATTTATATTACATATGTTTCTCTCTTTTTTGTTAAGCAAGGAATTGTCAAACAAGGGGCCTTGTCAGATGCTATGCTTAACCCACATGAGCAGAAGAGATATCACTGAACTGTTAAAGAAAGATGGTATGATGTAGTATAATTTATGGAATATTATTTTGAAAAATAGGAAGACAGTGAATCTCATTAGACCTGTTTTTTTTTTTTTAAGTGAGACTATAGGCCATCCTGTATCCTATGTTGATTTCAGCATCCCAGAACTAGGTTGATTGAATTCAACCTATTTACAATTTATAATGAAATGTAATTGTGGCTTTTCTTTTAATTTTCAACTGGCAAGTGGTAATCTTACCACTGGCATCAATGGAGAAAAAAAAAAGTGTCTCTGCTTGGCAGGAAGCATTTATGGCTGTATATAATGCAGATAAGTTTGTTTGAGAATGTAGACAGCTTTCTAGACAATCACTAGAGATAGGACCTTAATTTAACCCCAAGCCTGAAGCATTTCCTCTGGGATGCGGATGACTGATAACATGGCGGAAGGCAGAGAAAGTATAGATTTACTGAAAAATAGATGTTGCAAGCAGGGGGTGTTAAATTTCTTCCTCTAAATCATTGTTTAAAAGGACAAGCTTAGATTTCTGCTTCAGAATGAAAGCCCTAGGTGTTGGAAGAGAAATTTTTTAAAGCACATAAAGTTGGCATTTCGACATATCATTTCAAAACCTTAGTGATGTACTTACCTCTAGCTCATCTTGCAATAAGATGGCATGACTACGCTCACTTTTAATATCCTCTACACAGGCTACCTCGGTGATTTCTAATTTAAAGAAAATGAGTCCTTTACCGACAGCTTGATAATCTTTCCCATGGGAACAACAGAAAAAAGTCTCTTGTTCAGGGCACTCATGAGCATCCTATAATAACCAGCTCCTTTAAATGGTGGAGTAAATAGATCTTTATTAACAAAGATTACATATTATGTGCTTCCATATCCCAGTCTTCAAGAATAACCTTTTAACAACGTGAATAAATAAGCCATAATAGGTTTCTTGCCCTTTACTAAGCAAAATATCAAGAACTTCTTTCTGCAAGGGCAGAGGTTAAGTAACTCCTTTATTTACTAATGATAAAGTTAATTGTGTGAAACCTAATTCTACCAGGCTAGAAAAAGAATCTGTCTTTTAACTAACTCTTGGCCCTTGCAGTGATTTTTTTTTTAAATATTGCAATTCTTCAAATGAAGTTTACCGTTACCATCTCCTATACTTTTTACTAATTCATGATTGCAAAAAAAAAATAAATAACAAAAACAAAAACTGCTGGATATATTCCATGTAAAATGGCTCTCTAAGAACAGTCAGTAACTGTTCTTTACTTGGGGTGCTCAGAGTAGCAGTTTCAGTATCCATTAATAGTAAACATTCCATATTATCCCTTTCATTGGGTTGAACTAACCAAGTGACACAGTTCTGCAGCTAATTATGAAATAGCCTACATTATAGAAGAATTAAAAACAGCAAATGAATCATCTGGAGAGCTGCCATGATGGTTCTAAAATTCTGCACACACTACATGTGAATTTTAATACATAATTTTAATTATGCAATTCTTCCCAGTGAACCCTTCTCATTACTTAGGCAGTATGTGTGTGTGTTTCCTTTACCTTGATTACAAAGTCAAACCATTTTAGCTGAAATTAAAAATATCTGTGTATTTATAGAGAAAACAGAGGGCTGTGTTTTGATAAGGCCTCTGGAGGAGGAGGGCAAAACATAACCCTGGAAGAAGGAAAGGCTGCCTGGTCTTCATATCAGACACCAGCTAACGAAATCCTAAGAGGGTTTGTTACATGAGCCAGTGGGCTGAGGCAACCTTTAACATGCAGGAAACTGGAGTTAATTAAACTGTTACCGGGATCCTATCTGTCATCCTAGCCGCGTGTTCTACCCCAAGTCCATTTACATTTTAGAATTGAAAAAATGTTCTCAGGACTGTTGATAAACCGTGTTTACTGTCTCTATTGATTTGCTACTTTTGCATAACCTTTATGTTTTAATTATCTTATAGTATTTCTTGAAGGCTCTTCTGTAGCACTTGCTATCTGATTAGACTTTACTGGCAATTACTAAACAGTAGGAGTTCACCTTTTAATGGATTAATCTGCTTCAAAGTTATGAGATAAGCACAGGAGGGAAACAGCTAAGAAAAAAATGTTGTTACGTTCCTGAAAGGCTATTTTCTAACCACAGTTGTGCTTACTGTAGAGGAGACATAGTCAGATTATTTGCCTGCTTTATTCACCGGAACGCCTCCGGGGGGGATTATTTCACATATAGCATGTCAGAAAGAGCATGCACCAGGTGGCCATCAGTTGGATAATTAAGATACACATTTAACACCTGGCGAGTGCACATTCTGTGAAAGACCTAGAGCCCAGACCCTTTTTCTAATATAAATATTTTTATTGAATGAAATCTTTATTTATTATAACAGATGAAAATTGCACATATGTTTATTCATTCCTACCTAACATTTACTAAGTATTTACAAGATATCAGGCACTGTGCTGAGAACTAATTACACAGACCGTCTCATGGTCATGGGGTAATATTAGAGCATTTTACACAAGAAGAGACAGAGGCACAGAGAAGCTATGTAATTAGCCTTGGGTCACACAGCCAGCAGTGGATTTCTAGCTTAGGGTGCATGATTCCAGAACTCTATAGCCTAGCCCCTGGGTAACACCCCATGGGATATATTTTAGTAATGGATACTGAATGTCATTAAAAGAAGGATGATCAAGCCCTATTATGCTTTTAGTGTTTTCATATCTAAATATTGGCCCAGAGCTTTTGCCATCGTGACAAGTGTTTCTAAAATTCAAAGTAACTCCAACCCAATTATAATATTAAAGAGAGTTTATGTGCACATACTCTAGTTCAAGGAACTTGACCATTCTGAATGAATTTTCATCAGGAGATATAATAAGGAAAACAGGTGAAGAATCAAATAACTTAAATCCTGTCTGCTTTTGAAAACAAACAACACATAGTCCTGAATTCTCTGATTTACCACTAATGCCTTAAAGACAAATATTAATGTTAGGGTAAATACAGTATTTCTTCACCCAGGGTTTGTTTGTTGACCTGGTAACATTTTCCCCAAACACTCCATAGGCAATCCTGAGTCTACCTTCCATTCATTTATTTAGTTGTGTATTTAAAGGGAAAGGAAAACCATAATCTTTCTATTATAGGCAGAAGAGTCAGAACCACTAAAGTTCTGGTCCCATACAGGACTAGACACATGAGTTTCACTAAGTCACATAAGTTGCTATACCTCTCTCCTGTCCATCCATCCATCCCTCCCTCCCATATTTAGTAAACAAAGCAGAATAGCATAGTAGTTGTGAGCACAGACTCTGAAACCCGGCTACTGGGATTCTCAAAGCTCCACTTCACTCTGGCTACACGATGTAGGCCAGTTAACCACTCTGGGCTTATTTTTTCTCCATCTGTAAAATAGGAATCATTCATGAAGGATACATATAATCATTTATGGTGAGGATTAAATAGATTAAGAAAATAAATTAGTAGAGGCAAAGAACTCAGAAGAGTGGTCCTTACATGGTAAGCACAGGATACTCATCATTACTGTCATAACTATTAATAACAAAACAGTGTCCTGGGGAACTGTGGTAGCCCTTAGACAGTAGTCCAGGCAAATAGTCATATTACTTTGGTCTACTTACTAATTTGCTGAATAACTAACAAGAACAGTAACAACACCTATTCCTTGATCCCACACTCTGATATATTTTCTTTAGGTTTTCTAAACTATACTTGTACCCCCAAAGGGAGTGTGGCTAAAAATAAAGATGATCCTGAGCAAGATGTTGGCCTAGAGCAGCCCATTTCCCATGCCCTTCAAGGATCACTCTGGACATGATGTGCATGTGCTTCCCCTAATCAGTGCAATGGCAGCATGCAGTCTTGCTCGCCACCCTTGGGCCAGTTCCCTGGGGCCCTTTCACAGGAACATGATACTTCAGCTTAAAACTTTTGCAGAATCTGCACACTCTCTGAGGAAAATGCCCATCTCTTTTGCCATGCTCATGGACCACAAGCAAAAAAGTAGCATTCGTTTAGCTAGTCTTCATTACAGGTTTGCCCCCAAAGAAAAAACAGACATAGATTTTTTTTTCATCAACAGATCTCATTCTGTTATAATTGTTGTGGTGAGAAGAGAATCATCTATAGGTACTCACAAATGTGAAGGAAACTAAGAGACAGGTAGTGTAGGGAAGGAAAAAAATCTTTTCCTCTACCCATCTCAGGTTCTCTTAAATTAGAGTGACAAAAGATAAGTTACCTGGAGAAAAACAAATAGAAGTGTATTAGCATGTGTATCACATATACACATGGGAGTACCTAGTGATGAGTAGTAACTCAAAGGGGTGGTTAGAACTTCAACTTATAGAGCAATTTAACAAATCAACAAGGAAACAATAAATGTGTAGAGAAGTGATAATACACAGAAAAAGGACTTTGAGTTTCTACGGGTAGCAAATTGTGGGAAGGGAAATGTACAGAGGAAAGAGGGTGGTTGAGGGTTTTAGCAAGGTTTGTTACGTAGATTTCTCTGGTGCCATCTCTGGGTTGATGGAGGTCCAAGTTGTCTCCAGTGACTAACTTCTGTCATTACCGGTAGAGAGGGGAGTACAGGACACACATTTACAAATTTATGTGGTGGTTTTTCACAAATAAGGAGAGGGTAGAAACCTCTTCTTTTAGCCACTTCTTTTCAGTCACCCACACCTCAAAATCATCCTCATGTCACCTTATGTCGAAGTGGCATATTCTGCTCCTCTTTCATAGGCACTGTTTGCTTCTTCCTTCAAAAGTGATTGATCATCTCTCCCTATTCCTGCAATATTAGTGATCCGGGATGAATAAGAGGAGTGCTGGACCACCATGCTTCAGTGTCAGCTCTGTATACATATGGATTCAGTAAAGCACTTTCTTTAGCTCTCAGCCTCTCCCTGGAAATCCAGAAGAAGGCCCAATTCCTCCTTACTGTCCCATGGCCCAAATCCCTCCTCCTGGAACTCTATGCTCAGCTTCATCCTCAGGAGTTACCAGCACCTGCAGAATATGCACCACCCCTCCATCCTCCTCCCTCTGTGTTTAATCCCTTACTGGCCACAGTAGGACACGATGTGATCTGGTGTTAGCTATTTTATGAGTGTTACTGGGGTTTCCCAGGAAGATTTTGATGGCAGATGAAAATGTTTTCTGTCTTGTATTTTAATGGATGTGTACTTAGGAACACATCTAAGTGTGTTTCTATCATATCAAAACCATAATCTCTCAAATACTTTTGCTTGGAAAAAGCCCAAGAAAACAAAAAAATAAGTTAACATTATGCAATGAAAAATAGACATAGGTGGTATGTGAAGATAGCACACAGGTGTATGATGTTCGAGGCTGTTGTCCTACCCTGACTCTACGGTTGATACAAGATTATTCCTAAGACCAGGGGTATTATTCTGCCTATTTTGTAACTGAATAAATTAATTAAGGAAAGGAAGAATTGATTTGTAATAATGCCCACATGTAAATAAATATTAGCTGTTTCATTAAAAATTTTGTAATGAACATTAATGAAATTATACAGATGGATGGCTCATGTTTCTCCAAACTTGTTTTGTTTGGTTAGGTTTTGTTTCCATTTTTAGAGGGGAATGATTTGTTGCAGTGTTAGAAAAGCTCTGTCAGCCCCACCAAGCAGGGGTCGGTCACACAGGCCCGAGAGTATTCTGTGGTCCCCATGATAAGGGACCACATAATAAAACCCAGAAGGAAAATGGCGTTAACAGACATGGAAACATTAGAGTGTTTTCCTCAATACTTAACTTGTAAGGCTTTCCCTGTGCCTCTGCTGACACTTAATTAAAATCTCTTATTTCCACAAGGGTAGGAAGAGAAAGATAATTTGGGTGGGTTGGAAAAATTTCCATTTGCCATCAATTTGGATTTCTTACTAGCAATTTGTTTCTAACTATATTTTACATAGTAGAAGAGAGGGGGAGATCATCCCAAAGGAGATGTTAATCACTAGTAGTTGAGGTACAGACAAAGGTGGAAGTCACTAAGTTATGATTTCCATTAATTCTTTAAAGGCAGCTTGGGAGAGCCAGAAGGAGGGGGACACTCTGCTTAGATTACTTTGCCTGTTTTGAGTTATTTTGAGTTATGGCTGAATAAGAAGACACCAGTCAGAGCCGGGCTTGGAGCAACTCACTTCATAATGATTTTGTCAAGAGTGGGCCCCAGGTCCATGTTCCTCAAGTTGGACACAGCCCAGGGGTAGGGAGCTAGGCATCATCCTACGATAAGCATGGCACCTCTTGTTGAAGCTCAGATTAGCATGTTAGTCATTTTAAACCATTTTTATATCAAAGTAAACATGAGCAGATACTGGAATTGAAAATAAATCACTCAAGATTTTTTAAGATCCGTCACCACATCTGAAAGAAATCGTGAGCTTTTAACAGGACTCTACCTTCTCCCTACCACACCAAGTTCCCTTGGGGAGGGGGGGTGCAGCACACACCCCCTCTCTCTCCTCTCTGCTCACAAGGACTTGAGTGGAAACATTTGAAGAGCACTTTGGCTGTTTCTGGTGCTTCTGACCCTTCTCATCCATGTACTTCTTCTCCTGGTCCTTTCAGCTCCTTGCAGGCTGGGGCACTTGGCCTTGAACCAGGATTTGCAAAACACTGGGTTGCGGTTGGGGGCTGGTCCACAAAGATGTCATGAGCATCTGCGAAAACATCTATTTAAGAAGCACTTCCTTGGCTTTCTCTCCACCCCATCACAAAGCTCAGCTATCAGTCCTTTTATCTACTTCAACATGAATTTAATTCTCTTTTGCTCTCCAGGCTCACTTACATTGTCCACTTTATCTTTGATCAAAGAAGTGAAGAGTTTGCCCCAATTAAAAGGATTTTGACTGCCACAAGCAAGAGAAAGGACCCATTGCTGCGCATACCCCATTGCCCAAATATCCCCTTTGCCGGCACTCCCTCTCCCTAGACTCCAGAACATTCCTCTGAAGGAAAGCTCATTGTTAAGTAGCAGGCTTGAATTTGGAATTCTGGCCTGCTTTACCAAGATCAGTGCAAACTTTCTGACCCTCAGAGTCTCCTCTCTGCCCATCTCTCACTCGTTGGGTTGAAAGGCTATGCCGAATGGACTTGACTAGTTCTAGTTGGTGCTTCAGCATGACTCATGAGGCACGGTGTCCATTAAATATTCATAGTATGCTCCTGGGGTGATCGTTACTATTCCAGATCAGAACTGTTCTAATGCATTGAAATGTCAGTATTGCTCAGCTTAACTCATCATGCGCCCATTCAGGTAGGCGATCATATAGCCAATCTGATTATATGCCAAGGTCTCTCCTCCCCTGCCAGGAGGGGCGATTCCTTAACAATGAGAAATTGGGACGTTCTCTTTTTTTTTTTATTTCTAACTGTAAACTTGAATTAGATGCTTGGCACACATTAATGGTTTTTAAAATGTCTCCTCATAATGGAATCTGTCATCGTGTCTCCATCACCATGCCAACTGGAAGGACTTTGTTCCCTCTGATAGGAAAATTAAAAACAATGACTAAAAAGAAAGCATATTTATTGACATTTGGTTACCATAGTGGAGGGGAGCAGAAAACGTTTTGGCTGTATTAACTTGCAAGTCGTGAAGGTAGAGATGTGAGACCTAGTTACATATTTGCTCTGGTATAAAAACGATTACACAGAACGCTGGTGACTTGGCTGTCTTGGGCTCAAGCTTGGAGGCGGTGCCCCACACAGTCAGCGCTGCTAGGAAATGCTGCCGTGGCTTGGTTACAAATCAGCCCTGCTCTGGCAAACTTGCCCAGGATGGGATTTAACCAGCTCTTCTTTGCTGGGTCTTTGTCCTTTTTGTTTACCCTGTCCTTACTTGTGCTTTTCCTTTTGATTTTCTTTTTTTCCTAGGTCTGTCTTTCCCAAGGGATGTCCGTCAACAGACCCTCTCTAGGTCAGCCTGGTTACATGGACCTGACACAAGCAAACTTCACCTCTCCTTCTGCAGCCCTCCCCCTGCCCTGCTGGAAGTCTCCCTGCCGCCCCTGTTGTCACAAACCCAGCTGATGGAGTGGCCACTTCTCAGGACTGAGAGCTAGACGTGTGCATCGGACCACAAGGAATAGGAATGTGGGAAAGCCTGCGCTGTGGAAGGCATTGGTGTCCCTATGCTTCTGCTGTCTGGGCTTGCTCTTGTCCTCCATATCTACTGTTTCCCTCCCACGTCCACCCATTCCCGAGAGCACGCCATGCCGTGTCTGTTGAACTTAACACTGCCAGTGACTAAGGCGGGCCCTCAGAATTAAAGTGCGTTCACCATTGTCAGGGAAAATACAGGGCACAGAGAAGGATGAGACCCTCTTCACCTGTGTTCCTCACCTTCCGTTTCCCCAACATGAAAAGGCACAGCATTTTCTAACAAAGAACACTGAGCTCAGATGCCTTTTTACATACCAACCGTAGAACACAACAGATAAAATTTACATGGAGCATTTGTGGCTCTGAGTCCTGAGAAATTTGGGAAATTAAGAAGGCTTCCCCCCCCCTCCTTTCTTTCAGAGAGCATGTGAAAGCATTCTTTTCCTAGTAAATGGATTTAGTCTAACTGCCTAATTCATTATGCTAAAACCATGAAGCAATTTCCTGTTCAAAGCCCGGCTCACAGGCTCTCTGTTGTCAAGTATTTGAATTTCAGATTAGAAATGTGTTCATTTGGATAGCTTGAAAGGAAAGCTTTGTTGTCAGCTTGGCTTTATGTTCTGCCAGAAGCCAAATCCCTCCTCTTCAGCAGTCACCAGCAAAATACCAGACCTCGACTCTGGACTCTGTGTCTTGAAACAAACACAAACATCTCTGGCCTCTGTGGTCAAAGCAGTGGTTAGAGGTTTACTTGCCCTAATAATACAAGCCACTCAGATCACTGTGACACACAGAGGAAATACTGGGGGTCTGCACCCTGCTCCACCCCCACTTTCCTATCACCATCTCCTATCACAAAGTAAAAAAAGAAAGAAAGAAAAAGAAAGAAGGAGGAGTGTTTCTGTCAGAATGTCCCCCAGAGTAGCTTAGCTCTGTTAGTAACTGAGTCATTTGTGACAGGGCAGTGACCTGAATGGGGGAGGCTGCATTTTTTGTCAGCCTATGACTTGTCACTAGCTGTCATTCATGCTGGCAGCACCGTCCCAGCCACTTGCCATTCCTCATGACAGTTTCCCCTCGTTGATCTTAGAAGAGCCTAGTCAGCTGCTCAGAAAGTCAGAAGTCATGCCTGTGAACTGAAAAACACAAAGACGAGGAGGAAAACAATGGCCTGATACACCTCGAAGGAACAAAGGAAATAGATGCTTGACTGCCTAATAGTCATGGAGCTTCTGACACTAAGTAGACATTTAGGCTGCCATTTCTTGTACAAATTTTTGCATTTTTGAACCAGCAAGATTCTACAACATTGTCACCCTTTGCTACTATGATTCCACTGTGACTAAATAGTATTAATTAATAGATATTTACTGAGACTTTTTGTATCCAGTTATCAATGTAGTGCTTCTATCTGATACCACCGTGTAGCATTTTGGGTTGTCACTCATGTTAATGACTAATTGGTGTTGGGTGTTTTACCATTTACAAAGTGCTTTTCATTAACATTATCTCACTTGGATTCTCTCAGATGCATCTTTTTTTTGTTTTACAATTTTTTAAAATGACATCTGACAGACATGTGACACTATACCAGTTTCGGGTTTACAACATCATGGTTCAATATTTGTATATATTGCAAAATGGTCATTACAATAAATCTCATTCCCATCCATCACCTCACATAGTTAGAAGTTGTGTGTGTGTGATGAAAACTGTTAAGATGTCCTCTCTGAGCAACTTTGATATACGCAATATGGTATCATTACTAACACTATGCTGTACATTACATCCCCATCCCTTCCTTATCTACTTTTTTACTGAAGTACTGTAATCACACAGTGTTAATATAGTTTGAGGTGTACGCTACAGTGAGTAACAACTCCGTGTTACGCTGTGCTCACCACAACTGTAGTTACCGTCTGTCACCATACAACACTATTGAAATACCATTGACTGTATTCCCTATGCTGTACGTTTCCTCCTCATAACTTACTCATTCCATAACCAGAAGCCTGTACCTCCCACTGCCCTTCATCCACTTTGTCCATTCCCCCCACTCCCCTCCCCTATCAAAACCATCAGTTTGTTCTCTGTATTTATAGTGTTTGTGTGTAAGACATACTTGTTTGTTCATTTGTTTTTTACATTCCACATATATGTGAAATCATACTGTACTTTTCTTTCTCATTCTGACTTATTTCCCTTAACATAATACTCTCTGGGTCCATCCATATTGCTGCAAATGGCAAGATTTCATTCTTTTTTATGCCTGAGTAATATTCCCTTGTCTATATACACACTACTCTTTTTTATTCAGTCATCTATCAGTGGACACTTAGGTCACTTCCCTAATTTGGCTGTTGTAAATAACGCTGCAATAAACATAGACATATATGTATGTCCATGTATTTTTTTTTTTTCAAGTAGCCTCCATGCCCAACATGGAGCCCAACTTGGGACTTGAACTCACAACCCTGAGATCAAGACTTAGGCTGAGGTCAAGAGTCAGACACATAACCGACTGATCCACGGAGGTGCACCATATTTTTTTCAATTAGGATACTCATTTTCTTTGGATAAATACTCAGTATTGGAATTACTGGATTATATGGTGTTTCTATTAATAATTTTTTGAGAAACCTCCATATTGTTTTCCAAAGTGGATGCACCAATTTACATTCCCACCAGGAATAGGGTTCCTTTGTCTCCACATCCTTGTCAACACTTACTATGTCTTGTTTTTTGTTTTTTGTTTTTTTTTTCATAATAGCCATTCTGACAGGTGTGATGTGAGATCTCGTTGTGGTTTTGATTTGCATTTCCCTGATGATTAGTGATGTTGAACATCTTTTCCTGTGTCTCTTGGCCATCTGTATGTTTTCTTTGGAAAAATGTGCATTCAGGTCCTCTGATCATTTTTAGTTGGATTATTTGTTTTTTGGTGTTGAGTTGTATGAGTTCTCTGTATATTTTGGGTATCAGCCCCTTATCGAATATATTATTTGCCAATCTGCTCCCATTCAGTAGGTTGCCTTTGATTTTGTCAGTGGTTTCCTTTGCTGTGCAAAAGCTTTTTATTTTGGTCTGGTCCCAATAGTTTATTTTTCCTTTTGTTTACCTTGCCTGAGGATACATATCTAGAAAAATGTTGCTACAGCCTATGTCCAAGAAATTACTGCTTAGGTTTTCTTCTAGTAGTTTTAAGTTTTCAGGTCTCACATTTAGGTCTTTAGTCCATTTTGAGTTTATTTTTGTGTATGATGAAAGAAAGTGATTTGATTTTTTTTTTTTTTTGTAGGTAGCTGTCCAGTTTTCTGCAACACCATTTATTGTCTTTTCCCCCACTGTATATTCTTGGCTCCTTTGTCATAAACTAATTGGCCGTATAGTATAGGTTTATTTCAGAGCACTCCATTTTATTCTATGTGACTGTTTTTGTACCAGTACCACTCTGTTTTGATTATTATAGCTTTGAAGGATATCTTGAAATCTGAGATTGTGATACCACCAGCTTTGTTCTTCTTTCTCAAAATTGCTTTGGCTATTTGGGGTTGTTTGTGGTTCTATACAAATTTTCGTATTATTTGTTCTAGTTCTGTGAAAAATGTCGTTGGTATTTTGATAGGGGTTGCATTGAAACTGTACGTTGCTTTGGGTAATATGCACATTTTAACAATATTCTTTCAATTCATGAACATGGTATGTATTGCCATTTGTGTCATCTTTAATTTCTTTCATCAGTGTTTGTTTCCAGAGGACTGTTCTTTTACCTCCTGGTGAAACTTACTCCTGGGTATTTTAGTCTTTTTGGTGCAGTTGTAAATATAATTGTTTCCTTAATTTCTCTTTCTGGTACTTTGTTATTAGTGTACAGAGAAGCAGCAGATTTCTGTATAAGATTTTCATATCCTACAACCTTAATGAATTCATTTATTACCTGTAATAGTTTTTTGGTAGAATCATTGGGGTTTTCTATGTCATCTGCAAATAGTGATATTTTGACTTCTTCTTTACCAATTTGGATGCTTTTTATTTATTTTTCTCCTGATGGCTGGGACAAGGACTTCCAGTACTATGGTTTTTGTTTTGTTTTGTTTTTAAAGATTTTATGTATTTATTTGAGGGGGGTGGGGGAGAGAGAGAGAACACAGAGGGAGAATTTGAGGGAGAAGCAGACTCCCCGATGAGCAGAGAGCCTGATGAGGGGCTTGATCCCAGGATCCTCAGATCATGACCTGAGCCAAAGGCAGACACCTAATGATTGAGCTATCCAGGCGCCCCCCAGTACTATGTTGAATCAAAGTGGTGAGAGTAGATATCCTTGTCTTGCTCCTTATCTTAGAGGAAAGCTCTCAGTTTTTCATCATTGAGTATGATATTCACTGTGGATTTGTCATACGTGGTCTTCATTATGTTGTGGTATGTTTAAACCCACTTTGTTGAGAGTTTTTACCATGAATAGATGTTGAATTTTGTCACATACTTTTTCTATGCCTATTGGGATGACCATATAATTTTTAGCCTTCATTTTGTTAATGTGGTGTATCACGTTGATTGATTTTTAGATAGTGAACCATCGTTGCTTCCCTGGAATGACTTCTTTATTTCACAACTAGGAGGTCGTACCTTTTGACCCACTAATTTCACCCATTCAGACAACCAGCAATCTGTTCTGTGACCTGTTTCTTTCTTTTTCTTTTTCTCTTTCTTTTATTTTTTAGATTCCACATGTGAGATCATGTAGCATTTGTCTTTATCTATTTGACTTATTTCACTTACCATAATAGCCTCAAGATCTGTCTCTGTTGTCACATATAGCAAGATTACTTTCATTTTTAGACTGCATAATATTCCACTGTGTATCTCTAACACTTTTTTTTTATCCATTTATCAATCAGCAAGCATCCAATACATTCTTCCATATTTTGGCTATTGCACATATGCTGCATTGAATATGGGGGGGTTGATATATCTTTTCAAGTTGGTATTTTTCTGTTTTTCAATAAATATACAAAAGTGGAATTGTATCATATGGTGTTCCTAATTTTAATTTTGGGGGGAACTGCCATACTGTTTTTCTTGAGGCCACAGTAATTTATACTCCAAACAACAGTGCACAAGGTTCCCTTTTTTCCATATCCTCTCCATATTTCTTGTCTTTTTTATAGCAGTCATTCTAACAGGTGTGAGGGAGGTTTGATTTGCATTTTCCTGATTATTAGTGATGCTGACCATCTTTTCCTATGCTTGTTTGCCATGTCTGTGTCTTCTTTGGGGAAATGTCTGTTCAGATGCTCTGCCCATTATTTTTAATTGGATTGATTTTTTTGCTTTTGAGTTGTAGGAGTTCTTCATATACTTTGGATATTCACCCCTTTTCAGATATATGATTTCCACATATTTTCTCCCATTCAGTAGGTTGTGTTTTCATTTTTTTGATGGTTTCCCTTACTGTAAATAAGTTTTTTAGTTTGATGTAGTCTGACTTGTTTATTTTGCTTTTGGTGTCAACTCCAAAAATCATCACTGAGGGCAATGTCAAAGGGGTTTTTCCCTGTTTGCTTCTACACATTTTATAGGGTTGTTTTTTGTTGTTGTTGTTTTTTAGCTTAAGATTATACATTTCAGTCTTTATGAATTTCAAGTTTATATTTGTGAGAAGTAGTCAGATAGGTATCCAGTTCTCCCAGCACCATTTATTGAAGAGGTTTTTTTTTTCCCCCCCCTGGGCTCCTTTGTTGAATATTACTTGGCCATATATGTGAGAGTTTATAGTTGGGCTCTCAGTACTGGTCCATTGGTTTATGTGTTTGTTCCTATACCGTAACATTAAAACAGCTTTGTCATAGAGTCTGAAATCAAGAAGTATGATGGCTCCAGCAATATTTTACTTTCACAGGGTTGCTTTGGCTATTTGGGGGTTTTGTACTTACATACTAGCTTTAGTAGTATTTTTTCTACTTCTCTAAGAGATGCCATGGGACTTTCACAAGGATTGCATTAAAGCTATAGATGGCTTTGTATAGAATAGACATTTTAACAGTATTAATTTTTTCTAATCCATGAACATGGACTGTCTTACCATTTGTTTCTGTTTTCTTCAGTTTCTTTAATCAGTGTTTTATAGTTTTGAGTGTACAGGATCTTATACCTCTTTTGTTAGATTTATTCCCAGGTATTTTATTGGTTTTAATGCCAGTGTAAATGGGATTATTTTCTTTATTTCTGTTTTCAAAGGTTCATTGTTAGTGTATGGAAACACAACTGATTTTTGTTCATTAGTTTTGTGTCCTGCAACTTTACTGATTCATTTATTAGTTTTAACAGTTTTTTAGTGGAATCCTTAAGGTTTTCTTATATAGTATCATGACATCATTTCCCTTCTTTTTCTCTGATTTGGATACTTTTTTTTTTCTTTTTCTTGCCTGATAGTTCTGGCTTCTAGTACTTTGTTGGGTAGGAATGGTTAGAGTGGGCAACCTTGACTTATTTCTAATCTTAGAAGTAAAGTTTCATCCTTTCACCATTGAGTATGATGTTAGCTGTGGGCCTGTCATATATGACCTTATTATATTGAGGTACCTCCTTTCTATATCCAATTTGTTGAGAATTTGTATCAGGAATGGAGGTTGAATTTTGTCAAAAGTTTTTTCTGTATACATTGTAATGATCATACCATTTTCACTCTTCATTTTGTTAATGTGGTGTATCGCATTGATTGATTTGCAGATATTTACCATCCTTGCATCCCTGGACTAAATCCCACTTAATTGTGGTGCATGCTCCTTCTAATATTGTTGAATTCTGTGTGCTAAGATTTTATTGACGATTTTTGCACATATGTTCATTAGGGTGTTGGCCTATTATTTTCTTTCTTGTGGTATTCTTCTCTGGTTTTGGTTAGGGTAATGCTGGCCTCATAAAATGAGGTGGCATTGCTCCCTCATTCTCTATTTTTTGGGAGAGTTTGAGAAGAAATGGTATTAATTCTTCTCTGTTTAGTAGAACTTATCATCTGGTCCTGTACATTTCTTAATTGGGAGCTTTTTGGTTACTGATTCAATCTCCTAAATGGTAATTAGTCTTTTGGATTTCCTATTTCTTCATACTTCAGTCTTAAGTTTTATGTTTCTAAAAAGGTTTCCATTTCTTCTAGGTTGTCCAGTTTGCTGGTGTATAATTCTTCTGAATAGTCTCTTACGATACTTAATATTTCTGTGGTTTCAGTTTAACCAACTCTTCTATTATTTCTGATTTTGAGACATCTTTTTTTCTTGGTGAGTTTAGCTAATAAGGTTTGTCAGTTTTATCTGCTCAAAAAAAGTAGTTCTTAGTTTCATTGATCTTTCCTATTGAGTTCTATTGCATTTATTTCTGCTGTGATCTTTGTTATTTCCTTCCTCCCACTAGTTCTTCTTTTTCTTGTTTTTTGAGGTGTAAATTTAGGTTGTTTGAGATTATTTTTCTATCTTAATGGAGGCATTTATTGCTATGAACTTCCCTCTCTCATCTGTTTTTGCTGTATTCTATTAGTCTTGGTATATGCGTATTCATTTTTATTTGTGTCAAGTTATTTTTTTCTCTTTTTATTGGTGCTTTTGATCCATTGTTCAAGAGCATGGCGTTGTTCTCAATCTATTTGAGACTTTACCAGTTTTCTTCTTGGAATTTGTTTTAGTTTCATACCATTATGTTTGGAAAAGATGCTTGGTGGGTTTCAGTATTCTTAAATTTATTGACACATGTTTTGTGGCCTAACATACAGTCTTTCTGAAGAATGTTCCCAGTGCACTTGAGAAAAATCTGTATTCTGTTGCTTTTAGATGAAATGTTTTGTATATGTCTATTAAATCCAGCTAGTCCGATGTTTCATTTAAGGCCAGTATTTCCTTACTCTTCTGTCTAGGTGATCTATTCATTGGTGAAAGTAGGGTATTAAAATTCCCTAATGTGTTAGTATTCCTGTCTGTTTCTCCCTTTAGGTCTGTTAATATTTGTTGTATACATTTAGGTGCTCCTATGTTGCATGCATAAATATTAGCAAATGTTATATCTTCTTTTTTGATTGACCCTTTTGTCATATATAATAGGGTATATTTGTCTATTATAAATTTTGTCAAAGTCTATTTTATCTAAGTATAGCTAGATTTCTATTGTTTTCCATTTGTATATAGTACCTTTTTCCATCCTTTTATTTTCATTCTTTCCTTACATCCAAAATGAGTCCCTTATAGGAAGCATACATATAGATATATACAATGGAATATTACTCAGCCATCAGAAAGGGTGAATATCCAACTTTTGCCTCAACATGGATGGGACTGGAGGAGATTATGCTTGGTGAAATAAGTCAAGCAGAGAAAGACAATTATATGGTTTCACTTATTTGTGGAACATAAGGCATAGCATGGAGGACATTAGGAGAAGGAAGGGAAAAATGAAGGGAGGGAAATTGAAGGGGGAGATGAACCGTGAGAGACTATGGACTCCGAGAAACAAACTGGGGGGATGGGTTAGCCTGATGATGGGTATTAAAGAGGGCACATATCACATGGAGCACTGGGTGTTATACACAAACAATGAATCATGGAACACTACATCAAAAACTAAGGATGTACTGTATGGTGACTAACATAACAATAAAAAAAGAAAAAAATCTCTTCAGCTACTCTTTTGATAGAGAAATTAGTCCATTTACATTTAAGTATGATAGGTATGTACTTATTGACATGTTATTGTCTTCTGGGTGATTTGTAGTTACTCTCTTCCTTCTTGCCCTATTTATGATTGAATGGTTTTCTTGAGTGGTATGCTTATATACCCCTCTCTTTATCTTTTGTGTATCTACCATAGGGTTTTTTCTCCATGGTTATTAACATAGAGGCTTACATAAAACAACTTATATTTATATAGTCTATTTTATGTTAACAACTGATTTTGAACTCATTCTAAGGTTCTATATTTTTACCCCCACTAATTTATGTTTTTGATATCACAATTTAAATCTTGGATATCCCTTGTCACATGTGGTTAATGTATTTTTACTACCTTTGTCTTTTAACTTTTGTCCTAGTTTTAGAAGTGATTAACCTACCACTTTTACAATATTATATCATTCTCAACTTTAATATATATTTACCTGTGTCCATGTGATTTATACTTTCATATGTTTTCCTCTTATTAATTAGCATGCTTTCATTTCTGCTTAAAGAAGTCCCTTTAACATTTCTTGTAGGTGAATTCCTTTAGCTTTTGCTTGTCTGATAAATTCAGCATCTGTTCTTTAATTCTGAATGACCACTTTTCCAAGTAGAATATCCTTGGTGAAAGTTTTTTTTTCTCTTTTAGAACTTAAAATATATCATGTTACGTCCTCTCCTGCAAAGTTTCTGCTCATTGATTTGTATCTGGTGCTCTCTTATATTTTCTATCTCATTATTGAAGTTCTCAGTGTGTTTATCTATTATTCACCCAAGTACAGCAAGCTAGTTTAGAACATTATTTTTAGGAACGTTATTTTAAACTCTTCAGCAGGTAAATGACTTATCTTTATTTCATTAAGAGTTTTTCTGAGGTTTTATCTTGTTCTTTCATTTGAAACATATTTCTGTTTCTTCATTTTGCTTGACTCTGTTTGTTTCTATGCACTAGATAAAACAGCCACTACTCCTAGTCTTGAGGGAGTGGCTTCATGTAGGAGATGAACCTAATTGTTTAACCCTGCCGTAGTTCTTGGTTGTCTCTCAAACCTTTGGGATTGTCCCAGGAGCTGATTTTATTTTTCATGGTCCTCAGTAGTTGAAGGTACGCCATGACCTGCCAGTGTCCTAAAGGGGAGGATCTCAGTCAATACCTGATTGAAAACTAGACCTTTAACAGCATCTTTTAAAGAATGCAAAGATAGGGATGCCTGGGTGGCTCAGTGGGTTAAGCGTCTGCCTTTGGCTCAGGTCATGATCTCAGGGTCCTGAGATCGTGTTCCGCATCATTGGGCTCCCTAACTCAGCAGGGAGCCTGCTTCTCTCTCTACCTGCTGCTCCCCCCCCGCTTGTGCTCTCTCTCTCTTTCTCTCTGACAAACAAACAAAATCTTTTTAAAAAATGCAAGACATATAGTCCTGTGGAACTGCAAGCATAACCCCCATTGATCACCAGAGTCTGACAATCTAAAGGTATCCCCAAATGGCAGGTGCAAATATTGGGGTGCCAGACAAGTGTACAAGCTCCTTTCTGGGAGGTGCCAATGACCTCAAGGGTGACATAAAGATGGCATTCACTGGCCTCCATCCCCAGAGAGCATCTCAGTATTCTAGATAAATGCCAAATCAAGATCCTCCTTTAGGCCAAAGTTCCAACATAAGAAAATAGGCCTCTTTCACAGAAAGACTGGGGGTGTGTTTCAATTCATTGTCTGTGCTCTGCCCTGGGGGTGGTAGGCAGCCAATAACTCTGTTATGTTCCCATGAGACCCATAATTACAATCCCTGCTGGCTACCAGAGCCAGGTGCTTAAGGCCATTTCCCTGAGCAGCAGTGATAACACCTGAAGTACCAGACATAAAAGCCAATGTATTAGACCTGTGTGAGCCCTGCATTGGGAGACACTGGGACTCTGGAGCATGGTGGACAGAGAACAGGAAGATAGTGCCCACCCTCTAGGTTCTCTGGAGAGGAGTATAGTCTACCCTCTGATGAGTGTTTATTTAGAAGCCTGCTTCTAAGGCCACAGCTCTGAAGACAAACTAATAGGCCCATTTTATGGAAAGACAGGGCATTCCTGTTGCTGCCTCTCACTGTGTGGTAGAAATAATAGCCATTTAACTCCTTCTCCATTTGTTACAGCCCTGTGGGACTCAACCAGCATAAGACCCCCTGGCCAGCAGTGCAGGGAACACCTGTGAGTGTTCCCTGGGCTTCAGCTGCAAAAATCACCAGACTAGGGTAGAAGCTCCTTTCTGGGAGATACTGCTGATCCAGAGCAAGACAGAGGGAGAGTGTAAATATGGTGCCTGCTGATCTCTGTCCCTAGAGAGTATTTCTGTAGGCCTCTAGATATGTGGTAGGCAGATGCCTGCCCCTTAGGTTGATGAGCGCTAAGATACACAAGCCTCTGTCACAGAAACTGGTGGGTTGTGGTCTGCTACCTCTGCATTATGATCTGGGGCAGGTAAGTCCATGCACAAGCCCTTCCAAGAACTGTTTCTCAGTTTGCTGTACTCTTGTGGATCTATAAGACAAAAGTGCTCTTGGGGGCTCGCTTCCCAGGTGCAAGTCTTAAAAGTTATAGGGCCCACAGTAGGATTCAAACCCTTGGCTCCTCAAGGAGAAGCTCCGGGTTTTGACCTCCCTCCCAATTGTGTGTCTCATGCCACACGTAGGGTTTATGATGTAATTTTGTCAATGTCTCCTACCTGCTTCAACATGAGTTTTTTGTTGTTGTTGTTCACCCATTGTATAGGACTTGCTTGACTAGTTTTGGGTTTTTTTTCCCCAAAAGGAAACAATTCCTTATGTCTACTTGGTGAGTTCAGGACCTTCCCATGTTGGCATCTTGAACTGGAACCCTATCAGATGATTCTTATTCACATTTGACAAGTGAGGAAACTAGTCTTAATAGTTGTATCGAACAAGTAGAATTAAGTTGCAGAGGGAGGAGTTTCAAACACAGAACTTGGGCTCTCAATGTCCTAAATGTTTTATTAAACCACCCTGACTCTGATAGTGATCTCAGCTCCCAAATGGGGTTAAGCTATCATTGTATCCTCTAGTGGTAGTGTTTTTGAGAACAAAAATGATAGAACCTTTAGCCTTGCATCCTTTTGGTTTATCTCAGAGGATAGAAGGAAGTGGTTCTAAGTAATTGTGGTATAGCCATTGCTTCCAATTTGAAAGTAGGAGTTATATTAATTTTCTAGGACTGCCATAACAGGTGGTTTAACCCACCAAAGTTTATTTTCTCACATTTCTGAAGGATAGAATTCTAAGATCAAGGTGTCAGAAAGCTTGGTTTCTTCTGCGACCTCTCTCTTTGCCTTATAGATGGCTGTCATGTGTGTCTATGTCCTAATTTCTTCTTCTAAGGACATCAGTCATACTGGATTAGAGGATACTGTAATGACCTCATTTTAATTTAATTGCCTTTTTAAAGACCCTATCTCCAATACTGCCAAGCCAAATACTGTCAGTCATATTCTGAGGTATTGGGGGTTAGGACTTAAACATGTGAATTTGTGGGGGGCAGGGGGTCACAGTTCAGCCCATAACAGTGGGCAGGCTTTATGTGGATTTAAACTACAAACCAAATTGAGTTATGCCAAAGAAAAGTAGAGCATTTATCATGTCTACTTTTTGATAGAGAGTAGTAATGGGCTCATCTACTGTGGAAATGATCCAGGCCTTATCACAAGGAGAGGAAAAGTAAAATTAGGGAAGAAATTAAAGACAAGTTAAAGGAAATGTTATTGAAAGAGAGGAACTGTTAAAAAAAAAAAAAGAAAGAAAGAGGGGGAACTGTTACTCTCAAAGGATGACCCACTTCATGGCCTTGAATCTTGTTATAACCTGTACCTTACTTTCACTGGGTCATTTTTGGAGCTTATTTATTGTTCTGAATTGGTAATTAAACTACTGGATTTTTTGAAATTATAAATGTGACCCAAATTACGTTCTGATCCAAAAAATGTATGCTGATTAGAGTTTCATGCTGAGGGTTAACTCACAACCTGACACATTAATCATTTAAAGACAAAAAGTCTGAAACACTGGAGAAACATGGTTCCTACCACAATACACTGCCACTTTCAGGCATATGTGTGGTTGTTGTTACAGGTTTCTGTAAAGATTCAAAATAGGTATTTTTTCCATCTCCTTCATTTTCTCATCGAGTAATTTTTGAACTACTTTCCCTTCCTGAGTTATGAGTTACTCTGACCTTCACCCATAGGTTTTTTTCATAAGGACTTTTTCCCTTCTGCAGAATTAAATGATTTGGTTTCTTGAACCTCTGCCATCCCTTCTGCTCCCTTGATTTCCAAGGCTGACACTGAAGGCAGGTGATGAGCTTATTTTGTCCCTCCTATTCTGCAAGGTTTACTCATATGCTACCTCCTCCAAGAACCCTTCACTCCCAGAGCTGATCCACCAGGAGGGTTTTCCTCCTGTAAACATGGCATCTATGAAAATCTCATTTTTATTTTCTATCACTGTTAATATTTAACCTTCTTGGACTTTCTCATCCTTCTCCTATTTGATTGTTGCTCCCTTAAAAGCAAGCAATTTATGTCTATCTCTGAAATCCTCTTCGCCTTCCCGGGCTAAGAATTGCAATGAGCTGGGGAGACAGAAGTGAAGCAGCCATTACTCTTGCTGCTGCCTGTGGTTAATTGAAAGCAATTCAGAGGGGTCAGTGAGACCAGCTTGTCCTCACTGGCCCCAGCTTGATGTCCAGCTCTTCCTCATGAATGGCAGCATTGTGGACCCATAGTAGCCCCAGGCTCACCACCACACATTTGGCCGAATACCTACAGAAGCAGTTGCCGCTGCAGGAGATAGCTTTCCAGAGGTTCTTCCCCAGCTTCCCTTCATGGCTGGCCTACCCTGGTAACTGGCCATGCCCACTTCCCAAATTTCCCTGCAAGCTCTGACTTGCCCAACAGCCCCAGTGCTTCTGGAAGGCTGTTGGTGACTTTCTCTGGTCCTTCATTTCTCACTTCTTCATCTCACTTCCCTAGCTTCTCTGATAATTATATAAGGTCTCATTCCTGTAAGGGGGCTTTTTTCTATAGTACACGAGTACACCTTCCCCAACTGAACGCCGATGGATTCAGTAACGCATCTAATAAATGTGCCCTTTCTTGAGCTGTGGCAGACAACGTTGTGCTTTCATAGCAAGTGACAGAGCCAGGGGAAATAGATCATTTTGATTCAGCTCTATTCCCTCACCCCTTTGTTCCTTATGACCAGATGTACTGATTTAGGATAAAATCAACTGATGGAAGTCATAAGCGTTTCAGTGGCCACTAAAAAGGCTTTTCATTCATATGATTCCAGCAAAGATCAAAGCAGTGAGTACTTTTCAACTTCCTCGGCCAACTAAAATAAGGTCTGTATTGAAGATTAATGACCAAATGTCAGCCTGGAACAGCTGGAATGATAAAAAGTATCCCTTCATATCATTAGCAATATAGGTTCTTAAGTCATGCACTAAAAACACACTTCAATGTATTTCACCTTGAGACCCGGTCCATTTCTAGAATTTTGAGATACTCCCCTATCCCTAAGGATAGTTTTCTCATTAGTAAAATGGGCTGTCTTTTAGCCAATTTTTCCTCACAATGTTTCTGTGTGGCCCTGATTTAAATAGAAGGGAGGATCAATGATGGGGTGAAGGTGAGTTGTACTGAAGCCAAAAGCAGTAAAGACTCTGAAAATAGAGCTGAGTCATGAGCAAGAGAGTTGAAGCTTTTAGGACCACGAGGCCAGGGTGATAAGCTACTGGCCCCAGACTGACGCCGTGGGCTGGGCACTGGGCACAATCCACAGCTTGCTTTGATCTCTGAAAGAGTGTAAAAAGAATAGGTGATAATGGATGGGTGTGTGCCCTGAGTTGACAAGGAAGAATGTTCCTCTCCAGCTGACAAACTCTGCACCCCACCCAAAGAAGATCAGGGGGTTCGGGCTTCCTCCCATAACGAGCACAGAAGCTCACACATTAAAGACAGTAAGTGTTCTTCTCGTGAAGAGATCTGTCCTTGGAAGAGATACAAGTAAGGGTTGGAAGTAAGGTGAGGCTCATACTCATTTAAGAGATGTTCACATACTTGCCAGACCTATTCACAGTATTGTATACAACTTACTTGTTGACCTCCAGCAACCTTCTCCCGTGGCAGAGGATCATCAAATGAGCAAACCTTTTTTTGCTCTTAAGTGTTTCCTGAGCTTAATGTATTAAATACCTACAAAACTTGACAAGGGGGGATTAATACAGATACAAGTCCAATATTTTGTTTCTACAGGTAGAGTTGCCAGGCAACAATCACACTACAATACACAGGACTGTCATTATGGATCAGCCCGCTTCTCCCTGTAACTCCTTTCCTGCCAAACTGAAAAAGCAAGGCAGGCAGTGATGGTACTTAAAAGCATCCATCCTCCAGGCACTCTTACTGGCTAAAATCTTCTCTTGTGGCAATTGCAGAATACTCTGGAGCCGGCAAAAATGATTCCACGTTATTAGAATATTCTTCTGCAGTACAGAGAATGCCCTTCCATTAAGAAAAGACTGTGATGGAAAACATAATGCAGACAATTAAACTTTGAAAATTAGCAATGTAAATTATTTATCATAAATTACTAAAGCTACCAGGGGTCCCACATGCAGCAGATGAGGTGCTGTCTTGGTCATACTCTGGCTGCTACTCAGCTTCCCTCCATGGTAATTTCATCCATACCACTCACAGGATGACAATTTTATATCGTAAGAGGTCCCCTGGTAGGGGATATTAATTTATAATAGAAGGGAACAGGAGGGAGAATTTTTTTGTGTGCTCTTTCCCAGTAAAACACACAAACTGCTCCCTTGAGGCACATACAGTTATATATTAAAACATTAGTGATGGCACTAGAGTTAATAAGAGATAATATACAATACAACCATATACAGTATATATTAAAAATCCACAAAAAGATATTGTAGATCCTAAAAGAAAGCTCCCAGGATAAATGGTGTTGTACACTTTCTTGTGGTTAAAAATCATATCACTAAAAATATGTAGTGCATCCTCAGTGGGATTCATAATTATCTGAGGTCAAATATCTGAAGACTGTTTTTTCTTCCAATGAAGCATAAACCATAAAATCTTCCATTGTTGTCTCTAAACCATAATAGACCTGCCAGTAACCAAGGGATGAAATAAATGTTTCCAAAGTAATAGAAAACATTAAGCTAGATCAGTGGTGTCTGTATTTCCTTAAATGATTCCTATTCCACATGCAAAATATCTTCAATTTTGTTCCTCAAAATGAAAAGTATATAATAAACTATTTCAGGCTATTAAGAAACACTAATGTAGGATCTGTGCAATGCAAAATATTTTCAATTTGGTTCCTCAAAATGAAAAATATATAATACAACTATTTCGAGCTATTAAGAAACACTAATGTAGGGATCTATTTAATGTAAGAGACCTTTGGATTTTGATCAAGATCTAGCTCTAATCTTAGCTATATACACTTGATCTTAGCCAAAAGGCCAAGAAGCGATCTAATCTTAGCTATATAAAACTAACATTTAAAAAAATCTATCTCGGGCGCCTGGGTGGCTCAGTTGGTTAAGCCACTGCCTTCGGCTCAGGTCATGATCCTGGAGTCCCGGGATCGAGTCCCGCATCGAGTCCCGCATCGGGCTCCCTGCTCGGCAGGGAGTCTGCTTCTCCCTCTGACCTTCTCCCCTCTCATGTGCTCTCTCCCTCTCTCTCATTCTTTCTCTCAAATAAATAAAATCTTATAAAAATAAAAAAATAAAAAAATAAAAAAATCTATCTCTTGGAATTCCAAGACTTAAATATTTTGCTGAAATAATTTTCCACTAAGAAAACAGCGTTCTCTGTTCAGGATCTCAAAAAGTGCTAATTCCCCAGGCAGAGGTTAAATGGTATATGAAAGTTTACATAACAAAATAGTGGTGGAGTCTAGAACAAACCTGGTATACTCCATTCAAGGTAAGTTACAGCTTCATTAATGAGCTGGAGTTGTTGTCATGTGCAACATGATTCAATATTTGAGTATGTTGATAAATGATCCCCATAATAAGTCTAGTTAACATTCCTCACCATGTGTAGCTAGAAAGTTTTTGTGTGTGATGGAAACAAAATTTTAAGACCCACTCTCTTAGCAACTTTCAAATATACAATACAGTATTATTAACTATAGTCACCATACTGTGCATGACATTCTTGTGACTTATTTTACAACTGGAAGTTTGAACCTTTGACCCTTTACCTATTTTGCCCACCCACCACCCACTCCTGATCTCTATGAGCTTGGTGGTTGCTGGGGTTTCTTTAGATTTCACACATAAGTGAGATTATGTGGTGTTTGTCTTTCTCTGACTTACATCACTTAGCATAATGCCATCAGTGGTCCATCTATGTTGTTGCAAAGAGCAACATTACTTTCTTTTTATGGCTGAATAATAATCCAGTGTGTTCGTGTGTGTGTACACATTTTCTTGATCCATCCACCCATCATGGAATTTGGGCAAATGTACAAATGTACAATAGCCATTTACATTTGGCTATTGTCAATCATGCTTCAATAAACATAGGAGTGCATATATCTTTTCAAATTAGTGTTTTCATTTTCTTTGGCTAAATACACAGAAGTAGAATTGTTGGATCATATGGTGGTTCTAATTTTAATTTTTTGAGGAACTGCCGTAGTGTTCTCCTCGAGGCTACAACAATTTACACCCCAAACAACAGCACACAAGGTTCCCTTTTCTCAATATCTTGCCAACACTTATTTCTTGTCTTTTTGATAATAGTATCCATAATAGATATGAGGAGATCTCTCATTGTGGTTTTGATTTGCATGTTTCTGCTGAGTTATGTTGAGCATCTTTTCATGAACTACTGGACATCTGTATCTTTTTTTGAAAAATGTCCATTCAGATCCTTTGTACTGCGACGTGTGTGTTTTTCTTTGTGTTGCCTTTTGTTTTTGGTGTCAAATCCAAAAAATCATCACCAAGATTAATGTCAAATAGTTACTGCCTATGTTTTCTTCTAGGAATTTGATGGTTTCAGGTCTTAGATTCAGGACTTAAATCCATTTTGAATTAATTTTTGTATATAGTATAAAAGACTAGTTGAGTTTGCCCAATACCATTTATTGAAGAGACTGTCCTTTCCCCATTATGTATTCTTGATTTCTTGATCATAAATTAATTGACCATAAAAGTATGGATTTATTTTTGGGATCTCTGTTCCACTGATCTATGTGTTTTTATGCCAATACCATAGTGTGTTGATTAATACAGCTTTGTGATCAAGTTTGAAATCAGGAAGTGTGATGCCTCAAGCTTTGTTCGTCTCAAGATTACTTTGGTATTGCGGATCTTTGGTAGTTCCATACAAAGTTGAGAATGGTTTTCTCTATTCCTGTGAAATATGCCATTAGAATTTTGACAGTAATTGCACTTAATCTGTAGATCGATCTGGGTACTATGCACATTTTAACAAAAATGTGAGAATCCAGGAACACTACATATCTTTCCATGTATTTGTTTCTTTATCAGGTTCTTACAGCTTTTGGAGTACAAATCGTCCACCTCCTTGGTTAAATTTTCCCTAGGCATTTCATGGTTTTTGCTGTAATTGTAAATGGGACTGGTTTGTTAATTTCTGTTTCTGAATTTCATTATTAGTGTACAGGAAACATAGTTCTAACAGGTTTTTGGTGGAATGTTGAGAGTTTTCTGTTACATGTCATGTGCAAATAGTGACAGTTTTAATCCTTTCCAGCTCAGATGTCTTCAATTTGTTGCCTAATTGCTCTGGGTAGGATGGCAATTACTATGTTGAATAAAAGTGGCAAGAAAGCACCCTTGCCTTATTCCTAATCTTAGAGGAAGAGCTTTCAGCTTTTCACTGTTGGTGTAATGTTAGCTGTGGTCTTGTCATATATGGCCTTTATTACTTTGAGGTACATTTGTTCTATAGCGACTTTAAGAGGTTTTATCATAAATGGCTATTAAATTTTATCAGTTGATTTTTTTGCAACTATTGATATGATGACTTTTATCCTTCATTTTGTTAATATGATGTATCCTGTTGATTTATGGATGTTGAACCTTCCTTGCATCACTGGAATAAATCCCATCACTGGAATAAATCCCACTTGATCATGGTGCATGATCTTTGCAATGCATTGTTGAATTCTCTTGGCTAATATTTTATTGAGTATTTTTATATTTATATTCATCAGGCCTGTGTTTTCTTACCTTTTGGTGGGCTTGCCTGGCTTTAGTGTCAGGATAAAACTGGCTTTGTAAAATAAGCTTGGAAATGTTCCCCCAGTTCTGTTTCTTTGGAAGAGTTTAAGAAGGATTGGCGTTCATAATCTTGGAATCTTTGTTAGGATTCACCAGTGAAGATACTCTGTCCTGGACTTTAGTTTGTTGGGAGGTTTTGATTACTGAATAAATTCTATTTCTAGTAATTGGTCTGCTCAGACTTTTTTCATGACTCAGTCTTGGTAGTTTTGATGTGTCTAGAAATTTGTTTCTAGGTTGTCCAGTTTGTCGGTGTTTATTTTTCCTAGCAGCCTCTTACGGTCTTTTGTGTTTCTGTGGTATAAGTTGTAATGTCTTTTATTTTTGATTTATGTGTGCTTCTCCTTTTTCTTAATGAGTCTAGCTAAAGGTATGTCAGTTTTATTTCTTTTCAAAGAACCAGCTCTTAGTTTCATTGACCTTTTTTTAGTCTCTATTTCATTTATTTCTACTAAATTTGGGCTTCATTTGTTCTTTTTGTACTTTCTTTATGTAGGCATTTATTGCTATGAACTTCCCTCTCTGAACTGCTTTTCTGTGTCCTCTAAGTTTTGGTATGTTGTATTTTCATTTGAGTAAGGTATTTTTTAACTTCTCTTTTGATTTCTTCATTGGCCCATTGGTTGTTCAGTAGCATCGTATTTAGCGTCCCCCTATTTGTGAATTTCCCAGTTTTCTTCCTATAGTTGCTTTTTCATCTTACACCATTGTGGAAGATTAAAATATGATCTCAGCCTTTTTAAGTTTATTAAGATGTGTTCTGTGGTCTAAGATTTCAGAGATTGCTTCCTATGCACTCGAGAACAATTGTGCATTTTATTACTTTTGGGTGGAAAGTCATATATGCGTCTCTTAAGTTCACCTTGTCTAATGTGTCAGTTAAGGCCCCTATTGTTTTTCTGTGTAGATGATCTATCCATCAGGGAAGGGTATTCCAGTTTCATATTATATTGCTATTTCTCCTGGGTTTAATATTTGCTTTACGTATTTAGCTACTTCTCTGTTGGATCCAAGATATTTTTCCTCTTGTTGGATTGACCCCTTTCGCATTATGTAATGCCCTTCTTTGTCTTCCATTACATGGCTTTTTTTTTTTTTTTTGTATAAAATAGCTATAGAAAAATCTGAAATCTTGAATGTCCCTTATTCACTGGCTGCATAAACTTGTGCTTTCATTCCCTCATCTGTAAAATGGATATAGAGAACTGGATACATGTCTTAAGATCTGTTTGGTCTGACATAAATACAGCTACTCCAGGTTTCCTTTCCCTTTCCATAGAGCATCTTTTTTGTCCCTTCACTTTCAGTCTGTGTGTGTCCTTATATCTGAAGTGAGTGTACTATAGTTAGAATAGAGATGGGTCTGTTCTTTCTGTCTAGTCACTCTGTGTCTTTTGATTGAAGAATTTAAATGTAGATGTCCTCAAGTAATTAAGAAAGGTATGTACTTACTGCCGTTTTGTTTCTTGTTTTCTCTTTTGTTTTTCTTCAGTTCCTTTTTTGTGTGTGTGTTCTCTTCCTTTGTGATTTCATGACTTTCAGTATTCATAGATTCCTTTATGTTCATCTTTTGTTGATCTACATTTGACCCTTGAACACTGACCCCTGCTCTCATGTAGTTCCAAGTGTGCATATAACTTTTGACTCCCCAAAACCTTAACTACTCACAGCCTACTGCTGAGTGGAAGTGTTACCAATAATATACATAATTGATTAACACATATGTTATACTTTATATATATTGTCTTAATATTTTTCTTTAGTTTTAGTAAAGAATACAGTAAGACAATCATAAGGAAAATACACTTAGTATACTGTACTATAGTTACAAAAGAAAAATCCATGTATGAGTGGATCTGTGTAGTTCCAACCCATGTTGTTCAGGGACAACTGTATGCAGGTTTTTACTTTGTTATGAATAGAAGTTGTGCATAAGTCTCATTGTAAGCACAGTCTATTTCAAGTTGATAATGACTTAAATACGTTCTCAAACTCTTAGAATTTCACTCTCTCCCTCACATTTTATATTTCCCTTAATTATGGTATTTTTACTTTTTGTCTTAACATTTATACTGGCTTTTAAGTGATCTTAGAAGTTATATACACGAGGGCGCCTGGGTGGCTCAGTTGGTTAAGTGACTGCCTTCGGCTCAGGTCACGATCCTGGAGTCCTGGGATCAAGTCCCGCATTGGGCTCCCTGCTCAGTGGGAAGCCTGCTTCTCCCTCTGGCCCTACCCCCTCTCATGCTCTGTCTCTCAAATAAATAAAATCTTGGGGGGAAAAAAAGTTATATACATGATCCACCACCTTTTCTATATATTTACTTTTAACAGTGAGATTTATGCTTTCATAGGTCTTGTTAGTAATTAGTGCTATTTTTTTTAAGCTTATTCAAGTCCCTTTAACATTTCTTGTAGGCTTGTTAATGGTGATGAACTTCTTTAGCTTTTGCTTGTCTGGGAACTATGTATCTGTCCTTCCATTCTAATGACAACTTTGTCAGATAGAAGTGTTCTTGGTTTGAAGATTTTTAAGATACCCTGCCACTCATTTGTGGCCTGCAAAGATTTAATAGTCCTTTGGGGGTTCCTGGTTCTTTTTTTTAAAAAGATTTTATTTTTATTAATAGAGAGGGTGAAGCAGGCTCCTTGCTAAGTTGCTGAGCAGGGAGCCAGACGCAGGGCTCGATCCCAGGACCACAGGATCATGACCTGAGCTGAAGGTAGCCACTTAACTGACTGAGCCACCCAGGTGTCCCTGGGTTCCTGATTCTTAACACTGTTTTTCTCTTTTGGCTCTGGATTCATCTTACTTGAAACTCTCTGAGCTTCCTGGATCTGGATTCTTGTTCCTCCCCAAAGTTGGGGTGTTTTCAGACATAATTTTTTCAAGTCCATTTTCTGCTTCTTTCTTTCTCTCTTCTCCTTCTGGCAGTCCTATGATGTGACTGTTGAGTGCTGGTCTACCTGTGTTGTCCCATAAGTTCCTTAAGCTATTTTTTGTTTGTTTCTTCTTTTCTTTTTGATTATATTCTGATGGGTTGAGTTCACTGCCTTTCAGTTCACTGCCTTTTTCTTCTGCTTCATTCAGTCTGCATGGCATCCCTTTAGGATGATTTTCATTTCACTTTTGTATTCTTCAGCTCGGTGACTACTATTTGGTACTTATATTTTCGATCTCCTTGAAGTTCCTGATTTTGGTATTTACTGGATTTACTGTATGACCGCTATTTTGAACTCCTTATCAGGTACATCACTCATCTCCATTTCATTAAGGATTTTTTTCCTGAGGTTTTGCATTTGTTTTTCTTTTCATGCACTACATAAAACAGCTACCTCTCCCAGTCTGGAAGGTGTGGCCTTAGGTAGGAGACGAACCTCATCTTTTAACCTTTTTTTTTTTTTTTAGCTCTTGGTTCAAACCTTTGAGATTTTCCAAGAGCTGATTTTATTTTTAGTGGTTCTCAGTCATTGAGGGTGTGCCACTACCTTTCATTATCCAGATGTGGAGGATCCCAGTCAGCAGTTGGATTGGGGCTGATTAGAAGCTGGTTCCCAGGGGTACCTGGTTAAGTATCTGCCTTCAGCTCAGATCATAATCCTGGGATCGAGCCCTGCATTGGGCTCCCTACTCAGTGGGGAAGCTGCTTCTCCCTCTGCACCTTCCCCTGCTTGCGTGTTCTCTCTCTCAAATAAATAAAATCTTAAAAAAAAAAAAAAAGCTGGTGCCTGGGTGGCTCAGTCGCTTGAGTGTTCAACTGTTGGTTTCAGATCAGGTCATGAGAACCAGCCCTGCATCAGGCTCCATGCTGTGTGTGGAGCCTGCTTAAGATTCTCTCTCTCCCTTCACCTCTACTCATGCTCTTGTCTTATGGTGCATAATTGCTGGCCACCATAAACGGGCTACCTGGAGGTGTCCTCTCAGTGGCATTTGCAAAAATTTAGGCACCAGACAAGTGCACAAACTCCTTTCTGGGAGATACCAAGGACCTGGAGCACAGCTGAGGGTGAGTGCACAGTTGGCATCCAGTGGCCTATGTTCCCTGACAACACCTCTGTAGACCCCTAGATGTGTGCCAAACCTGAATCCTGACCCTCAGGCCAAAACTGCATGACAAACAGGCTTTTTTTTTTTTTTTTTCACAGAAAAAGGTGGTGTTTTCATCTGTCTATGCAGTACCGTGGGGGTTGTCACCTGCCAAGAACTGCCTTGGATTCTTACACTCCTTTAGGACTCCGGAATTCAACCTCCCCAGGCTAGCACAGGCTGGCTGGTAGGCATCAAAACTGGGGTACCAGATGCATGTAAAAGCCTTCCAGAGGTAGATACGGGTGCCATGGGATCAGAGCAGCCAGTGAGCTTGAGGATGGTGCTTTCCAATAAGCAAATGAGCCTCATCCCCCACATGAAGATTGGTCTGCTTCTGTCCTGGGCCCTGAGACGGGTGAGTGCGGGCACAGGAGCCCTTTAAGTACTATTTTCATAGCCTCATGGATCTCCTAGATGCAAGCCACATTGGTTTTTAAAGCTAGATGTTTTGGGGGCTAGTTTCTCAGGTGCAGGTATCAAAAGTTGGGGTGCCTGATGTGGGATATAAAACCCTTAGCTCCTCAGGAAAAAGCTGTGGGTGTTGAATTCCCTTCTAATTGTGGGTCACATGGCTAGATGGTGTCTCAGCCTGTCCTACCTACTTTGATGCTGGGTTTTTTCTTCTTCTTCGCCTCATGTGTAGGAGTTGCTCGGCTAGGTTCTAGTTCTTTTTCAGAGCAAATTATTCCTTACACGGCTGTAGGTTCTGTGGGTCCATGGGAGAAGGGGAGTTCAGGATCTTCCAGTGGTGCCATGTTGAACCAGTACTTCTGTTTTCAAAGTAGTAAACTGTGTGTTCTTTACAAATCTGGCCCCGCTGGAAAGTCACAATTACCATGAGACTAATTTGGGATAGGCCAATTATATCAACACCAAAAATGGCCCCATATAATATTCTTCCATTTAACATCTGACACTTTTTTGAACGTTCCTTACCATAGAGTAGTGTTCCTATTCACTATTTATCCCCGTCAGTCTCATATACACTATGATTGCAGCTCTTACGTCAACAATGTGGTGTCTCCCAAGCACCCAGCACCAGTCCAGATCAGTCTCCAAAGCCTTACTGGTAAAGGTTCATGCTGTGGCCTGCTGGCAACTTCATACTTTCTGCCTAGATTCGTGGTATTATCATCCACTCAAACATTTTTGTTTCTTATAATTACCACTGTAATAATAGCACCTGCCTTATGGAACTGTTCTGAAGATTGATGAGCTATCTAATCTGTCAAAGAGTAGAGACCCACTGTCTGGCCGCTGCCATTACCAATAATACTGTATTATTAATTAAACCTCAAGCATCTTGGACCTTCTCCTCTGCCTTTCTCTTGTCTTCCCTGAGCTGTTGCACTAAACCCCTCACGTCAATTTCTGTTGCATTTCTGCTCTCTTGACACCAAGAGCTATTTTCTCAAACATGAATCTGATCATGTCATGCTTAAAAATATTTGTCAGTAGCATCAATTTCAAAGCCCTTAGTTTGATATGCAATACTTAACAAAATGGGACCAGTCTAACTTCTTAGCCTCATTGACTACAATCCACAATGTTCGTTAATGCTTTTGTCCTTTGACACCTTGTTGCCTTTGCATGTTCTACTTCCTGTGCTTGGAAAGCTCACCCTTTCTTTCCTGACTGTGATTTCCTGTTTCTCGCAGTCCCACCATGATCCATTTTTTGTGCTGTTGTACTGTTCTCCCTGCTCCAAGAGGCTGACTACTAAGAACTAACTCACCTGCATTGCTTTGCTTGTCCATTTCTTGTTAAGTTCAGCCAATGGGAGCACCTGTAAGAGATCCAAGGGTAGGAAGATCCCTTCGGTCCTTGTAGTGGTGCTGTTTTCCTGCTATTTACTAGTACCTTCATTAAAAACTATTTGGCTAACCTTCCCGAGTATATAACCCGAAGGCAGTCCTCAGGAAATACCAGATAAAACCAAGTTGAGGGGTATACTCCTATATGTAACTAGCCTGTTCTCCCTCCAAAAAAAAAAAAAAAAAAAAAAAAAGTCTGAGAAAACTTTCTAGATTTCAGGAGAAAAGAATATAATAATTGAATGTGATATATGATCCTCCTTGAATCCGGGAATGAGAAGGAAGGAAAACCCATACTGTGCAACTGGCAAAATGCAAACATGGACTGTGGATTAGAAAAGAACATTGTGTTTTAAGTCCATGAATTGATAATGTTCTCAGGAAATAAATACTGGCATATTTAGGCACAAATGAGCTTGGTGTCTATTCAGGAAAAGTGTGTGTGTGTATATATATATATATTTGGGAGATAGGGGAGCAGGCAAACTTTCAGAACCGGTGGACCCTGACTGATACACCTGTGAAACAGCACTCATCAATAATCATGTAATTTACCAGTACCTTCCTTTTAATAATAACTGTCAATCAATAGAGTATGCTCTGTTGCACATACTTTATGTCCAATTGTCATTTTATCCTTTTAACAACTGCAGGAGAACGTTTGGTCATTTTGAGAGCCCAGAGGGCTGAGATGGACCCTGGAGTCTTGTTTTGTTCATCTCCAGCATACAGGGGTATAAGCCTGATGCTGTCCCCTTTTCTGGGCAAGTCAGTGCACCCTGGAGTAGAAAGGAAAGGACACATCCTCACCTGTAACTGCTCCATCAATATGGTAGCCACTGAGCACTGGACATGTGGCTAGTACAAATGGAGATGTTGCTGTAAGTGTAATAGGCACATAAGGTTTATCATGAAAAACAAACAATGGAGGATATCGCAATATTTTTTCATGTCTGATTTTGGGTGTATCTGGTTAAATGTCTAATTTTACCTGTTCCTTTTACTTTTTTAATGAGCTGCATATCAATTTAAAACTACACACATAGCTCTGATTATTTCTTTTGGCTAGTGCTGGTCTACACAGATGAGCAAGTTACTAATTAAGCAGCTTCGCTGATTCTCATTTTTCTTCTGTGACAAGAGCACCAAATAATTCTTGCCTTCCTCATCTCTTTTTAAAACAGAGGGTAAGGTCTACTGGGACAGTGTTCTTGAACTTTAGCAGACATCAAGTCGCCAGCAGCCATCTTGTTTAAAATCTGAATTCTGACCATTTTCGGGCTGGGGTGAGCCTGTGAATCAGCATTTCTAACAAGCGCCCAGGTGCTGCTGCTGCAGGTCCTGGACCACACTGTGTAGACAGAGACTAAGGCATGCCAGACTTTAATTTGATGCAGGTGTCAGCATATAAATGTTTCATTAACTAAAGGAAAGTCAGTATTTTAGGAAACATAATTACTGCCAACCACTTCTAGTTACATCAGTCCTAAGAATGATTTTCCCAAATCCACACTAGAAGTTACCACAGTATTAATGGATTGCTTAAAAAAACCTTGCTACTCGGACAATCTAAGAAGACACAGTGTCTTTTCAGAAAAGCAGTAGTAGAATTCTGTATGTTTACAACACCAGCTGTGCCTCGGGGGATGTTATAGGAAGTCAACTGGACTTAAGGCCCCTGAATTCTGGCATTATGGATATGCTTTAGAAATTCCAACTGGAGGGCGCCTGGGTGGCTCAGTCAGTTAAGCGTCTGCTTTCAGCTCAGGTCATTCCCGGAGTCCTGGGATCAAGCCCCCCATGGGGCTTCCTGCTCAGCAGGGAGTCTACTTCTCCCTCTCCCTTTGCCCTTCCCCCTGCTCACTCGCTCTCAAAAATAAATAAAATCAAGACCAACTTCCTCCTATGTGCCTAGAATTTCATCAAAATATTTCTACATTTCAGTTCTCATCTAATGAAAGAAACTGTTGTCGTCTTAGCCATTTCTAGCTAATAACACACCCAAATTAATGGGGACCGGGAACTATGTGCTAAAACATGACAAGCAGCAACCATCCCCGGAGTGGTAACAAGCAAGTTCTCCAAGCTGTCAGACACCAAACCAGATACATCAAAACCCCAATAAGGGGGTGGGTACAGGGTGGGCTTGTCATCAACCATCAAGAACAGGGAATGCTCTGCAGTGTTGTGCTGAGAATACAATCCTTTCCAAGAGAAAATGTAATAATAGGAAGTATTTTTGTTGATTTACTAATAGTAGTAGTAGGATTAACTTGCATCACCCTGGGAGGCAATGATGATTCTTTTCCCTTTGTAGAAGGCAAAACAACAGATGAGATGGAAACCCACACTTGAATCCAGGACTTGAGAGTTCTGAGTCCACATCCAGCACCACCATGCCAACCTTGGGCAAGAAGCAGAGGAACCAAGTCGGAGTGGGAGGCCATATTAGTGAAGGTCTAGTGCCCGCTCTAGGGAGAAGTTTGGCATCCTGTCTTACCCTCTGTCAAGGAAAGACCTGATCAACCCATTCATGTTAAAGGAAGAATGGGATTTCTTAGCCTCCAGAATCGTATCAAGATGGAGGCAGAGGCGAGTAGCCACCCAGCAGAGGAGGAAGCCCGCCCATCACCCTGAGACCATGTCCCCTCGGCCATGTAAGGCAAACCCTGTCCCATTCATTCAGGCACCCAGGCGATTCTGATTTAGCAACACAAAGCGAAATCTTTTTTTCTTTTATAGTCGTCATGACAAAAACTTCACAGACCATCTGAAAATGGATTCAAGAAGATTGTACGCTGACTATACTTTGTGCTTCGTTTGGCTGTTTTTGTTTTCTAGAAGTGCTTCTTGCTGAGCAAAGCTTTATAGGTATTTGCAGAAGGTTGATACTGATATTCTCCCAGCATGTGGTAGACAAAATAATTTTTCTTGAGACTATCAAAATATGCTTACCCCAGTGAGGTATGAATCTATAACTGATGGTAATTCTTATCTGCCTAAACGAACTGCTTTTCCTTTTCTATATTTTGCTGTCCCCTTCCATGTTACTATACTGGTGAAAAGGGAAAATCTCTTTATTAGTGGAGAACTACCATTTAGCAATAAGGAAGTCGCAGGTCACCTACCACGAGTCAGTGTGACAAACTGGCTTGGCACAGATGAGATTCCGAATCCTGGCACACAAATCACTTTGAGCAGCTTTACTGTGGCTCTTTGGTATGCATTTATAGGGAACAAGATTCCGTCTCTGTCCTACAGTGAAGCTCTCCTCACTGGAGCTCCAGAATGCCTAAAAGAGAAGCCACAGTGAAATGGACATTTGCCTCCATTGTAAAAAAAATAAAAAAATGTGACATTGTACTAGTAGAATGAAATTTGTTCTCTGGAGGTTGATCAAGGTTCACCAAATTCAAAGTATTGTCTCCATCTTTTTTTTTTTTTTTTTAAGAATTCTTCCACAAACTCCTAACTACCCCCAGATGGGGTTCTTGCCTTCCCGAGTCCGCATAGGTTTCAAAATCATGCCCACCCACATGGTGCTAACTAACGACCTCTCAAAATGCTGAACTCTTTTTCGACCCACCCTCAGAACTCTGCCTTGCTTCTGGGACAAAAACAGCTTACAAGCCAACTGTGTTAGCAGTAGCCCGAAAGGCAGAGTCCAGAAGAAAGCCATGCATATTTATTATCCAAGTTAAAAGCCCATGGCATGGGCAATTTGGCCACATCATCAAGTTCTCTGACTCCACATCAAACCTTTTCCTGGAGAACATGCTGGGGCTGTCTCACCTCCACTGAGGTGGAAAGATGCTAATGCAACCTTGAAGTTCTTACTTGGTGCCCATCAGGCTCCTCGTGCTTTTATAGCCGAGCACCTACCTATCTCTGAGAAGTGAATGACTATGTTCTAGACACATTTTTTTCCCCTTAATGCCATAGGACGATATTCTCTTTAAAGCAAATTTTCTCAGAATTGTTTCACCACCTACCTTGACTCTGCTTCCTCTTCTGCAGTAGCTCAGCTTCTCGCTGAGGAATGATGCTGTGGAATCTTCTGGTGGCAAAGCTCAACAAATGCTTAAAAAGTCAGGGAGGGGTACCTGGGTGGCTCAGATGGTTAAGCATCTGCCTTCGACTCGGGTCATGATTCCAGGGTCCTGGGATCGAGCCCCACGTCTGGCTCCTGGCTCAGCGGGGAGCCTGCTTCTCCCTCTGCCTCTCCCCCTGCATCTGTGTGTCTCGAATGAACAAATAAAATCTCTAAAAAAAAAAAAAAAGGGAAACATGGCAAAATTAACAGGGTGAATTTGTACATATGGTAACATGGGCATTTCTTTAAGGAAAATAGAGAAAGGGGTACAGGAAAAAAAGGAGGGGAGAACAACAGGAAGAAGAAACCGTGGTTATTCAGAGCTCAGTGCCCTTTTTGTAAATTATACATGCATCACCGACACCACCGTGGCCAGCCTGAGACTGCCCAGTTACACAGCAGCTAGATACACAGAAAATATTAGAAACATTGAAGGCTTTACAGTAGCCACTGAAAACAAGACTATATAAGAGAAGTCATTAGTCACACAGCATGACCTGGGAAAGGAAAGTGTAATTTTCTAACACTTAGTAATTCTTTTTTCATGTCAGTAATGATTGTGAACGGCAATACAGAGACCACTCGAGCACATGAGAATGGCAACATTTTGAAAAGGAGGCAATACTAGGTGCCGGTGAAAATGTGCAAAGGTGAGCACTCAGGTAAACAGCTCTTGGAAGTTAAAGTCGGTTCAGCAGTTCTAGAAAACGCTCCCACAGTTTTTAACGAAATAACTTAATGTAATCACTGTCAATAACTTAACTTATGGGTAAATACCTCAGCAAAATTCTCAGCTTGGTAAGGATCACATAGCATGTGTTCATTAGGGTCACACTTTGTATATGGTCATAGAGATGCCCACCACCAAGGGAATGGGTAAGTAAAAAATGATGGATGTGTTCCACGGACCCTATGCAGGAATTAGAAGCAATCAACTCCATCCCAAGAGCAGTATTACCAGATCTTAAAAACAACATTAACTGGAAAAAGCCAAGGGAAAAAAAATGTGTAAGTTTTTATAAATATGCATATACAACAACACACACTTTATAAGAGTGCACAGTGTTAGGTTCCTATGGCAAGGACATCAGAGGAGCAGCCCATGAGGGGAACACAAGTGGCAACAGGAAAGAAAGAAAAATTTTTTTAATTAATGAAATTACTGGGGCACCTGGGTGGCTGTGTCAGTTAAGCATCTGCCTTCAGCTCAGGTCAGGATCCCAGGGTCCTGGGGTCGGGCTCCCTGCTCAGCAGAGAGCCTGCTTTTCCCTCTCCCGGCTTATGCTCTCTCTCTGACAAAGAAAGAAATAATTAATATATTAAATTACTATCATGTATTTATGTTCCTTTCAAAAGGAGCCATTATCAGTGCTCAAAGTAATCAGCATGGCCCTTAGTAAAGAGCAAGCTGAGGACTCAGGTGGCTTCTCACTCAGCTCAGCACTGCCAGCTACCAAGACCCTTTAGACCAACATTCACTTTATAGCTGTTTATTACCCCTCGGTCATATATTAATTTACATCTGTAATATTAGACAAGATGCATCAAAATTACTGATAGTAAAATACAAATTCATGAAGATAACGTAGTCAGAGATCCACTCCTAACTAACACTTGTGGAGAAAGAACCAGAGTATAAAGAGAAGCCCAGACCCCCATTAGCCCAACCCTTTGACATAAAATCCATTTTCTCCTCCCCACTTCCCCACTGTACCTTCTTCATAACCTGCAAGACGAGGTGTGCATGAAGAATTCTGGTACTTTTTAGAGTTTGGTGTCAAACACGGGGACCTCGAGCCAGCTCTCATCTCTGCCTTCTCTGTCCTCGATTGCATCTCGTATCGGTGCCTGTGGCCTCCAGCCAGCGCCTGGAGAGTTGCAGCCACTTTTCCACCTCAATCCAAACAGCCGCCCCTTGGCCATCTCTTGACTAGAGGATTCCATGATGGTGGTACAGTTCACGGTCAGGATGGGTGCACTGGGGAAAAGGCCACGCAGGCTCCAAAAGCAGACGTGCAGGCTGTCTGGGCAGGAAATTCTGGGTCTCGAGCACTCAGTAGCACCTGGAAAGGAGGGGTTGGGCTCCAGGACCTGCAGAACCCTCACGCGCCTGCCATGCCCCTAGGACCTTACCCTAGTTTGGCTTCTGAGTGAGCTGGGGCCCCTCTTGTCTAAGCCAAAGCACTCCTACAAACCTGCTCTTAGGGCCAGAGGGTTTGTATTCCTCCCACATACATGTATTGAAACCCTAACCCTCGATGTGAGGGTATTTGGAGATGGAGCATTTGGGCAGTATTTAGGTTTAGACGAGATCATGAGGGTGAGACACCCCCCGCCCCATGATGGCGTTAACATCCTTCTAAGAAGAAAAAGAGAACCGCACTTTTACTCTGTGCCACGTGCAGACAGAGGAAGAGGGTGCCCATCTCAAAGTCAGGAAGGAGGCCCTTACCTGGGACAGTTCTGCTAGCACCTTGCTCTTGACTCCCAGCCTCCGGCACTGTGAGAAATAAACCCCTGTGTGTTTAAGCCAGCCAGTCTGTGGTATTTTGTCATGGCAACCCAAGCTCAGACCCCCAGACCCGTGCCTTAAGAGGCTCCCCATCAGCTCTAGGTCAGACGCATATGCTCTCAATAGAGGCCAGCAGAAGGTTCCTGATAAGAAAGAAAACCTTGAAGAGAAAGCACTGTGACAATTACAACTGATTTAGCTTTTTATTTATTGGGAATTAAAGCTACCAACATCTGGAATGTCTTGCTTGTGGGTGAATTATTACGAATAGCAGCCTGATACCTTCCGGCGTGTTCTGTATTTATTCATAAAACATGAAAATTATCACCATTACCTGATATTTCCGTGGAAAACTGAGAGTGCCCAAACAGTAAATGAAGACAGTTTTTGTCCACTGTGCGTCATAATCCATAAACTAAATCTGTATTTTATTACGGTTTCAATCTCTAAATTAAAAGTGGTCTAATACTTACAGATTTATGACAAAATCATGATTTTTTCCTATATTTTTGGTACTCAACTAGTGTGCATTATTAAAAGTTAATTATACATTATAAATATAGTCCAAGAGCATGAAAATAACACTCTAAGATGGCCATTTCTATACTCACCTAATAAAATAGTTGGGAATGTTTTTATTTATTGATTATGCAAAAAGAAGAAAGAATGATTACAATAATCCTTAATCGGCTCACAAGTATTTAATCAGGTGAAAGGAAAAGTCAGACCCAAAACAAAAAATTATAAAATGCTGGCACAGCAGAAAGATTTGGCGTTTTGGAGAGTAACTTACTCTCAAAATCTTTAGTGTTTTATCCTTTATGAAGAACTATAGTTTCAATGCCAGACTTTTGACAGAATCCAATGAACGAGGTAACTCACCTATCAGCCGGGTTCTGCTTGGATATCACTACTCCCCTGGAATACCGGTTCCTCACCTCCCACCTCTCCAATCTGCTACCGTAGCCCTCAGTAAATCTCATCTGTTCACACTGTATCTCTTAATCGAGCCTCTCTACTGTATTAATGTATCACTCACACCAGAGAAGGATTTTGGGAAGAGGTATCTGCAAGCAGAAACTGGAATGGCATTTAGCAAAATTGCCATGGTTTTAAGCAAAGCCTAGAAGATTTCACGATGTCATTTTCTTCTGGGGACAGATGCAAAAAAAGAACGAGTTTCAAAGGATTTGTTCTTGCTACTTGGCCTCCTCCTCCAAAGACCACATGTAACTGGTCACTTAAGGTGCTTTTTGATTAAGAGAGTGTCTCTAGGGGCGCCTGGGTGGCTCAGCTATTAAGCGTCTGCCTTCGGCTTGGATCGTAGTCCCAGGGTCCTGGGATGGAGCCCCACATCGGGCTCCCTGCTTAGCGGGAAACCTGCTTCTCCCTCTCCCACTCCCCCTGCTTGTGTTCCTGCTCTCGCTAACTCTGTCAAATAAATAAATAAAATCTTTAAAAAAAAAAAAAAAAAGAGAGAGAGAGAGAGTGGTCTCTAGATAGAGTATGTTAATTCAGACTACCATTTGTGGAAGAAAGTTCTCTGTCACTGCCCCCCACCCCCAACACATCTCTGTCATTAAGTGTGATTGGTCCTTTTACCCTATCATCAGGATCTTTCAGGAGACTTACGGGCAAATTTAGTATCCTTAGAAGAGCATTTGCTTGACACAAGCTGCTTTAGAATAAACAGAAAACTGATGTCACGTCTTCCTAAATGTACAACCAATAGGCATCGATTTAATCCAACACGTACTTAGCAGAGACTCTGGGGCACAGGAGTGATCAAGAGAGACCTGGTCTCTACCTTCATTGGGGGGGGGCAGTTCTCAGACTAGGGGGTTGGGGGAGGGCCTACATGAACGAGACACAATGGCAGAGGTTCAACATGTGTTACCCATCTCATCCTGCAAATAACACAGCGCAAATGGTGTTTTCGTGACCTGAATTCGGATGTCAAAGCTGAGGATCCAGGATGCAAATGTAACCCAAGTTCAGAAATTCCTACCTCGCTGCCGTTCCCACTGCTCAAGGTGCACTGAGGAGCCTCACGTCTTCCCCTTGTTTCCAGTGCCTACTCCGGCCACGGGACCGACTGGGGAGGGACCATGACTCCGGGGAGCAGTCCTGCTACGGGGATCTGCAAAACACCCAGCAAGAAATGAAGATGAAAAAAAATCTGCCTTTTTCATGACGATTTTTATAATATTTAATTTTTCATTATACTCTAAGGAAAAAAAAACATTTTATGGGCATCTTTATTTGCCTACGAATGCATTTCGTTCTCCCAAAAAAAAAAAACGACCACAATTTTAGCAGTGACCCTGTTGTATTTCTGGGAGGGTGAATGGGAACCTTATCATAAGCTCTACAAAGAGCCTATTTCCCTGTGCGTATGCATCGGAACTCTGTACAAGTCTTCCGGAACCCTTCAAGGACCTATTATCCCCATTTACCCTTGGTTCGATTTTTCCATTTTGCTTCCTCATAAGCTCTTCATTTCCAACCCTATCATCTTTCCCAGCAGCCTGCGATTCTTTGTTCTGTTAGGCACTTGTGACAACCAGGGATGCTACACTTTCCTGGCCGCCGGCCATGGAATCTGCAACACTTTTTAGAGAAGGCTTTTGCCATTTTTACTCTTGTCATTTTCTTCACATCTGTGGCTGATGTGGGAAGAACAAAGTTCCAGCCATTTGCTCCCGCTATCTGGCTTGTAGCAATGCCTTCCAAATGTCTGCTCCCCAGATCCAACCTCCCAGAACGTCGCTAAGTTGTTTCTCTTGCCTGGGCAGCACTGCTGCACTCATCGCAGGGCTGATTTCTCTGGCTTTCAAGGCTTTTTAACCCAGCCAATTTCCCTGGATTCCAAACAGGTATGTAGAACATTTTCCAAGCAGCAAATCCCATGCATTCGACACAATGTAGCGGCTTGGAGGTGTGGGGTGTTAAAGAGACATGAGTTGGAGTCCTCACTCCGGTAGGTGCAAGCTGTGACACTATGGACAAGCTTGTTAACTCTCCATGTTTTTATGTGTTGAGCTTCCCCCACCTGTACAAAGGGAAGAATAGCACCTATCTCCTCAAGTTACTGTGAGAATTCACTGAGGTGGTCCTTAAGTCTGGCATATAATAACTGTTCCATAAATGTTATGCAGTATTACTTAGAGACAATGAATAATTTATACGTATCACTCAACAACTACGGACAACATCCATGCTTGGTGCAATAGGAAAAAAGAGGAAGTAATAGCTACTGCCCACCCTCTCCTATGTGTATTTTTACATCGTCATATAAAGGGAAAGACTGCTGTCTTCACAAAGCATCTAATGGAATGCGCTCAACGAATTATCCTGCATAACATCTGTGACAAGTGCTATACCCAAATGCCATCATGAGGATTTCCACTGAAGGGACAGAAGGAGTAGTGAATAAGCGTTAAGCCTCATGGACCGTGTCTTACTAATGCTCATGTCTCAACTCCAAGTACAGAATCCCATTTGAAATAGGCATTCAGGAATCACCCAATTGATGATGAAGACTGACTCTGTAGTTACCTAGTGATAGAAATCTAACTCGATCTGGCTTTTAGCCGAAAAGGGAATTGCTTGGTTCAGAAAGCTGAGACGTGGTGGGTGGAGCGAGGATCAGCCTTCAGGCATGGCTGAATCCACAGGCTCCATTTATGCCCTGGGAAAGCTTTCTTCTGGGTTGTCTTCATCCTCAGGTGGCCTTTCACTCTGTGTGGGCCACTTCAGTCCTGGGCTAACAGCCTCATGGTTCAGCAGGCACTACTAAAAGACTGTTCTGGGAAAAGTCCAGGATTCCAGCTCATTGCACCAGCTCGGGGCATGGGTTCATTCTCCAACTAGACACGTGGCTAGGAAGATGGAAAATGCCAACTGGGTAAGTCTGGGCCCCTTCCCCACCTCAGACTGGAAGCACAAGTCCACCATACCTAAAGCCTCTGGATAGGGCGTTAAGAAGAGATGGTTTCCCCCAAAGAAAACTAGGCTGCTAACTTTCCAGGGCATTTGCATATGGCCAAACCAATACAATGGATAGGCAATTGTGTGGCCTGAATTATGGACCTTGAAGAATTGGTAAGATTTAGATGAGCATGAGTGGAACAAAACAACACTACCAGGCTTTTTACTGAGATGAATGTAAGGAACCACGGCTCACACTGTGTGAAGCAGCGCATGAGTGATGGGGTATGAAAAATCACACTGGGAAGCTAGGTTAAAGCGAGGGGTCAGTGAGAACTGATGATAAAGGAATGTGTATGTGGTTCGGTACAAGTGTGGAGGTTATTGCAGTTTTCTATTGCTAGGTGCACGTAACCATACCAAAACATGATTTGGCTTAAAGCAATGGCAGGTCATTTCAGCTCCATTTGGTTTCAGTAGGGACGCATCAAAGACTGAGGACCGAAATAATCTCAAGGCTCACTCACGGACATGTCTGCTAGTTGATGCTAGGTATTGGCAGGGACTAAGGCTGAAAGAGGTAGTGGCCTCTTCAGGCTTGTTTGGCTTCCCTGTGTCAGGATGTCTGAGTTCTAAGAGTGAGTGTCTCAAGGTGCCAGGTGGAGCCTCTATCACCATTCAGGACTTAGGCTCATGGTATTTGCTCTTGCTACTATACTATAGTACTGATTTGCAGTGATTACCATGGTCCCTCTAAACTTTGTAGTTGACCCAAACTCTCTGCAGTTCCAATGACAAGATGCAGTGCTTCCTGAGAATTCAAGGACTGCAGTTAAAAAAAAAAAAAAAAATCAGTGAAGGGAGGATTCACAATGCTTTCGGAAAAACAGTAAAGGATATTTGTAGGTAAGAGTTGCGATAATAGAGAAAAATCCAAGAAAGTGTTAAGTGACACCTGATCTCTTATTTTAAATGCAATGGATGAGAAGTGAAAATATGATTGTAAATGTTGAGATTATTATTTATGTACACTAATGACTCTTTTTTCTGCCTCCTCATTTTTAAGGACCCATGGGATCACAGTGAGAGCACCCAGATAATTTCCCCTTATCAAGATTCATAACTCAGTCATATCTGCCATGTCTCTTTTGCCATGAAAGGTAATGTATTCACAGTACCTGGAGGTGAAGGTTTTTTTTATCTTTGAGAGAAACCTTATTCTGCCTACCCCACTTAGTTCTAGGCTTATACAGAAATGCAAAATTCTTGGTAATTGCTAGAGACTGAAGTGTGCCCCCATTAAAAAAATTATTAAAGCCTTAATAGTGACAGTATTTGGAGGTGGGACCCAGTTTCCACTGTATAAACCACAAACTATCATTTTTTGTTATGGCAACCCTAGCTGACCAAAATAGTAATTAAAACTATGCTTAAATAGTGATTGCCACATACTTAACTCTCTGTCCTAGTTGTTTTATAATTTATAACAATTTTCCTAAAAATTTTCTATCCAAATAGGAGAGGCAATGTAACAATACTAAATTACTATCCCTTAAACAGCTCTTGTTAAGTTCTTAGAATATCACTCAGTTATTAAATAATTGGCATTGTGAATTTTAGAAAAGTTGGCCAAAAAGTTAGTTAAAATACAAATTTCCCCAAAATATACAATGGGAACAGGCAGTCTCTTCCACAAATGGATGTTGGCAAAACTGGGCAGCCACAATACAAAACAATGAAACTAGGCCACTATCTTATACCATGCACAAAAATTAACTCAAAATGAATTAAAGACTTGAACTTAAGACTGGAAACCATAGAACTCATGGAAGAAAACACAACTTTTTTATCTAACACCAAAAATAAAAGCAACAAAAGCAAAAATAAATGGGACTATATTTAAACTAAAAAGTTTCTGCACAGCAAAGGAAACCATCAAACAAATGAAAAGGCAACCTTCCAAACAGGAGAAAATATTTTCAAGTCATCTATCTGATAGGACATTAATATCCAAAATATATGAACCTTTTATACAACTCAATAACAACAACAACAAAAAAATACCAGAACACACACAAAAAAAAAACAAACCGAATTCAAAAATGGGTAAATCAAAATGAGCTATCACCTCACACTGTTATGAAAAAAATAAGGGCTATTATCAGAAAGATAAGACGTAACAAGTGTTTGGGATGATGTGGAAAAAGGGAGCCCTCATGAATACTACGTTCCCTGGGTGGGAATGGTAACTGTTGTGGCAACTATGAAAACAGCATGCAGGGCCATCAAAAAAATTACTAATAGAACCCCCCTATGATCCAGCCATTCCCCTCACAAGAAAGAAAAATTGTAACCATGTGTGGTGATAGATATTACCTAGACTCACTGTGGTCATCATTTTACTATCTGTACTTAAATCCAATCATTATGTTGTACACCTGAAACTAATAATAAGGTTATAGGTCAATTATATCTCAATAAAAATAAGTAAAATATAGATTCCCTGGCCAATTGCTCTAAATCTGATTCCCCAAATGTGATTCTGGTTCCATAATGAAGTCATCTAGGGAATTTAGAAAAATGCAGATCCCCGTGTCCTGCCTCAAAGCATTTAAATCACAACTTTCTCCTTAGTCCCTCTTTCTCAACTGGAGGAAATTTTGTTCCCTAGGGAAGACATTTGGCAATATCTGGATATATTTTTGATTGTCACAGTCGAGGAGGAGGGGTATGCTACTGGCATCTAGCAGGTAGAAGCCAGGGATGTGGCTAAACAGCTTACAGGACGACCACCAATAATGAACATTATCCAACCTAAAATCTTGGTGTTGCCACATTGAGAGATTCTGTCTTTTCATGATTCTAATGTGCAACTAGAACTGATAGACACCTACTCTGGCTTTCCTTCCAGTCATATTTCTTTATTGCTTTAATGAAACACAACTTTGAACATCACTCTGTGACCAAAACCAAGACCAAAGACCAAGAAAAGTGGGATGATTTGATAGCTGTGTGAACATTTGGAGTTTCCATTCCTTTGAAATTTTAAAATTGGGCTTCACACTTAACACTGGGGTAAAAGGTTGACAGTAACAGCCATGATTTGTGCACCTATGCACCAACTCATTATATACACAATCTCATTGAATCCTTACAACTATCTTGTGAAATACCAATTATTACCCCCATTGTGTAGCTGACGGTAATAGAAGCTAACTTCTCAAGGTCACCTTTTTTTTCAAGTTTTTATTTAAATTCCAGTTACTTTACAGTATAATATTCGGTTCAGGTGTACAACAGAGTGATTCAACAGCTGCATATTATCAACTGGTGCTCATCACAAGTGTCCTCCTTAATGCCCATCACCTATTTCATCCATCCCCCTTACCCACCTCCCCCCTGGTAACCATCAGCTTGTTCTCTAGAGTTAAGAGTCTGTTTCTTGGTCTCTCTCTCTCTCTCTCTCTCTCTCTCTCTCTCTCTCTCTTTTTCCCTATGCTCATTTGTTTGGTTTTTAAATTCCACATATGAGTGAAATCCTATGGTATGTCTTTCTGATTGACTTATTTCGCTTAGCATAATACTTTCTAGCTCCATCCACATCACTGCAAATATTCTTTTACCATATCCAGGTGACATTCATAACCCCATTTCATTCTTTTTGATGGCTGAGTAATATTTGTGTGTGTGTGTGTGTGTGTGTGTGTGTGTGTGTGTGTGTGTGTGTGTATACAAACCACATCTTTATCCATTCATTGGTCAGCAGACATTTAGGCTCTATCCATAAATTGGCTATTGTAGATAACACTGCTATAAGCATTGGGGTTCATGTATCCTTCTGAATTAGCATTTTTGTATTCTTTGGGTAAATACCGAGTAGTGCAATTGCTGGATCATAGGGTAGTTCTATTTTTAACTGTTTGAGGAATCTCCATACTGTTTTCCAGAGTGGCTGCACCAGTTTGCATTCCCGCCAACAGTGCAGGAGGGTTCCCCTTTCTTCACATCCTCACCAACACCTGTTGTTTCTTGTGTTGTTCATTTTAGCCATTCTGACAGGTTTGAGATGATATCTTACTGTAGTTTCGATTCACAAACTCTCAAATCTTTCCAACTCATCCCCTTAACCTGTCCTCTTAGAAGCAAAGTCACACTGCTTAAGGTTTTGCCTTGTACTGTGGGTATTAAAATATTGCTGTTGAAGTTTACGCTGAAAATGCATGTTTGGTAGATAATCCCTTCAAATTTAGGGAAAATACACGTGAGGGAATAAGATGACTGACAACTGTATTGACAAGAGTCAATATTAGGTTTGGTTTGTGCTGTCTAGTCTTCTTTCTCTCATATCAACAGGTCTTTATTCTTACTTCTTTTAGCTTCAACCTATTGACTTTTTTTTTCCCATCTCAGGGGAAAGAGTTCCATGTAATCTCTTGTTTCTATTTTATTGTCATCTTCAATACGTGTAATTTTCCAATGAAGACTCCTCAACTAGACTTGCATTCGTACTGGATTTAATTGTCCAATTGCCCCTTTTTTTTTTCCTCTTATATTTTGCAGTCACTTTTTTGCAGCCATGCTGAAATGGCACAGTGTGTCATTTACCCTAAAAAATACATATTCTGGGGTCAAAACTTAACCACCTACTTAAGATAGATTGGTATATACATAGGTTATTTTTTTTTAAAGATTTATTTATTTACTTTGAGAGTGAGAGAGAGAGAGAGAGAGAGTACATGAGAGGGGGTAGGGTTAGAGGGAGAAGCAGGCTCCTTGCCGAGCGGGGAGCCCGATGCGGGACTCGATCCCGGGACTCCAGGATCATGACCTGAGCCAGAGGCAGTCGCTTAACCGACGGAGCCACCCAGGCGCCCTATACATAGGTTTGTATATGTGAACCTCATGATGAGTCCAAACCAAAAACCTATAATAGATACATACAAAATAAAGAGAAAAGAATCCAAACAAAGAATATCATCAAATCACAAGGGAAGACAGCAGGAGAGGAAGAAAGTAACAGAGTAATTAGAACACACCTACCAACAAGTAACAAGGAATAAGTGCATATCTAGCAATAATGACTTTAAATGTAAATGGACTAAATGCTCTAATCAGGGTAGCTGGATGGATTAAAAAAAAAAGACGATCTACCTATCTATATGCTGCCTGTAAGAGACGCACTTCACATCTAAAGACACAGCCAGAGGCCTCCCATCAAAGATGGCAACAGAGGCAGACCCGGAATTCACCTGCTCCACGAACACAACACATCCACATGTATTTATAGAGCAGTTCCTCCTGAAGAACTGAGGGCGACTGAATAGTTTCTGTACAATCAAAGATTGACCCCGTAGTGAAGACCAAGAGAGATGGAGACACGGTACGGAAGGAACACCCACCCCTGACACTGCAAATGGCCATGGGGAGGGATAGTGCTGAGGGTCAGTGAGCAGCTTTGTCTACGCTGGGGCACAGAAAAAGATGCCACAGTTTAAAGGGGCAACTAGGACATAAAGGAACCAGCCCTCCAATCCTGCCAAATGTTAGGGGGGCTGCTGCAACTCTCTCTGGGTCTCTCAGCAGCTGCTGAGCACCACTGTTTATGTTCCCCCCTCTAATTTAATGGTGCAGACAGGAGCACAATGTAGGTGCCACAGCTGGCTTGCTGCGTCACCATGCCTAGGACGCTAGTCCACACCAGCCAAGGATGCCATGGGGCACAGGAAAAAAAAAAAACTGTGCTTTTAAAGAATAACGAGGATGTACAGTGTCCAGCCCTAGCCCTCCACCGATAGCAGGAGAGATGCTGAATCTCTCCCCATGTTGAAGGGTCTGGTGAGTGTCACAGTTTACATTCTGGTGGATGCGACCAGGGTCCAGGCACCCAGAAGACCCACCATCTCAGTGAGCCCCAGGCCCCTAGCTCTACCAGTTCAGCAGTGCCACCAAAATGGCCCCAGCACAGCACATACCAGGACACCCTTGGTCAGAGCTCAGTACAGCTCCATCTGTCTCACCAAGGTGACACAGATGCAAAGCACACTCCAGGCTTGCACCACTTCAGCTCCAATTTGCCAGTGCACCCCTGGCACAAAGTGCCCTGGGATACCCCAGACTGCACCTGTCTCAGCCCTTAGCTGCCCTACCAAGCGCCCCCTGTGTGCAGAGCCCCAGGGTTCCCTGGCTTGTACCAACTTCAGCTTCAGCTCTGCAGCCACAGTACCCTCTGCGCACAGAGCCCCAGGACTGCCCCAGCCCACATCCACTCCAAGTCCAGAGGACTTTAGCTCACCCCTCTTCTGCCACGAGTTCTCCCCTTCCTTCTCATTCAGCATCTCCGAGGCAGTTCGGTGCACAGTGGGGCTGTCTTCTCCAAAATTCTACCCCTTATTCTAATCCCAGGCTTTGCTACAGAGAACCTGCTTCCCACTTCCCCAGATAAGCCTTTCACATTCTTAGTGACTGATCCCCATCATACACAGCCTCTTCGGTCTTTGCCCAAACTAGTATCCTGGTACCCAGTCATGTTCTCCCCATGCTGCCTGAAAGCTCCCTGCCCAACACGCCCTCCTCTCAGACCTGTGCTGTGTTCTGGACCTGCTCAGAGACGTAGAAAACTCTCAAGGAGGAGATACAACGAGAGCCTGTAATTATTCCCTAGGGCTGCTATATTAAGTAACCACAAAGTGAGTAGCTCTAACAACAGGGATTCATTCTCTGACTATTCTGGGGGCCAGAAGTCCAAGAGCAAGATGTGGGTAGGGCCATGCGCCCTCTGAAGGCTCCAGGGACAGGTCTGTTCCAGGTCCCTCTCCTAGCTCCTAGTAGATGCTAGGCTTATCACAGGACAACTCCAGTCTTCAAATGGCCTTCTCCCTGTGTGTCTCCGGTCCAACTATCCCTTTTTCATAAGGACAACAATCCTACTGGATTGGGGCCCACCCTACTCCAGTATGGCCTCACCTTAACTAACTACCCTTGCAATAACCCTGTTGTCAAATAAGGTCACATTCTGAGGCACTGGAGGGGATGTGTTCAACATACGAATTTAGAAGATGCAATCCACTCCATAGCAGAAGCCCAGAACAAACAAGTCCCAATGAGGTTCAATTCATTCAGCATTGATGAGAGAGCCAATCCCTCTGCTTTCATGTGTAACATTCCAGTAACTTCTCCTCAGTCCACGGGCCTGAGTCACATACTGCTCATCCCCCATACCTCTTCCCACTCCCTGTACCCATCTTACTGTTTGCCAGCCAACTAGAGCGGCCAGGAGAAGATGTTTGCTCTCTCTTTAACTCAGTCTTCCTGTGTCATTTTATACAGTCCCTTCTCCACGTCAGCCTGCTTACGGATTCTTTTCAAGAACAACTTTGTGCCATTTGGGCTTTTATCAGTTCAATCCAGTTTGCTCTCAACTGACGATTCAATGATCTGTCTCTTAATTTGCCTTTTAAGTTCCTTTTCAAACCTTGTGAGGATAAGAGGTTTCTCAGCCAGATCATGATTCACATTTCCCTTTCCCAGCTTTCTCAGGTGGGGTTTATATTCTCAGCACAGGTTAGGCATGGCCCCTCTCCTGTCATGTTCCTTCTGACTTTTTATTGTTTGTCTCCACTGTTCTGATGCTAGACTTCTTGGACACATTATAACCCAAAAATCACTCCAACCTCTATGGCTGACAGGATTATACACCCCAAGAACCCAATTTATTTCTTCTAAGGCTCCTGTCACAAAGTAAATCTAACACACCCCATGATTCATTCACTCCATTCTCCTTCTCTTTGGACACATTGAGGAAAGTCTCAACTTTCATCTCCCTGTACTTTTGGATATCGTATGTGAAGTCAATGATCTCCGACTGTATTGCCTGATGATTTCTTTGTGTTGGACTCTCATTATCCTAAGTGCAACCCAAACGTAGTTGACAAACATTTTTGTTTTTTAGAGGGTATTTCATAAGTTGCTGTTATAGTGAATGCCTCAAAGCCTGAAATGCACAATATATATCGTATTATGTGGAGGAGAAATTCACAGATGGCTTCATAACCTTTTTTCTTTTATTTCATGGCATTCAGATTCAAATTAGGTCCTGTGTTGAGCTGTTCTTCCAGATAAGTCCATGTGCTCCTGGCATAGCCTGTGTATTAAAAATCCATGTTTCCCTCAATATTATGCTTTTGTGGTCCAGATTTCAATTAAAGATGACCATTATAGCATTTGAAAATAAAAATGTCTCCTGAAAATGTATTTTATTGTTCAATCAACTTGTTGACGCTCTTAGTGAAAAGCAACAGCTCAAAAGTAGGTAACTAATAGAGTACTGAAAACCATCAAACATGTCTAATCGAAGTAAAATAATAGAACCCAAGTCAATGATACATATAATGTGCATTTCAAAATATCTAAAAAATGTCATAAAATTGTATTGCACAAATCAGGGACAAGAGACTAAGGAAGGGGGAAATGATGTATACAGTACCAATCAAAGTTAAAATGTTGCAATATAAATCTCAGATTTATAACATCCCACAGTTACAGCAATCTGGACTCACCCTGGATAAGGTTGTTATTAGTTGCTTATTTAATTAGCAGCGAGTTTAGGAATGTAATGGACACAAACCAGAGTTCACTTGACCTAGGAGTGAATGGGAGCTGTGTAAGACAGGTCGTTATAGACTCATCTTTGAAGATGTGGGCTGGAAGGCAGGGGGCCATTGTAGCTCAAAAGAAACAAAGTTAAGTAGGGTTTAAAAGAGTTGTACTGATAAAGACACTGACATCAGTTTTCTACCTGGCCACTTTTATTAGAGAGGTCAAAATTCTTTAAGATACAGGGCTAAATAAGTCTTCAAATTACTGAAGACCTAGTGCCCCTAGACTCCGTACTCTCAACACTGCTGGGCAGTACGATCATTTGAAGAATTTCTAAAAAAAATACCAATGCTCTCTCACCACCGAGATTCTAATAAAACTGTTCTGGTTTGGGGCTCAAAAATCGCTAGGTTTAAAGATTTCCTAGGCAACTCCAATTGAGAATCTCATTTGTAGGGTAACATTTCCCAAATAAACCAAGCACAGTGTTGGTCCTGTAGGATCCTCTGCAAGGGAAGGCCCTGTGCAGAGTACATTTAGGGAGTTCCTTCTCAGAGCCTTCTAAATGCTCTGAGAAGCTGTGCAGAAAAGACATTGCTTTTCTTTTGTTAGTCTGTGATGATCACAATGAGTAACCTCACCTTGAAAACAGTTTTCCAACTGTTAGCTTTTACTTACCAGTTTCTCTTACCCACTACCTTCCCCAAAGTTCATCCTGAGCAAGTTTGAAAATACTCAATTCTCATATACATGGGTGTATGGGTTTGTAATAATGGTTACATAACAAAAATGCTTAAGACATACTCCATCTCTGGGAGTAGTCAAAAACCCAGACTTTGCCAGATGTGCGTTTTTAGAGGCACAGTGGGTCCAGTACTGGGACTGGAGGAGACCAAAGTGAGCAGGGTCTCATGGCCCCAGCCAGGCTGCTTTTGGGGTCATTTTCCTCAGTAACCAGATACCAGGGAAGCAGGAGCAGAAGGTTCACTTCTCAAGAAATGGACACTGGACGGAGCTTGGGAAGATGGCAGAGTAGGAGGACCCTAAGCTCACCCTTTCCCATGTTTACCATTAGGTATCTCTCATGTCCATGTAAATAAACCAGAAAGCAATCTGAATACTGGCAAAAAAAAAAAAAAAACATCTAGAACTAAATGTAGAGAAGAAGTTACCTATGAGAGGTGAGGAAGGGCAGAAATGGTAGTCAGGAGTTGCCCCCAAGAAGGAGGGAGCTGCCAGTGCCTAGAGGGGAAAGCACAAGGAGCCTACACAGGGAAGATGAATCCCCATAATGTCTGGCTTTGAAAACTTAGAGCCTGGAGCTTTAAAAGTCAGCTGACTCAGCACTGGGTAAGTGGGGAGGGGAGAGTGATAGCTGGGTCCCTGCCCTTCAAGAGACAGCAGCCCATGGAAAGGCAACACAGAAGCAACAGTTTGCACAAAGCCTGATGCCAACTGAAGGAAGATCTGTTTATTCTAATTTGGGAGTATGTTGGTGGACTTCTCTGGGAACAAAAAAGCTAACCGGCACCATTTTTCTCCCCCTGCATAGAGATAGAGCCACCTATGGGAGGCAGCCCTGCACACTCGCTACCGCTCCTGCTAATAATGCACCCCACCCACGAATCCTCCCGAGGACTTGTCCACTCGTTCTGGCCTCAGCCCTGGGCTCAGTGCAAATTTTCCTAGCCCAAGCATGCACTAAGGCGCCAGGAGCCCTGGTCACTGGCACCACTCCACACTGAACCCCAGGCAACCACTGTGCTTCAGGGATCCAGCTTTGGACTAGCAGCTATGTACAAATTTTGCTAACACTGATGCCACACTCCTGTGCCCTCCTGCAGTCACTTCCCTCAGAGCTAGCCTGCCTGTGTCTAACCCCACAGAGATCACGCATCACCCACAATAGGCATAGAATCAGTGCAGACATCTGGACTGAAAGAAAAAGTGACTCAGACACAATAGCAGGATGCAAGCAATACACATAGGAGATGCCCCTGAAGCACCAGGTTCGGATAAACAGGGGACACTACACTACAGCACACTATAGGACCTCTTCTTCTTAAAGCCACTACTTTTAAAAGTAGAAAAGATAGCTGACTTTCCTAACACAGAGACACCAACACAGAGAGGTAGATAAAATGAGGAAATATATCCCAAATGAAAGAACAGGACAAAATCAAGCAGGAGATCTAAGCAAAATAGAAATAAATAATATACCTGATACAGAATTTAAAATAATGATCATGAAGATACTCACTGGACTTTAGATAAGGGTGGAGGACATCATGAGACCCTTAACAAATAAAATAGTAACATAACAAGGATGAAGAACTCAATAAATGAAATTAAAAATACATTAGCTGAAATAAGTAGTAGGGTATATAATAAGTATCAGTGATCTGAAGAACAGAGTAATGGAAAGGAACGAAGCTGAGCAGGTGAGAAACAAATACTGCATAATAAGAATATACTTAATGACTCCACTGAGCATTACAATACAAGGATTCCAGAAGGAGGAGAGAGAAAAGGGGGGATAGAAAACATATTTGAAGAAATAATAGCTGAAAACTTCCTGAATCTGGAGAGGGAAACAGAGATCCAAATTTAGGAGGCACAGAGATACCTCAACAAGTTCAACCAAAGGAAGTCCACACCAAGACACATAGCAATTAAAATGGCAAAAAAAAAAAAAATCATATAAAAGAATTTTAAAGGTTGCAACAGAAAAGAAGACAGTTATATATGAAAGAAACCCCATAAGACTATCAGCTGATTTTTCAGCAGAAACTTTGCAGGCTAGAAGGATGTGGGAAAATATATTCAAAGTGCTAAAGGGGAACAATCTGCTGTCAAGGATACTCTACACAGCAACGCTATCATTTAGAACAGAATGAAAGGTAAAGAGTTTCCCAGACAAACAAAGGTAAAAGAATTCATGACCACTAAACCAACCCTACAAGAACATTAAGGGGGACTCTGTGATGGAAAATAAAAATGATAAGCAACAGTTAAAAAAAAAAATAGGAAGCATAAAAGCAAAAAACTTAAATGTGCCTATAAAAATAAGTCAAGAGAAGAACAAAATAATATAAAATATACCAACTATATGAATCATGGGATAGGAGTAAAGAATGAGTTTATAATTAAGCAACTCTCAGCTTAATATAGACTGCTATCTGCAGAAGGTGTTGTATATAAACCAAATGGTAACCACAAATCAAAGAACAGTAATAGATATACAAAAAATTAAGAGTAAGAAACCCAAGTATATCACTAAAGAAATCCAGCAAACCATGAAAGAGAGAAAGAGAAGGAAGGATCAGAGAAAAACTACCAAAACAACCACAAAACAAGTAAGAAAATGTCAATAAATACATATCTATCAATAGTTAGTTTTAATGTCAATGGACTAAATGCTGCAATCAAAAAACAAAGTGTGACAGAGTAGATAAAAAAAAACAAGACCCATCTACATGCTGCCTACAGAGACTTATTTCAAACCTAAAGACACATGCAGATTCAAAGTCAATAATGGAGAAACATTTATCATGCAAACAGATGTGAGGGGAAAAAAGCCAGAGTAGCAATATTTATATCAGGAAAAAAAAAAAAAGACTTTGACACAAAGTCTGTAAAAAGAGACAAAGAAGGACACTGTATAATAATAAAGGGGACAATCCAACAGGAAGATATAACAGTTATAAATATTTATGCACCCAACATGCAAGTACTCAAATACATAAAAACAGTTAAAACATACATAAAGGAACTAATCAGTAGTAATACAAAAATGGTAGGGACTTTAACAGCCCACTTACATGGATGGGCAGATCATCCAAACAGAAAATCAACATGGAAAGAGTGGCTTTGAATGATATACTGGACCAGATGGATTTAATAGATATATTCAGAACATTCTATCTAGAATCAGCAAAATGCACATTCTTTGCAAGGGCACAGGGAACGTTCTCCGGAATAGATCACATATTGGGCCAAAAAACAAGCCTCAACAAATTTAAAAAGATCAAAGTTATACCATGCATCTTTTCTGACCACAGCACTATGATACTAGAAATCAATCACAAGAAATAAATCTGGAAAGACCACAGATATATGGAGGTTAAATAACAGGCTACGAAGCAATGAAGGGGTCAACCAAGTAATCAAAGAACAAATCAAAAGATATGTGGAAACAAACGAAAATAAAAACACAATAGTCCAAAACTTCTGGGATGTAGCAAAAGCACTTCCAAGAGAGAAGTTTATAGCAATACCAGCCAACCTCAAGAAGCAAGAAAAATCTCTAACAACTAAACCTTACACCTTAAGGAGCTAAAAAAAAAAAAAAAAAAACACAAAAACAACAAACAAAACTCAAAATCAGCAGAAAGAAGTAAATAATAAAGATTAGAGAAGAAATAAATGATACAGAAACTAGAAAACAAAATAACAGATCAATGAAACTAGGACCTGGTTCTTTGAAAAGATCAACAAAATTGATAAACCTCTAGCCAGACCCATAAAAAAAAAGAGAGAGAGGGAGAGGAAGGAGAGAGAGAAAAAAGGAGTCAAAATCACAACAGGGAATTAACAACCAACACCACAGAAATACAAACAATGTTAAGAGAATATTACAAAAACTGTATGGCAACAAATTGGACTATCTAGAAGATATGAAACTTATAAACCACCAAAACTGAAGCAGGAAGAAATAGAAAATTTTAACAAACCAATTATCACCAAGGAGATTGAATCAGTAATCAAAAAACTCCCAACAAACAGAAGTCTAGGACCAGATAGCTTCACAGGTGAATTCTATCCAACATTTAGAGTTAATACTTGTTCTTCTCAAACTATTCTTAAAAAAATAAAAGAGGAAGGAAAACTTCCAAATTCATTCTAGGAGGCCAGCACTACCTTGATGCCAAAACCAGATAAGGACACTCCAAACAAGGAGAATAGGCCAATATCTCTGATGAACACAGCGGCAAAAATCCTCAACAAAATACTAGCCAACCAAATCCAACAATACCTTAAAAAAAAAATCATTCACCATGATCAAGTAGGATTTATTCCCAGGATACAAGGGACGGTTCCATATTCACAATAAATCACATCAAAAAAAAAAAGGATAAAAACCACATGATCATTTCAATAAGCATAGAAAAAGCATTTGACAAAGTACAACATCCATTCATGATAAAAGCCTTCAACAAAGTACATCTAGAGGAAACATACCTCAACATAATAAAGGCCATCTATGAAAAGCCCACACGAACCAGACAGGGATGTCCACTCTCACCACTGTTCATGAATATAGTACTGGAAGTCCTAGACACAGCAATTAGACAACAAAGACAAATAAAAGGCATCCAAACTGCTAAGAAAGAAGTAAAACTTTCACTATTTGCAGATGACATGATGCTATATTCAGAAACTCCTAAAGACTCCACCAAAAAAAAAAAATTACTGTGACTGATAAATGAATTCAGTAAAGTCGCAGGATACAAAATCAATGTGTAAAAATCTGTTGCATTTCTGTACGATAATAATGAAGCAACAGAAAGAGAATCATGAAAAAAATCCCATTTATAATTGCATCAAAAATAATAAGATACCTAGGAATAAACCTAACAAAGAGGTGAAAGACCTGTACCCTGAAAACTATAAAATACAGGTGAAAGAAATTGAAGACGATACAATGAAGTGGAAAGACATTCCATGCTCATGGATTGGAAGAAAAAATACTGTTAAAATATCTACACTAACCAAAGCAATCTACACATTTAATGCAATCCCTACCATAATGTCAACAGCATTTTTCATAAAAATAGAACCAAAAAAATCCTAAGATTTATATGGAACCACAAAAACCCTGAATTGTCAAAGCAACTTTGAAAAAGAAAATCAAAGTTGGAGACATTACAATTCCAGACTTCAAGATATATTACAAAGCTGTCATAATCAAAACAGTATGGTACTGGCACAAAACAGGCACATAGATCAATGGAACAGAATAGAAAACCCAGAAATAAACTCACAATTATATGGTCAATTAATCTTCAGCAAAGCAGGGAAGGATATCCCGTGGGAAAAAGAACGTCTCTTCAACAAATGGAGTTGGGAAAATTGGCGGCTACATGCAAAAAAATGAAACTGGAGAACTTTCTTGCACCACACACAAAAATAAATTCAAAATGAGTTTAAAAACCTAAATGGGAAACCCCAAACCATAAAAATCCTAGAAGAAAGCACAATCAGAAAGGTCTCTGACGTCGGCCATAGCAACATTCTAGATATATCTCCTGAGGCAAGGAAAGCAAAAGCAAAAATGAACTATTGGGACGACATCAAAACAAAAAGCTTCTGCACACTGAAGGAAACAATCAACAAAACTAAAAGACAACCTACTGAATGGGAGCAGGTATTTGCAAATGACATATCCCATAAAGGGTTAGGACCCAAAATAAAGAACTTATACAACTCAGCACTCAAAAAACAAATAATCCAATTAAAGAATGGGCAGAAGATATGAACAGACATTTCTCCAAGGAAGACATCCAGATGACCAGCAGACATTTGAAAAGATGCTTAACATCACTCATCATGAGACATATGTAAGTTAAAACTACAATGAGTTATGGCAACACACCTGTCAGAATGGCTAAAATCAAAAACACAAGAAACAAGTGCTGACAAGGATGTGGGGAAAAAGGAACTTTCTTACACTGTTGGTGGGAATGCAAGCTGGTGTGGCCATTGTGGAAAACACTATGAAAACCTCAAAAAGTTAAAAAATAGAACTACCCTATATGATCTAGCAATTGCACTATTGGGTATTTTACCCCCAAAATACAAAAACACTAATTCAAAGGGATACATGTACACTTACATTTAGAGCAGCATTATTTACAACAGCCAAATGATGGAAGCAGCCCAAGTGTCTGTCCATAGATGAATGGATAAAGAAAAGGTGGCAGACAGATAGATAGACAGACATAGATATGCAATGGAATATCTAATAAGCCATAAAAAAGAGTGAAATCTTCCCATTTGCAATGACATAGTTGGATCTAGAAAGTATTGTGCTAAGCCAAGTAAATCAGAGAAAGACAAACTCTATGATTCCACTCATATGTGGCATTTAAGACACAAAACAAAGGAGCAGAGAAAAAAGAGAGAGAGAAACCAAGAAAAAGGCTCTTAACTCTAGAGAACACACTGATGGTTACTAGAAGGGAGGTGGATGGGAGAATGGGTGAAATAGGTGATGGGAATTAAGGAGCGTACTTGTTGTGATGAGCACCCAGTTGATGTATGCAACTGTTAAATCACTATATTGTATACCTGAAGCAAATATAACACTCTATGTTAACTATACTGGAATTTATTAAAACACATTAAGAAAAGAAAAGGGCACTGGAGTAAAAAGTCCTAAACTCAGTGTAAGTTGCTCTTATTAGCAGAGTTAATTTGAGCAAAGGATCAAATTTGCATCTCAATTTGCTCTTCTATCAAATGGGAATAATCAAATGTAACTCCAAGTGCAATTAGTAAGGTAAAGTTAAAAACCAATACTGCATTTAAAATATCTATAATCCAGGGCGCCTGGGTGGCTCAGTTGGTTAAGCGACTGCCTTCCGCTCAGGTCATGATCCTGGAGTCCCGGGATCGAGTTCCACATCGGGCTCCCTGCTCAGCAGGGGGTCTGCTTCTCCCTCTGACGCTCTTCCCTCTCATGCTCTCTCTCATTCTCTCTCTCAAATAAATAAAATCTTTAAAATATCTATAATCCAGACATCCATCAGAGAGGCTAATGTTGCATTTACTGTCCCACTATATCAAAATTTCATTTGCATGATATATTATTTATGGAGAATCATCTCAAGGATGTCTGTCTACCCATTCTGTCTGTCCATTCACTAAAACCTTGGAAGTCTGCTCCTGCATTACGCTACAGTGTCAGAAAGCTCTGGCCCCTGTGTGTTTGTCTCCTGTTCCATTGTGGTGTAGTGCCATGAGCTCACATGGTCAAATACCATGAGTGAGATCCCTACTGAAACCTTCCAGCAATTTTCTTTGAAGATACTGTTTAGGATTCTGCTTGGTATTCTAGAAAGTACCTTCTCTTTAAGGGGACCCAGAGGAGAAATCTTTCTTAGAGGCAAGAAGAGTTTTGTTCCCCCCCTCAACCCCCACCCTTGGGTAACTGGTCAGTTTTCCTTTTAAGGACATTCTAAGACATAGATCCAATCCTGTTTGGCCATCAGTGCAGGTTACCGGAAGCTCGGAGTTAAGGTGCACTCCATCTCTGGTGAGCATGCAGAACTTCAACATGAACTGTGACCTTGTAATACTCCCTCCCCTTCGGGTTCTCATTGCATCATCATTCTTTCCCATTTTCAGTGCACTGAATCTTGTATTTTAACTTCCTGAAAACATGTTTCTAAAGTAAGAAGATAAATGCCCTGAATAGCTAAGTGCATCAAGTACTTGTAACAAAGCTTAGCTTCCATGTGCTTCTACCACAGATTCCCTCACAACCTGCTGAGTGTGGGAGAATTGCACATGGCTTAATGGCAGGCTGAAGTAACTGAGCGTTGCCAACTTTGACACCACCCCTTCCCCAATGCTGGAGAATACATGGTGTAAAAAATTTCAGAAAACCTTGATGTCTCCTGGGCCACTCCAAGGACACATATGATGGTAAAATCATAGACAAATCCCAGAGCTCCAGGAGCCGCCAGTAACAATGATTACATGTTTTGATGACTACATATAAAAGCAAATTACCTAAAAGGATTCCTTACCAATCCGCTCTCAAATTTTGTGGGGTCCATAAGTCAACTAGCCACCTTCTTATTTCTCATTCCAAAATAGGACCGACCGACACTTCTCCTGCATCCATTCAGCTCAATGTGGCCATATCACCTACCACCTGTTAACTGCCTCCTTCAAGTGTCATTCGGATAAACATATTTTTCAACAAGTGATTTCACCTTGCCATAAATAGGGGAAGCTATTTTCTTCTTCTGTCAAACACATATGGTTCCCCATTGTGTGAAAATATGAGTTATTCTGGGTGCCACAGACTTACTCTAAGCAAGTTAAATGTTTCTTTTTATTGTCCATTTGAGTCTTTCATTTACAAATGGCAGTCATTTTTTTCCCCATTATTTAAGCAACAGTATCAAAAGCACAGTTAATGGCTCTGTGCATAATCACAGGCTGAGGTCCTGACAAAATCTGATGAGAGTCAAATCGCTTATCAAATCCACATGGAATTGTTAGGGATTGCAGTTTCTAGAAATTACTTCTGATTTAGAAATGATCTCCTGAAAGACTGCAATAAGACGGCCAACTACCAACCACAGACTTCCTGGCGTGCCGTGCAGGTCAGGAAGGGCAACGCTATTGTTTTTCTCCAACCTTCTCACCCCCAGATATATAATCTGGCAGTTCTGAAGCAACAAAATGCCCAGGGCACTAAGTTCATGACAGGGTTATTTTGGAGTCAGAGCACATCCCCAGAGCAGAAATGCCTGATTGAGACTCGGAATCAAATACCGGGCCATGGTAGTCTAATGAGGCAGACCTCTTTCAGTCACTCCCGCGTAAGGTCACACCGGTCTCTGTGTCAACAAAGCAAGTTGACAGATGTGAAAGAGCTCACTATAAAACATGACACAATTCAACATGTGAATTTCTGACTTCTGTTACCAGTGGTGTGCTGGTAAATACTTAACATCTGGTTCTCTTAGAAGAATTCATAAAAAAAAAAAAAAGCTCAGATTTTATATCGTTTGCCTATTTCTATGGCACAAATCCTAAATACTTGTATAATTTCAAGCTCCCTGTGTGATCTCACTGAATGTGGAGTTGGGAAGTGATGTGCCCCATCAGCTCCCAGCAGCCAGAGCTGGCTGGAGCCTCCCATGCCGCCATCCCCTGGGCTCAGCAGGCAGGGATAAGCATGAAAGAACAGAATTTTTTTTTTTTTTTGCTCAACCATCCCGCCTAGCAGAGCCCCTCTCCCTAGCTTCATTTATATCCAGACTTTGTCTGTAGCTGCTGCTTCCTGCCTCAGATCATCAAATTCTTACCCTCCACAAGGACCGTTCTTCCGATTTAACTGTGAGAGCATACCTTGTTTCTGAAGGCTCTCCCCTAGTTGTGTGATGCTGTTAAGTACTTCTTCCTCCTGGACATATTCCCTTGATCCCATAGGCTCAAACCCAGAGGCTTCTGGCAGAAAGGTTTTTGGGGAGGATGTTCCTGACCATCCTGAATGGTGGGTAGAGGCACATCAATGCCGTGAGAAGTTGGGAAACAAATGAGTCCCATCCTCTGGATGTTGTCCATGATTCCTCTCTATCACTACCCACCCCTTCTCCCCTCCTCAGTGGGTCAGAAGCTGGAAGGGACAAGGATCATGTCTTCTCTGAACTGCTCCCATTTTTTAAATTTATTTCTATTATTTTTTTATTGACTTTCTCGATATAGCTGTTTCTTAACCTCTATCAGTAATAAATTCTAATATTTTGCCCCCCCCCCATGTAGTCACTCAGAGCTGTCCTGCTGCACGTGGCATCTATTAATATATGTAAGGATATATGAGGTTTTATTGGACATATTTAAGAGGATACTCCATCAATATATGTTCAATACACATACATTTGTATATTGTATGGATCTTGTATTTGTGCATTTGTATTTTCATATTTTTGTATTCTGTATGGTATTTGTATATATTGTATGTATTTGTGTTTTGTATGTGTACTATACACATTTCTTTCCTTGTGTATTGTATATATACCATATGTAAACAATGTACGTACTCTGAAAACTGTATCTGCACTAAAAACCCAAGTTTGAAAATGAAGTAGATGGTCCCACGCTCAGAAGTGACTTAATTAACAGAGACCACGGCTTCTTTCTCTCAAATTCCTGGGGTCCTCATGCCTTCTAAACTGGTACTTGTGCATGTATGCTTGGTGGGCTTGCTGAGGCCACGAAAGTCAGCAGAGATGTACTGACTCGTTGGTCCACCAGCATCAGCAATTCTTTCTCATTGTCCCTCCCTTCTCCTTGCTCCTCAAACAGATTCCTAAGTTGGAGACTAGACTCTCGGCTGTCCTCTTCCAAATTAAGCTCTAATATGGTGGCATTGTCAGATGCGGAAATAATCCCATCATGGACCTGTGCCTCACTGATACTACAGGTCAATTTTTCCCCCTCATAACATCTCCACACCCCTCAAGCCAAAGTAAGGGTTTGGTTTCAGTACCACAAAGTTTAAAATACAACCTGGTCCCACCGCTTCCTCTAAGCTACCAACCCAAAGATCCAGTGTGAACAAGAAGATGGTTTGGATCTTCCCTATACATCTTCTGTACGAAGTTTCCATCTCCAGAAGCTATCCAACTTTCTAATGGCTCCTGGATTTTAAGTGACCAAATAGTACATCATCAAAATTGGGACCCTGTGAAAAATGAAATAAAGCACTGAAAATAAATAACATCTGCAAGTGTAAATTGGGACTATCCTCAGAGACATATGGTCTCCAGAATTATAACTTTCTTGCCATGGGCTACCTGCAGTTGTGACCTCATGCAGAAAATTTCTGTTGTCATCAGCCTGACTGGTTCACAGAGTAAAGAAAAATCCTGGCTCTCTAGTTAAACTTGTACTTTTGAACCTTGTGCTCCCTTGGGGACTCTAATACCACAATCTTTGTGTCTCCACAATTTCTCTTTTGATCATTCATGCCATCATAGAATAGTCTTGGAATCCAGGCATACCTTCTACTTCTGCCTTTGATATGTCTCCACCCTATCCCAGAGTACCAGTTTTACCATGGAAGCATGTTGCAAAAGCACAGAAATGTTGGTGACTATAGTCCTGAGTTCCACTGTAAAAGAATCAAGAACTGTCCTTTCTGGAAAAGACAATGGAAGAGTAGGGTTTGCAATTAATGACATGAGGAAACCTATAAAAAATGCATTTTTGTTAACAAAGATCTGGAGTTTAGTTTAGGAAATGATAGATAACTGACAGGATATAAATCTAGGCTATAGATATAAGCTTGGGTGTAACCAAGACACGGAGGGTTTTTAAAGTCATACAGATATTGGACAATATGTAAGGCTGGTTCAGCATGCAAAAATCAATAAATGTAATCCATCACATCAGTAGGCTAAAGAAGAAAAATCCTATGGTTATATAAATAAATGCAGAAAAAGCATAGGGCAAAATCCAACCCCCTGACAAAAACTCTCAGTAAACTCAGAACAGAGGGGAACTTCCTCAACTTTATAAAGAACATCTACAAAAAAATAAAAAATTCACATCTAACATCAGACTTAATGCTGAGAAACTAGGTGCTTTTCCCCGAAAATTGGGAAGGATGCCTCTTCTCATCACTCCTATTCATCATAATGGAGGTCTTAGCTAATATATTAAGAAAGAAAAGGAAATAAAAGGGATTCAGATTAGGAAGGACGAAATAAAAGTGTCTTTGTTCACAGGTGACATGACTGTCTTTGTAAGAAATCCGACAAAAATCAACGACAACAACACAAAAACAAATATAAACCTTATGGAACTATTAATTGTAGCAAAGTTGCAGGATACAGGGCCAGTATATCAAATTATATAATAAATACTTATGTGTAAACACCTTTCCCATATATCAGTGATGAACAGTTGGAATATGAAATAAACAGTATCATTTACATTAGCACTACAAAATTAAATACTTAGGTAGAAATCTAACAAAATATGTACAAGATCTATATGAGGAAAAATACAAAACTGATGAAAGAAACCAAAGAATGAAATAATTGGAGAGATAGTCCATGTTCATGTACAGGAAGGCTCAATATTATTAAGATGCCAATCCTCTTCGAATGAACATACAGATTCAGTGTAATGGCAATCAAAATCCCAGCAAATTATTTTGTGGATATCATCAAAGTGATTCGAAAGTCTATATGGCCGGAGGGGGGTGTTGGGGAAGGCCCAGTAGAGCCAATACAATATTGAAGAAAAGGAACAAAAGTCAGAGGATTGATGCTACCTGACATCAAGACTTACTATACAGCTACAGGAATCAAGACAGCATGGTATCAGTGAAATAATAGGTAAGTTGATCAATGGGCTAAAACAGAAAGCCTAGAAATGGATCCACACAAATATAATCAACTCATCTTTAACAAACAAGCTAATGATATCCATTGGAGGAAGGCTAGTCTTTTCAACAAATGGTGCTAAAACAATTAGATATCTATATACATGCAAAAAAGAGAAGGAAGGGTTTAGAAACAGCCCTTACACATTTCACATAATTCAAAATGGATCAGAGAATAGACCTAAATATAAAATTTAAAACTATAAAAATTCTAGAGGATAGCACAGGAAGAAATCTAGGTGACCCTGGGTTTTGGCACTAAGCTTTCAGATACAATACCAAAAGCCCAGCCATAAAAAAAAAAAAAAAAAAAAGTTAATATGTTGCACTTCATTAACATTAAACACATATGCTCTGTGAAAAACACCTATAAGGAGAAAAGGATAAGGCATAGACTGAGAGAAAATATTTTTAAACCAGCTTATCTGATAAAGGAGTGCTATAGAAAATATACAAAGAGCTCTTTAAACTCAACCATAAGTAAACAGGCAAGACAATTACAAAATGGGTGAAAAATCTGAACACCTCACCAAAGCAGATATACAAATGGCAAATAAGCATATGAAAAGATGGCCAACATCTTATATAAGTCATTGGATAATTACAAATGAAAACAACAAGGAGATAAAATTACACACTTATTAGAATGGCTAAAATCCATCAAACTGGTAATATAAAATGCTGGTGGGGGATATGGAACAACAGAAACATTACTGGTGGGAATGCAAAATGGTACATTTTGGAATACACTTTGATAGTTTCTACAAATCTAAGCAATCATGTTCCTAAGCATTCATCCAATTGAGTTGAAAGGTTATGTCCAGACAAAAACCTACACACAAATGTTTATGCCAGATTTATTCACAATCACCCCAAACCAGAAACAACCAAGACATGCTTCAGTAGGTAAATGGATAAAACTGGTATACCTACACAATGGAATTCTATTCAGTATTAAAAAGAAATGTGCTATCAAGCCATGAAAAGACATGGCTTAAATGTATATTTTTAAGTGAAAGAAACCAGACTGAAAAGGCTCTAGGCTTCCAAATACATGACATTCTGGAAAAAGCAAAACAATATTGATCACAAAAACATCAGTGGTCTTCATGGATTTGGGGGAAGTGGCAGACGACTAGGTGGAGCACAGGGGATGTGTAGGGCAGCGAAACTATTCTGTACAAAACTATAACGGTGGATCCATGTCATTACGCATTTGCCAAAACTCATGGAACGATAAAACACAGTGAAACTTAATGCAACCACTGGACTGTAGTTAAAAATGTACTGGTTCGTTAACTGTAACAAATATATTACACTAATGTAAGATGTTAATAGAGGGGAAACTTTGGGAGTGGTGAGGTCAGAGATGGGTATATAGATTGTTATTTACTATCTGCTCAATCATTCTATAAATCTAAAACTGTACTTCAAAAACTGAAGCCTAGAAGTTGTAAAAAATGAAGCAACACAAAAGCACCAAGGGAGTGACCACTGATAAAGAAGAGGCTCAAAGGATTTTCTGGCACACAACATTGTTTGATGTTTGCAGAGATGAGAAGGCACTAGGCAAAGGAGACTGTGCAGGAGAGGCCAGTGAACTGAGAAGAAAGAGAACATGATGTCGTGGAAGTAAAGAAAGTGTTACCAGGAGGAGGGAGTGATTAGTCAGAGTAGACAGGACAAATGAACCAGGCATGAAGACCCAAAGTTTCCAGTGCATTTAGCAAAGTGGAGGTCATTATTCACTGTGAATAGTGAAGTTTGGGGGAATGTGATGGGGTAAAGCCCTGATCCTACGATCTTAAGAGAAATGGAAGAAAGGGAACTGGAAATCCTGATTGGAGACATAGCTTTTTAGGAGTTTGGCTGCAAAAAGGAGTCAAGAAAGGGCAAAACTCAAGGGGATAGAGAATAAGGGCAAGTGTTGTAAGATGGGCAAGTGTTGTAAGATGGGCAAGTTGACAAAGTGCAGATGTAAATGAGCCAATGAAGAGGAGAAAGAATGGTTCGATGAAAGAGAGGGAGAATCCTAAAATGGTGAACCACAAGGAACGGAAGAAATCTTATCCACAAACGGATGGAGGGGAGACCATGGCCAATCCGTCCCCACTAATAGCATGGAAAGAATAGTCTCTGTGCACAGATGCTGGCAGGTAGAAGGACGTAGTTGAAATTCTCAGTGTTGGGGCTTCTATTTTCGCAGATAAACAGAATACATAACTGACCACTGAAAGCGATCATGGGGAAGTTGGAGCTTTGAAGAAAAAAGGCATAAAGAACCATCCATGCAATGTGAGAATAAAATGCAGTAGGCTTGCCGGTTAGTACTTGGAGCCAAACTGAGCTAGCAGCATGGATTTTAAGGGACAACAGTACGCACAGTTACATATTTTTTTCTAGCCATGTTGAACTGGAGAGGTTACAGACCAGGGTTAGTCAGAATGGGATTTCACCAGGGAAGGTTTGCTGGGTGATTATGCACCGAGATAAGGAGGGAGGGGAGCAGGGGGTGTTGATGCAAAGGAGCGCTGCAGAGGTGGACAGAAGTTGAGCAAGGGTACAAATTAGGACATAGAAGGGGAGGTGGGGGATAATTAATAAAAAGGTTGTAAGAACAGTGGGTATTGTGCCCTGGAGAAGGCGGAACATATCTTTTAGAGTCGTGGTCCTAGAAGGAGTGAAGTTAAAAAATTGTGGGTTCTGGCTGGGGAGGGAGAGACTTGAAATTGTGAATTTGGAAAAGTGGGGGAGACTGATCATGAGAAGCTCTTGGGTACCCCCACCGGAGTGAACTAGGCTCATGGTGGGCCATCTCATTGGGAGAAAGGAGGTTAAGGAACTAAGAGACCAGAATATTCGGAAAGGTCTCCTTAATGGACGTAGATATGGAAATCACCAGGAACTATTAACTGCTCCTGTGGTGGATACTGGGAGGGGAGGCTGACTTGCCCCGGTGAAAGCTGCTAATGTGGACACATTCAACTCCTGGCAGATGCCATTTTTGTCACACGAGTTGCAGAATTCCTGTGCCTTCACCACTGAGAAGGAGATGTATTTTGCCTCATGTGCTGTGCATTTCAGAAGCCAACAAAAATGATGACACATTTCACAGGGGAACAGGACCAGGATCAAAGGTTACGGAATTCAACAAATACGAACTGTCAGATGCTAGAGGATTGGCTTAGTAGTAGAGACCTCAGGGTCAAAATACTCAAGTTTCTCTGGAGCCAGAGATTCCAATCTCAAAAGCTTCAACTCAGTCCTTCACCCTTTGAAGGCAGATAAATTGGGTTGCACAAAATTGATTGGCTGGGGTCTTTGAGATGACACTGTAAGACCAAAAGCTCCATCTGCTTTCTTAGGACATCAGGTAATTCGTGGCTTTTTTAGGAACAAGAATTGACAATAAAAAACTTGGTCAAAGAAACGGCAACATTAATTTTCCTGTGGAATATATTCGCATCTAAGTCACCCTCCAAAAGTAAGCAGAGAGAGCAATAATATGGTATCAAAGCAAAGAAGTTCTATATTGCTGCCTAGCTCAATAATGCAGTTGGCAGTGTGTGTGTGTGTGTATGTGTATGTGTACGTGCATATGTAAAATGTGTGTGCACACACCCACAATATATTTCATATGGAGCGAAATGTCAACTCCAAACAAGGGAGGTGTTTTGCATTTTTTTTTAAAGGTGAGGACAAAGAGAACTTTAAGAAACAGAATCACGTTAGGTATTTTCAGAATTATTACCATCCCCTTCTAATAATTCAATATAGGGTGAGTGTCAAACAGAATTAGTTGTCCTACTTATTTTTCAACATGGTCTGAAAGTACGATTAACCAATGAGGCAAATCTATAATCTATAATGAATGTAATTAAGAGAATCAGGAATTCAAACTGCTTGCAAAGACATCGTACCTAATTAATAGAAAATTGATCACATCCAAGTCATCATTGCCACAAACTTTTCAAAGTACTAGAAACAAGTTCAATACTTGGAAAAATAGGTGCTAAGCACCTGTGGCACTTATAAATATATGAGGTAAGTCAAAATGCAGGTAGAGACAATTGTTGTGTTGGAGCATCAGGAAAATATCACAGATTGCAGAGAGGAAATTGTCATCAATAATGGCTTATCTTACACATGGGCTTGTTCGTGTTTTAAAATGCATTACTAGTGAGGCGCCTCGGTGGCACGGTCAGTTGAGCATCCGACTCCTGGTTCCAGCTCAGGTCATGATCTTGGGGTCATGAGATCAAGCCCCATAGGGGGCTCCAATGCTTAGCGTGGAGTCTGCTTGAGTTTCTCTCTCCCTCTTCCTCTCCCCTGACACTCGCATGCTGTCTCTCGCTCTCAAATAAATAAATCTTAAAAAATGCATTACTAGACATGAACGAGCATACTGTCTATGCCGACCTTCTCATGAATTTGTCATAAAAGTGGAACAAGTTTTCCAAGTAGGACATAGCTTCAGACAAAATAGTTGGCCAGTTAATGAATATACTTAATGAAGTGTAATTGTCTTCTTCCAATATTCCTGGTCTAGAAAAATACAGCCAGTACTCATCACATTCTCCAGTGAACCCATTTTTCCCTAACAAATTAGGATTAAATGATGGCCTTGGGTCAGTGCTACTGACTGACTAGTTAAAGATGCCCTGCCTTCCTTCCATTTACTAATTTCTATCAGGCAATGATAACTGAATTCACAGCCTATAGATTAAATGTCAGCTATGTAAAGTTTGGATCTGTCAGAGTGGTGGTTATTGCCATATTATATAGTTTTTATGAGACAAGTAAGTGTAGTTTGTATGGGGGGAAAAGCATTTGGAGATGATTAAAAATGAAAAAGTATAACCAGACCGAGAATGATGACTATATTTTTATCCTTAGTCATTTGTAACTATCCAAGGTATTAGTTGTGGCCATGTTCCATTGTTCTCCTTTGCACTCCTATGGGCTCTAATTTAGTGCTAAGGAAATGTGGCAGGGACTGGAGACCTGGCCTTTAAAGTAAAATGATACTTGATTCTATCCATGCAAGTGGTCCTGTGCTTCTTGGTCATTAATTCTTTGTTTTTCAGATGCTAACTCACTACGCCCATCATGACACCTATTGCACTAAAACTCCCCTCAGTGTATCCTATCCCATCTTATGACTGAAGGGTCCTGAACCTAGGGAAATATAAAAGACCTAACCTAGGTGTTTGCTGAATTTGACAGTCACTGGAGTGTCCAAAGAAGCAACATTTTCAAGCAAGGTAAAGAAGGGATTTTATGCCTTTTAAATCTAGACACAATGACTAATTCTGTTCTATTAATGCCTAGTTCTCCTTTGGTGGTGGAGATAGACCCAAGGAGGATACAACACTCTATAGTTGCTGATTATCTTTAATTTGGAGTTACCCTTTTTGCTAAACACTACCTTATGTTCTCACCATCCATGAAGTTATAGGAAGGCAATATTAAGCCAAATTTTATGAATGTGAAACTAAAAATGACAGCCTTGGTAGAATTAAGCTGAAATTGAAAACCTGTTTTGGGCCTTCCAAACCCCTTGCCTGTTCTTTCAACCTAGAGGTCAAAGTAAGTTATCCTTTGGCGTTGTTTCAAGTAATTTTATATGTACATTCTTAGGGAGCAAAGATGAGTTATTTGAAGTGGCCTTTTAAAAAATTCATTGATTAAACCCTCAGATCAATGCCAAGTCTATGTCCTAGAATAGTCTCCTAGCCCCAGGCTGAGCTTGTAGTATTGCTCAAGCTTTCTTGCTTCTGAGATGATCGTGGATCCATCTCACAGCAACTATCATTAGTTAACTATCACTAGCATTGCCTGTCAGTATCTCCAATGTTGCAAATTAATGAAAACTTTGGCATTCACAGATCAACATTATCACAGTGCAGTTCTTAGCCAAATTTGAAGAACTTTGAGAAATGTAAAACTTGTCTAATGAAACATTAATTGCAGTTTTATCTAGAAATTCTATGTGATCAGGCTCTTGGGGGTTTCTCTGATACCAGCCAATTCTTCCATTCACTGCACCAAGAGGGTATCCAACAATTCAATTCAATGAGGATACTCCTCACAGTCAGCACAGACCTGACTGGTTAAGGACTAAGTCCCACAAAGCTGTTCCCACTTCAGGTGCCAGTCACAAGTCCAAGGCCACCTGCTGACCCACTGGTTATAAATGAAGAGGGGTTCCCATGACCCCATTCTCAAGTTCAATACTTTTCTAGACCAAACTTCAAAACTCAGGAAGACATTTTACTTAGGCTAACTGGTTTATCATAAAGGGTACAAATGAAGAGCCAGATGAAGAGATTCATAGACCGGGGTCTGGAAAGGTCCTAAGTACAGGAGCTTCTGTCTCTGTGGAGCTGGGGTACACTCCCCTTTTGGCACATGAATGTGTTGGTCAATCGAGCAGCTCATAAAATCTCACTCCAAAGTTTTTACAGAGCTTAATCCAGATCCCCCTCCCCGCCTCCTGCAGGCGGGTGGATGGGGCTGAAAATTCCAACCCTCTCATCACTTGGGCTGTCTGGTGACCAGCCCCAACCCGAGACTACCTAGGGACCCCACCCTCAGTCATCTCATTAATGAAAGTGCCAGTGTGATCAAAAATGCCTCCTTACGAATAACAGAAAATATTTCTAACACAGAAAATTCCAAAGATTCTGGAATGTCTGTGCCAGGGACCAGGGAGGGAGACTTCATTTATTTTTATTTCTTACTCTACCACAGCTATTCACTTAATAACTGTTCAGCTCTACTAAATGAATAGAATAATAGAATAATAATAGAGAGAGAGAGACTTATTAAATGGATCCCCATTTTTTTTCTAACATACTGTTAGGTCTGGGGATACAGTGGTAGAAAAATAATATTATTGCCGCCCAACTGCTGGATTCCAGAGGTAGAGAGAACTGACATTAGTCAAATAAACAGAGTGGAAAGAAACATTAAGCACCAAGTGAAGGACATGATAAGCCACACAAAAGCTGGATTGGCTCCCCAAAGGCTGTGGCGCTGGGGACATTTTCCTTGGGAAGACAGCTCTGAGTGGAGTTCATCAGACTGAGAAGTCAAAGACGAGGAGAGGGCCTGACAAGGCTAAAAGCCAGTGTGGAGGCATCCAAGAGGAGGTTGAGCTAAGCACAGGGAATATCTGGTTTTCTGAAAATGAGCCCAAGTAAGTGTTCCTTCAACTACGACATCTTCTTTAGTATTATCGTAGATCTTTTCACTCGTTACTGTTACAGTTACTTATAAGGACTCACTGAGATCACAGAACTAATCTAAACTATGTTCATTTGGGTACGAGAGGAAAAGGAACAGGGCTGCAAGTTAATAGACTGCATTTCCATGAAATGTGCCTCGGTTACCACCATAAAATGAAGGTGTAAGTGCGTTATTCACTATTCTTCCAGTTACAGGTCCTCGACCATAGTCACCAAATGTCTTAAGCAAGAAGGGAAAACAGTGGCTCATTCTTATTTCTCTCTCCTTTTGGTTTTTCTCCACATTGGATTCATCCCTAGAGGAGCTTTTCTTAGACAGTATATCAAGGAGAGCCCACGGCACCTTAAAACTTTGTAGCTAGCTGTGCCCATGGAAACAGAGTGTTCTTTCCTCCAGTCTGGCAAAATTCTCAGGAAAGGTTCTGATTGGCCTCTAATTGGTTCACGTGGCCATACGGGAGCCAATCACTGCGGCCAGAAGAACAGAACGTTCTGGGGGCCAGCTCAAGTAGCATGCCCACTCCTGGGGCCTCTGGCATGGGGCCATGGGCTTATATCCTCCCTAGACAAGGGAGGGACAATTTCTGGAAGGCAAAGATGCCACCGAACAGAAAAGATGTTTGCATGACCACTATACTGAATTTAACATTTTTAAAAATTAATATTCTCCTACTGTAAATTTGCTGAGAGAACAGAAGCAATATGCATACTCCAAGACTCTTTACAACCAGGCTTATGTTTTGATTTCTTGAGAAAGCACTAATGGCCCTTGCCAACACACTGAATGGTAGTTTGCTTTGCCTGTTTGCTCTGTCATGAACATAATGTGCTTCTCATCTCTCATCAGCTTACACATCTTTATTTCTAATTGACCACTCCTGTCTTCCTGACGTCTTCACCTTCTCTCATGGCTCACCAAATAGGTAGATTTCACCCACATACGCTCATATAAAGATTCTAACATCTCAGAATTCCCAATTAGTTGGCACTGCTAAAAACATTAGGTTTCCAAATGGTCATGACAGAGATGGAGAAGGGAGAAAGGAGTATGTTCTCTAGTTCTGCAGTTCCTTCGACGCAACGTAGTGAGTAAGTAAAATTTGCCTTTGGTGTTTGCCTCACTCCTGGTTTCCGTCTCTCGGGTCCATGGAGCCCCAGCTTGTTCAAAATCACCCTCACTTCCCAAAACACACTTTCCAGGCTGCCACTGAAACCAAAGTTCCCTGAGAAAGAAGAGAATGGAAATACAAAGAACGTATTCAGTGATTTGTTTTACATTATAAAGGGACCTCATATCAATAACAATAAGGGATAATTAAAACCTTGCAAAATTGTCCTTATTCCATGTTGTTCCACTGAATAATTTATCACCGCATCATCAACCAACCCCAACACAGCCACAGTATATAAGGAGCAGCGTCTCTCCCCCCAGTTTTGATTTGGCTCTCCCCACCCCTCTACCCGTCCCCAGTCCCCTCCCTGCCCCCTGAATCCTGTGGCCTCTTGGTCATCTTAGTGCTCATCACCATGGTTTTTAGTAGCTCTCTTTAAAAAACTTAAATGGTTCCTAACTAGTGAAATGCGGTCCTTTTCCATGGGCTTTAAGTGACCAGGAGCCACATAAAAGAGTCCATATGACTTTGTTTCTCAAGAAGGACACATCATCCCAAAACAGCCCCAGAGAACCCATGGAGAAGCTATTCCTGACCTCTGTATGGCATTTAGTCTCCCTCCATGGCTTTGTTATTTTTGGACACTGAAATTACAGAGTTGCATGCCAAGCTCTTTCTAACAGCAGGTTAATTTAGCAATTTTGGCTTCTGAGTTCCTACTTCACCCAGCTTGCCACCTCGAGGCTTTAAGACAAGCCTGGGTCTTTAGCTCCTCCCAGGACGGCCCCCTAAGTGCAAAATGACACAATGCTTATATTATAAGGGAGGCACAGCTTCTGTATCGGGAGCCAACAACAAGGTCATCACCAACCAACGACCCAATACAGGCTACTTCCGATGCCTCCCCCCCCCCCAATCACAGTTTTCAGTCTTTACCCACAGAAGAGGGCATTTTAATGTAACTAGAGATGAAGGGGAAAAAAAAAAAAAGACAACCCAACACATTATGCAAATGTAGTAACAAATGTAAAATGATAAATTAGCAAGCAACTATTTAATTATTACTGTGACTAATTCCTGTAGATGGTGCCATGGCTAATGAACCTGAACTTGTCCTGGTTGACTGCAGTGTGCTGCTGAAACATTTCCATTTGGTTTGTTTGCTGCTTGTGCAGCTCAGTGAAGTACACAGCATCTGTTTAATGAGGTCCCACTTCATTACAGAGCTGTTCTACTTACTGAGTCATTCTCCTTAAGCATGCAGGCTGTGTACTCTCCTGTTGTTTTAAAGCAAATACTAATTTATGATTACCTGTCACATTAGGCCATTGAAAATTGTACTCACACTGGTTCCCATGAGCAGAATGCTAATGAGCTGATGATTATGGACTGTGGTGGTGTCCCTCGCTTATAATCCAGGGACATAAATTCCGATTCCCCCTCCAATATGGGCTCTGGGAACAATAGACGCTGTTTGAGAGGACGGACTGGAAAGAGAAAGGGGGTGGGGTGCAATCATCACATGTAAATGCCCAGACTCTCTCAAAGGCCGACAAACTCGGCAATGACCTAATTCAATGTGCACGGATTGTCAGAAACACCCGTTACACTGTGTCATGTACGGAGGAAGATGAATGACTCTCCAGCTATTCACTCCCTGCCATGGTCATTATCTAATTGAAGTCTGATGCCTGAGCCAGGCGGATCCTGACACAGGGACTGCAAGCCTCTATTGTAAGGAAGAAATCCTATAGATGTGTCCTAAAATGGTACTTGCAGAGAAAATTCCAATCAATAACACTTTTCCAAAATGCAGCTTTTTTCATTTCCAAGCCTAATATTTACCTGCAGGCTTCAGCACAATGCTCTTTCACCAGGGTTGTGTTTTTTGGGTTGTTGTTGTTTTTCTGCCTCTCTCCATTACAAGCATGCCATTTGCACTTTAGAGTATTAAGCAAAATGCCTCATTAAGTCTGTTTTTTCTTTTTAATTTATCCCTTACAATTTGCTTCCATAAATGAAAACTACGAGAAGATAAGATTCTTGGCTCTTGTTGGCTGTCTGCTCAGTTTGTTTTTATTGTCCTGACTTCATTTTGTCTGGGGACACAGTGGCTTGTCCCTGAGACCGAGGACTACAGACACCACTTCCTTAGTAATGTGTGCACCAGTCAGAATCTGTGCTTAGAAGCACTGCTCCCAACATGCAACATGAGGATCAAGCACGATGCTGGAGGTGGCCAAGACGCATTCTCCATTGCTCTCACACACGGAATACTGAGCTCTAGCTGCCATGGGCGGCATCTGTGCTCACGTCTGCAATAGAGATAAGAAACCTAACCAAGGGGGCGCCTGGGTGGCTCAGTCAGCTAAGTGTCTGCCTTCGGCTCAGGTCATGATCCCAAGGTCCTGGGATCGAGCCCTGCATCGGACTCCCTGCTCAGCAGGAAGCCTGCTTCTCCCTCTGCCTGCCACTCTTCCTGCTTGTGTTCCCTCTCTCTCTGACAAATAAATAAAATCTTAAAAAAAAAAAAAAAAGAAACCTAACCAAGTTAACTGTGTGCCCTCAACAAGAATACCAAGATGAGTGCTATTTTATACCTCTGCTCCCCCAGCTCACCCTTTTTTTTTAAGATCACCTGTTTAAATACTTGAGTTTTCCACTTGAAAGCGTTTTTAACATTTTTCTTCTCATTTTTCTATGCGGAGCTGCTCAGGACTGACAACTAGACTAACAGAATGGAAGAAAAGAAAGAATAAAAAACAAATGCCCACCTATGACACAGCTAAAAGAAAAAACACGGGAGAGTAAGCGTGAATCATCATCTACAGAAGCTTGTTATACATTTTAAATCCACTCCCAACTAGACATTATAAACCTCCATCTCCAGCAGCCCTGGGTAACATTTCCTTGAACAAGCTGGTATTTTTGCCTCCCCTCTGTCTCACTGTAGTGAGGGGAACAGGCCCTCGACAGACAGGAACAGATCTGGGTGCTTGCTCCAGTCCAGCCACCGTGTAGAGCTTGAACTTTGGGCTTTGTCACTTTCACGGAGTAAGAACAGGACAAAGTGACTGCTAAGTTTCTAGCTCTGCTATTCTGTAACCCTACCTTAACCATGACTAAAGGAGCCCTAATCCACATGGTGTCCAAGACTATTAAATTGCTACTATTAATATTGCCTGCATTTCAGGTTTACTCTATCTTGTAAGATGCAAACAGTTCTTAAAAATTAGCAGTTTTCGGGCGCCTGGGTGGCTCAGTTGGTTAAGCGACTGCCTTTGGCTCAGGTCATGATCCTGGAGTCCTGGGATCGAGTCCCACATTGGGCTCCCTGCTCAGCAGGGAGTCTGCTTCTCCTTCTGACCCTCCCCCATCTCATGTGCTCTCTCTCTCAAATAAATAAATAAAATTTAAAAAAAAATTAGTTTTCTGCAATGCACAAAGAAAGGGACGTGGCTTCTCATTGCACATCAGGCCCAGTCTACACCATGGCACCCTTGACCCACTGTTTCTTAAAAGAAACCACATTGAATCCATCTTTGGGCTACACACATCTGACTCTCACTAATTACAAACTCTAAATTTTTGGGCAAATTGGCATATCGCTTTTTTCTTTAATAAAGCTTGAAGAATCGAGATACCCAGTTGTTCTATTGTCTTACTATGAATATAATGTAAAAAAAAATTGAGGTTATTCAAGAGAGTATTTTTCATGGTACCTATATTTAAACTGCAAAAAAAGTAGAAGCAAATTAGTTAATTACTGTCTCCAACTGTATGGGTCCTAACAAATGCCTTTTCCTCACCTATAATGAACTCCCAGTGCGCGCAAAGATGAGGGTGGGGTGAGCAGTGGTGTGAGTTTTTTCCGCACAAGTAAATTGCTTTTCCTGATTTACATGGGGGGGGGGGGAGAGACAGAGTGCCTATTTACACACTAGATAATCCAATTTGCTTATTTTGCAAAAACAGTTTCTTTCTCCTTATTGGCAGCACTAAGCATTGTGCAGGCTCTCAACTGGAGCGAAAAAGGATATGCATTAGATACAGGGCCGCACAATGACTGTGCTCAATTTCCTAAATGCAGCAGAGAGAAGAGAAGAGAGAAGGCAAGCATGCAACATTGGGAGCAACATTTTGTTTTATGCTTATAAAGAGGCATATGCACAACATGTCCACAATGAAGACGAATAGGGAAGAGAAATCTTACCTAGAGGTAGAAAAAAATGAGAGATTTTATTATAACTTTTCATTGGGGGGTCTCTTAAGAGACTTGCCAAATAGGATTTTGCATGTTTGCCCAATTCCCAAAACTCATTCTTTGGAGGCTGGAATAGAGCTCACGGCTGTTGAATATTCTTTCATGAGATGAGTCAGATAAAGTATATACAGATGGGTAGATACAGATGAAAATGTAGAAATACACATGCCCATAAATTGATAACCAATGGTATTTCAAAAGAGCTGAGCAAGATCAGTTGGAAAAGGGGAGCGTGAAGGAGGGAAGGAGCAGGGCTTGGGGGGAAACAGCAGGGGGCGGGGAATGGCTCACTTGACTTTGTTTTCTTGTTTTCCATAGCTCATCAGAGAGGTCACACACAAAATCCTTCTCCAAGTGTTACACTCCTGCTTTCACACTGCAGTAGGCTGGGAAAGAGAACTGCACCTATTAAACATGTGATTTTCATGAGAAAGGAAAACCTGAAATGGTCAAGTCGGGTACACAGGGCTTTCTACATGGGCAGCGATCCTGCTGTCAGGGAGTCATCCTCCTAGCAGCCAAACCAGCCACAAAGACAGGATGTGAAACTGGAATGTGCAGAGACAAAAGTGACCAGCGTCCCCACTCCCGGAGGGACCCTCCAAATAGCCCACGATGGCAGCGCTGTCACCTTCCGGGCCATCACGGGGTCCTGTGAATAAGCAAAGTGACAAGCAAAACTAATTGGTGGTGGCAGTTGATGAACAGGCGCCCATGGAAGAGCCACCACCAAGTGATTCCTCTCTCCAAGCTCTTGGGAACAAGCGAGGCTCCAGGAGAGGCTCCTTGTGGGCGAGGGGGACTCTCATCTCAGAATGTGTGGGTACACGCTCGCGCACACGGCATGAAGGGGAGCGCTGTGCAAACTCGGACGCATTACGCTCCTTCTGTGTGCATCTAGGATGACAGAGCACGCTCCCACCGAAGTTAAAATGCCATGTCTGAGAGTCCGCTCCATCTCGCCGTGCGATACGATACTTCCCCGGGAATCAAGCTTTCAGAATGTGACAATCACACCGGGTCACGAGAAAGTAATAGCAGAGCAGGTGCCGAAACACTTAGCCACGTGTGCACCGCAAGTTTCAGGAGAGGTCACGTGCTCTGCAAACAATCCGGCGACTCCCTCGGAACCCACGGCTCTGCCCTCACCCTTTGCTTTGCAAACAGTTCCACTGGGCAGGGGCATCGCGGGGTTCTCGCTAAGGTCAGAGGCAAAAGGGGCCAGGGGCAGACCCAGGCTTCTCCCTCCGTGAGGTCGGCCCCTCCTGCCCCGCACCTGGGATGGGGTTGACACTGGCTTGGCCTCCATGCCCTGCGGTCAGCACAGGGACCCTTCACCATGGCGCCCTGATGAGGACCCTTTGGCTCATCGTCCTTTCCCTGAGTTTTCCTGTACCAATACTTGGAGCAGGATCAACACCAGCAGAGAACGAGAAACAGAAAAAAAAGCAAGAGGCTTCAGAGCAGGTCAGAAATACCCAGAGTCGTCATCGAGGAGGGAGAAAGAGCCATAGACAGCCCTGCTTTCCTTTGAAGTGTTCAGACATGCCGAAGTAATGATCCTGGCAACATGTTAGCAAAACATTAGAAACACTTTGGTAAGCAAATAATTTAATTACAGCCTTCTGCGAGGCAGAAGATAGGACCTGACCCCGACCTCGTCTACTGCCGCACCCCCCGCTCAGCCTGGGATTCACACTTCCCATTCTTGTCACAGCATCTCTCCATCTTGTACCGTTTAATATAGTAAGCTCCAGGTGTTCCGTGGTGAATGAATAGTTATATTACTACCTGTCAGACACAATCACACTCTATTCATCATTCTCGGCTGGCTGCATGAGGCCCAGGTTCCAGCAGGCTCCTGCTCTATTTCCTTGTTCAAACGTCTGCGGTGCTTTTGGCCCATCTGTCAAGGCTGTCATTTAGAGAGAAAACAGTATCAACGCTTTAAATATATGGAGTTCTCTATTGAAACAGTGCTCTGATTGAACTGTCAGTGTTCTCAGTATCCCAGACAGTAATTCATGACTGGTCAGGGCTCCGGAGAGGTTGCTATTACGACAGTGACCCTGAAGGGTCACGCGGAGGGTGTTTGCTTCACAGTTGGGTCTATAAATAGTGCAATTAACCTTTCAAGAATTACAAAATGCTCTTGAATTCTCTTTACCTTTGCTTCGTGCCTGCATGGTTTCAAGCAATGGGAAGAAGAAGAAGAGAAAAAAAAAAAACCTACAAATTTGCTGGGATATGGGCCATCAGAGTAAGAAATATATTGTTTGGAGAGCAAGCATTTGAAATGCATGAATGTATTTTAAGCCACCGTTTGCTGTTTGGGAGCAAGATAACATATGCTGAGATTTCTGCTGAAATTAAAAGGTTTCTGAATCTGAAAGAAAATATGATGGATATAAATGAAAGGGCTTCTGTTCAGCCTTATGGAAAGGAAGGGAAGGTTTTCAGCTCTCCAAATTGTTACCTTTCCGAAAACACAGGGTTTCTCACTGCTTCCAGCCCCAGTGTCTCAAGCAAAACACCTGCATTCCCCACCAAACCCGGAGAAAACACTCTCAGGAGCCAAATGCTATCTCTCATCTTAGAACACAATCCCCAAAGAAAGAGCATTTTGGATGCTGATCAGGCAGCCTTCAGATGACTCCCCTATATTTGAAAGGCTCAAATCACTGCAAGGGTTTGTCTTTTCTTCTTCAGGAAATCAAGGCACTTGCTAAAGGCAGCTCACAAGGTCAGCAGAGCCCAAAATACAAACCCAAACTCCCCATCCCAGCTTTCTGCAGATCCTCGTGTGTCAGGCCACCACCCGGCTTCCCTTCTGGAAAACCCAAACAGTAAGCCAGTCCTTTTCAGTATCTCTCTACGGACAATGACAGTGAAGTGATTCAGAGGCGTCCCCTGGACGGTTCCTGAGTCACGGTGCTGGGTTTTCTTCTGGATCCCAGGGACGGCTCCTCACCGGAGAGCCGCCTGGTGCTGCACGCTTGCCTCTCAGATGAATGTGTGCTCTGTTTCCTATTTTGCAGGATCATTTCATGACTGCATTATGCCAGTTATCCCCACAGCTCAGCACAAAGAGAGTCATTGCATTTTGGTTTTTGACCAAGTTGTTCCATGGACAAAGCCAACGAGCCTTTTTAATTTGGGACACAAAGATCATGCGGCTACAAATAACCATTGATTTCTGTCACTGTATTTGTCTTGCTTCAAAGGTAATTTTACCCCATTTCTTTCTTTAAGGGAAGGAAAGAGACGCTATTTGTGTGTGTGTCTGTCTGTCTGTCTGTTGTGGGGCAGAGGAAAGCCACAGGCCCAGAAAATGGTCCTTTATGATACCTACCTAGGTGTTGACCATCCTCTAAAAGCCAAATAACACATCATTTTCTTAAACATCCTCATCACCAAAGAAGTGGGACTAAGGCAATATTTCAGCTAGCTTAAAGGCTTGCAGGGGGCAGAAAGAAGAGTAGAGAGGTATCAACCTTCCCATTAGAGCTATTTTCTGGGAATGCCTCTCCCGCCCGTCTGCAGCTATGCAGAAGTAAAAGCCTTTGCTTATTACAGCCCCCGAACAGGGATAATTAAGAGGTAATCTCTTCCAGTTAGGGCGTACTTTCCTTTTAGGAGCCGATCATAAAAGGCAGACAGAGGTGCCCGAGAACCCCGTGTTGTCATTGTTGCTCGCTTTTGTGACTGCGTCCTTCTCTTCCTGCCCTCAGTTGGAAAGCAAAAAAAACCATTGCTTATTATAGAGGCAGAGTTAAGTGCTGATCTCATCCCATTAACTGTCATATTACCAGGCTCTGTGCCATCCCATTCGAGTTGCACGGAGCATTCCGAACTGCTTAATTATGTACAGTAAAGACAGTCGGCTGAGACTTTCCTTCTTGATTAATACGGGAGGGGGAGCGGGGGTTAAGGGTCACCTCCGAGGCTTCCTCGTGCCTGGCACAGAACTCACGCCGTGTGACAAAGGCTTTTGTGAGTTAAGAAATAAATTACAGCGCGTCGGGAAAGCAAGATGCTTGCACCAAGGGATCAGGCTACTTTTGATTCTGCGGGCTAACAACCGATAGTCCCCCCTCTGTGTCGGCGTTAAACTGTAGAGTGCATTCCTTATAAATTATACCACCCCACGTTAATTATAGTGTGCTGACGGTGCTTGTCATTACTAAGCCTGCTACGGGCTTTGTGTGCGCGGATTTTAATAGCTGTTTGTTCTGAGGAATGTGGCAGAGCTGCCTAAGTGGCTGAGCCGGGTCACTGCTAACATCCCTCTCTGCAAGTCTCTCACACTGGCTCTATTTTTACCACCATAATCCCTCCTCTCTCGTTCCTGCATGCGCCCCCTGCTGCCCCCCCATCCCACCGGCGGGCAGATGGTATAGGTTACAGTCTAGAAATGCCAGTGCATTCACCGAGGCACAATTAACTGAGGCTCACATTGTGCTGCTCTCATCGTCCGCGCTTCAAAGCCTCTAGCTGAAATCCTCTTTTCGCCTTGGTCCGACCTCGGTGTTAACAACAGGACCACTCGCCTCTGAGGGCAGCGGCGCAGGATCCTTCCCCAAATTCCAAGGCAGTCTTCTCCCCGCATGCTTGTGGCGACCGCTTGCAGAAGGAAGATGCTCCAAACGTGGAAGCAGAGTCACAACCCGGGCCCCTCCTCTTGCTCCCCAACAAGGCTTCTATTCCAGACAGTTGCGTCTATAATTATCAACAAATACAAACACGGAAATCACCCTTTCATCTGGGGGCAAAAAAAAAAAAAAAAAAAAAAAAACGTACCATTTAGCGAGCACCTACTACATCCTGGGACCAAAGGCCAGATTCTGGAAAAACAGAGATGAACAGAATATAGCCCCTGGCCTGCAGGGCCTCAGAGCCTCGGAGGAGAGCAGAAGGGTAAACAAGTAATGATTACTCCACGCGAAGTGCAGTAACAGAGGCAAAAACTGAATTTCTCTCAGCCTCACCAGCCTGTGGGTACAGATGTGGTGTTAGTAACAGTAATAATACAAATTTCTCTGCTTTGTGCACTCACCAATTGCTTGGAGTCCGCAGACGGGGCCTCATGTGTGCTTATAAGAAATACCTATCCTGCTGGTACTTCAGCTGTTGCGTCCGGCTTCATGGTGCCAAACGGTCACAGCTTCTGTCCCTTTCTATCTTTTGAGTTGTCCCCTATCAGAGGGTTACCAAGGTAGTGCCATGTGGGGCATGGGCTCATGTAGAATTTCTAGTAAAGGAGCCCACCCTGCTCTCTAAAGTCATTGGAAAAGAATTCACAAAGTGTCGGGCTATGGCTCAGATCTGAGGGAAAAGTACTGTCCTGTGCTCTGATGTGTCCTCGATACCACCACAACCAAGCCTTTCATACTGGGCCAGCTTCCCTGTGCCAGACTCCTTCCTCCCTCAAGCTGAATTTTCACACCAAGTTCCTTTGTCTTCCTCTCCTGAGGCTTCTTTTTTGCTGGGCCCGCTCCCACAGCCATGTCTGTATCCTCCTCACACTCAAGCTCGGAGAGAGAGGTGTACAAGACGTCTTGATACACTCCGACACTACACACATACCCCAAGACACACCACACATGCTGAATGAATTGTAGGATGAGAGACCACTATGGTTATCACTATCTCTAAAATCAGTTGTGGGGCGCCTGGGTGGCTCAGTCGGTAAAGCATCTGCCTTCAGCTCAGGTCATGATCTCGGGGTCCTGGGATCGAGCCCCACATTGGGCTCCCTGCTCAGCGGGAAGCCTGCTTCTCCCTCTGCCTGCAGCTCCCCCTGCTTGTGCTCTCTTTCAAATAAAATAAAATCTTTACAAATAAATTAAAAAATAAAAATCAGTTGTATGATAAATAAGATGCAACAGTCCATCAAAGGCTACTTACATAAGGAGATGAAACCCACCTTCTGTGCACATACCACAGCAAAGAGTATGAGCAGGTACACCCAAGGAGGAGAATATTACTTCCAAAGAGAAACCCCCTTAACTCAAAGTTTATTTTCTCAAAGTGTAACTGCACCACATACTCCTTGACCTTTTGCAAAGACTTTGGAACCTAACCCCAATGAGTTGAGAAATACCATTGTCTCTCTTAAGGCTCAACATTGCAAAAGAAAGAAGAAGTATTTATTAGGAGGACAGAAGCCTACTTTTAAGACGAGATAGACAAAACAGAGTCAATTCTGCCAGAAGGCAGAAATCCCTTCCTATTATTCACCTGTCTTCTCACTCAGGACTTGAAAGCGGTTTTCGATGACTGCTATCCACGCCACGGGGAATGGTTTGAACACCGGAACATCAGCAGGAAGATTTTATATTCCTTCTCCAGTCTAGCTCATTTTGTGCACACTGCAACTTCAGAATGCATGAGTGTTGCTATAAAAACAAAACTGTGCATACTGTTTTTATGAATGACTTTAAACCTTTCCAAGAATAAGCTTGTAATGTAGGACTTCTGCTTTACTTGTTGACTTTTGAACTTGATGCCAACATAAGCCACAACTCCAGTGTGTATGCATATGCACATGGGTGTGCACAAACTCGTTTGTGTAAGCACTCATCTATAGATTTCAGGACACAGATTTATGACTGCACATTGTAAAGCTTCCCTGGAAGCCGGAAGATCACATAATTACACATTAAAGAATGATGTCCTCAACCATTAGTTACATAGTATGACCTCTATCTTGGCTTCTTAGAGCAAACTAACACAACTGACCCTCATTGTTTTCTTATAAAACTTACTTTGTATCAGCAACAAAGATTCCTTCTCTACCCCTCAGTTCCCAGTGTTGTTCATATGGATAATGGTAAATATATACATTGACCATACATAACAGTATATAAATATAAAAGGGCGTATATACATGAGAAATAAATCTTTCCCAGGAGATAAAGAATTTTGTAGTCCCACGCTACACTCATCACCCCACATCCCTAGATCAGAGACTTTTGAAGCCACTCCCTAGTTCACAGGCATTTAAGTGACACTGCCTTCCATTCATTTTTCCTACAACATTTTTGCCCTTACAACTAAATCAAATTAGACTCAATGTCTTCCCCTACTAAAAATTTTTTTTCACAGATGATCAGTTCTCAAAGATCCATTCTCGGCAGGACCTTTTTTTTTTTTTTTTTTTTAAGATTTGAGAGAGAGAGAGAGAACGAGGCAGAGAGGGGCAGAGGGAGAGAAACTTGAGCAGACTCCAAGCTCAGCCCAGAGCTCAACGCGGCGGGGAGGCAGCGGGGGGCACTCGATCCCACGACCCTGAGATCACGACCTGAGAGTAGCACCCATTTTGGAAGCACGCACACACATGCAGCTTTCTGTCTTAGCCTGTGTTCCCAGCTGCCCCTCTGCCATCAGCCAGACCACCCCACTACCCTCCCCAGCACCAACAACAAATATTCTTGGGCCCTTTAGGAGTGCTCGGTGGTATCCTGCTGGCCACAAGGACCACTAAGCTACAGGGGCACTTACTTTCATTCCTGCAGCTTTGCACCACGGCTCTGGGAACCGCAGAGCCCATATCCGACACCCGCCTCTTCCAGCAAGCTCACCGGGCAACTTCGCACACAGCCTAAGGGCCTGGAGGCTCCTGGGCCAGACCCACCTGCGAGGCCCCGCGCTCTTGCAAGGAGCTGCTGTTTCTGTCCGAGGTTCTGCAACACACCTGGAGAGCAAGCTCTGACCTCTCGTGTCCGCATGATCACCACCTGCGCTGGGGCAAGCCGCTGCAGACAGATAATGACCTTGGCCGGCAGGCCTGGCCTTCACGGGCTGCGTGGGACGGGGTGCCGAAACAGGCTTTTTCGTCCTCAGGACAGCTCACTCCGGGTGTTTTCCTTTCAGTTCCAACCAGAGACTAGAATTCGGTGACTCGAGTGCATGACCCCAATCACACCACAATAATGAGGTGTTTTTGGCGTGGTGTCAGCCCGCCACCTGACATAAGCCAGCTTTCCAAAGAGGCGAAGTCCATTGGGCCGGGAGCGCTCGCTGAAACATTCTGCTTACCTTTCCCGGTTCCAAGGACTAGCCCATCCCGGTCACCACCCTGCACGGCTCCACGCCCGCCCTTGCTGACTAGGCCTCAGGAACCACTGACCAGTGTATCTAAATCCAGATGCCCAGTTGCCTGATTGAAACCTGACAGTGATTTCAGTCATTTTTTTCTTCCCCAAGGAGAAAGCTCTGCATTGCAACTAAGTGTTTTTACATCATCAACCAGCTTGTCTGACAAGTACAACCAAATGTCATTCTTTTGAGCTTCAAACTGCATTTAGCACAACGAAGAGTCAATCAGGTTTCACATGTCACGAGACAGGAACAGTTACAAGTAAATAAAATAGCCAATAAAATGCATGGTTTGAAAGGCTACCTTTTTTTCCCCCGGATGTTTTACCCCTTCAATGTTAACCAAAAATTTCTACTGTTATGGGGTAAAAGAAATCCTGACAATAAAAACAAGGAGTGAGGGACGCCTGGGTGGCTCAGTCGGTTAAGCGTCTGCCTTCGGCTCAGGTCATGATCCCAGGATCCTGGGATGGAGTCCCATATTGGACTCCTTGCTCAGCAGGGAGCCTGCTTCTCCTTCTGCCCCTCCCCCCTGCTTGTGCACTCTGTCTCTCTGACAAATAAATAAAATCTTTAAAAATAAAAATAAAAAACAAGGAGTGGATTGCAATATATTTTTTCATTGTAGGACCCATTTTGGAAGCACGCACCCCCCAAAGGGGGAACACGTGATAATCTGAATTTGTTCCAGAGGACGGTTTTGAAATGGAGTCTCCAATTTTGATTTTGTGGCCATGATTTTGATCTGGTTAACAGACACTCTAAGTACTTTAAATCTGTTTCATAGCAGGTTCTGGGGTGACCACGTGCATAAGCACCAGCAACCCCACACTTAGGGGATGTATTCAGCCAGCCCCCAGATGACTGGGAGCATCCCATGATTTGTGCCAAGTGCTCTGAATAGAGGCAAGTGGGGCCACTCAGGTAACAGAAAGCAAAACTATCTCCCCCTTTTTAACTGATGTATAACATTCAAGTAGCTTCAAGTGTACAATGTGACTCCCTTTTGGTGGAAGTCATGAGAGCCAAGAAGGGACAGCTATGGGTTTCCTGGTAGAACTATTTGCACTTCCAAAAAGGCAAATCGGATAGATGATTGGGTTTGTTTCCCCTAGGAGGACTTGAGAGGAAGAACGTGGCTTTCTCACACCCACTGGCTCTAGACCAGAGCTTTTCTGTGCAGAGGCACCAAAGAACAGCAGACAGGTCTACTTAGAAAAAGTTGTCCTGGTCATTGTAATACTCTAACTCCTTCCCTTCCCCAGGGAGAATCCCTGAGTAGATGGACCATGAGAATGAACGATTTCAGACCACTGGTGACAATAAGGTTTAAAAGAGTCATGGGATCCAGGTTGAGAAAAAGAGGAGAGAATGAAATCCTAAAGAGTTTACAAACTCAGAGACTAAGGGAAGGTCAAGTTTTGAGAGAGGAGGCTTGATAAATGTGGAGGACAAACTTACTGGACAATTATGAAGAGATTTCTACTTAGCTCTGTTCATTGGGTGTACTGGGTGTGTCTAACTCTTCTTTACTATTATTTTCCTAATTTTACGATAGTAAAGCAGAGGAGTGTAATTTGTGGTCATGAGAACCTACAAGGGAAAGAAGAGGTGAGAGTCAGAGCTAATGTTTCTAAGATAGGAGTTTCTAGAGAGTCCTTGTTACTCGGTCCTGCCAAAAACCCCCTGGAGGATGGAGTAAGAGTTCAACTTGCAAGATAAAATACAGGATGCCCAGTTAAATATGAATTTCAAATGAAAAACTAAGTCACTTTTTAGAAAAAGTAAGCCCTGTGACATATTTAACATTTAACTGTATTAAAAATCCTTTCTTGTCTAGGTTAAGTTCACATTTAATTGGACATCCTATACTTTGATTAGCTCAATCTGGGGACCTGAGTAAAATAAATCCTGAATTTAGCAACTAGTACAAACCATTAATTGGTGATATTTCTCTTGTAATCCCTAGAATTCTAACTGGGAAGCTATTTTACCGAGTAATTTACATCCTCCTAGGTGGCCAGTCAAGTCTGTGAGTGACTCATCCAATTCCTCTTTTCTTAAACAAAACCCAGTGTCAAGAGTCATTTCCACTTTGAGCTTGGTTGGACTGTACCCTTCATCAAAAGCTCCCTTCAATTTCACTAACAGGATGACAGCCAACAAGGCGTTAACGTGATCTGTGGCTCTTTAGCAGTCAATGTGTTGCCAGCAAGTTTCTGAAAACTTTCATCATTTCTGTCATGTTGCTGGATCATGCTCTGTCTGGTTTCCTCATTGCCATGACTTGTAATTTAAAAAATTTCTTCCTAATCTGCATATATAATGAAACTCATTAGAAAGATGAAGATGATCTCTGTACAGACTGGCAATAAATAGAGTGCAGCATTATTTCAAAGTGTTGTTTAACAAAGTTGGGGGATTTGGGCTCATTGAGACATATGTAAAATGTAAAGCCCTCATTCAGACATTAGTTGATGTGGGCTTCATGGCAAAACAATTAGTAATAGCTCAACTCATAAAATAGAGGTTACACCTAGCCCAATGACTACACCACTCATTCTCAATCCTTGGTACACTTTAGAATTACCTGGGGAGTTTTAAAAAGAATACTAATGCCTGGACCACAGACGCATTATATCCAGATTCCCTCAGGTGTTTGTAGGGTTCAGAAAGAGCTGCGAACCACAGCCACACATACTATATAAATGCATAATTATTTGTTTCACAGGAGCTTGATTGAGTGAGGTTAGTCATCCAAGAATAGCCAGAGCTACCAATCACATGGGAGTTTGTTTCTAAATTTTTATGTTTTAAAAACATACTGATCCTATGAGAAAAATTAAACTAGAAAATATTAAACTTTAGAGTCTATTTGCATTTGTATTTTTTTTTTCTTTACAAAGTAACCTCTATTTTCTTCACTTTTAAGGTTTTAACTCTGCAACCAGATGGTGGAAGGAGCAGCTGTGGAGGACAGGGCTCAGTTGGTCCACGGATGGGGACCTGAGCCCCATCTTTATGAAACAAGTGCAGGCCAAATTGAGGGAATCCTGAGGACCACTGTGAGTCCCTTAAAGGGTCACTTCCTAGAAGGGAGTAAATGTATCTAGCATTCTTTACAAAGACTAAAGCAAAACCACCACTGCTCTGTTCTTTGCACATGTTCTCATCCCTTTTCTGCATGGGGGACTCCCATTAGACTGCTTCAAATATTCCTCCACTGTGAAGACTTCTCTGAAGACTCCTTCCTTTCATCCACACTGAGCCTCAATAAGATGAAGCATGCCTGCTCATATTCACTAACACCTCTGTTGTCCTTTCTAAAGTAAAAAATGTCTGCCTCTACCACTAGATTTCAAATTTTAAAAAAGCAAGGACAGTATCATCATCAGATACTCAGTAAATGTTGGCTTAATAAATTACAAATAAGTAGTCAAAGAAACTTTTGGGTGACAACTATAGATATGATCATCAATAGATGCCTCGGGGTTATCACCTACTATTTTTTTTTTTTTGTCTTTGCAAAGAATAATTCAGGTACCAGATACCAGAAAGAACTACCTATGGTTTTCAACAAGTTTATAATTTATAATTCCCAGGTCTTTGTAATCTTCCTAAATGTGGTACTATGTCACCTTAGTAATGTGTATATTCAAAACTAGGGTTTTAAGAAATAAAATATATAATTGTTCAAATGAAAGATGGCCTTTCGGTGGGGGGAGAAGCAAAGGCTTCCAAATGTTAGCATTTACTTCAAGAATGTTAAACACAATTTTTAAAGAAAATATCTCTCAACCATATGTTCAATCACATCATGCAAATTTTTTAATGTTCTTCCCTAACAGAATGAACTTTCACCAGTCTAATATGCTTGGTACTGAACCTTGCCAGTCTTGAAATATACTGAAGAATACTTACATTCTTTTCCATAGAGAAGGGTGCGAATGACCACTCAGAAAAAAGAAACAGAAAATAGGTTAAAAAGGAATAAAAGGAATTTCCACTAAAGAGAGGATTGATTCAGATCTCACATTCTGAGATTATAGATTGTTCCTTTGAGACATTTTTAGTGTCAGAATTTCCATTTGATCTTTTTTTTAAATACATTCCTCTCTCTAAAAATTCTCCACCTTGTCATACATTTTTCTGAACATATTAATCACAGTTACAATAATGTCTGTGCTTGAGAATTCCGTTATCTGGGAGATCTATGAACCTATTTTCATAATTTGTTTTCTAGGTTTTTGGTACACGTGGCCATCTTTTATTAACAGATTAACATTATATATGAAAGACACATGAAATACAAATGAAAAATAATAGCCCTAGAAAATATCTTGCTCCCAACTGAGCTCCCCCTAACATCACCTGGAGCAGGTGAAATGGGACATCTTAATATAATCAGGAAGTGGGCTAAATAGGCTGCATCACATCTTTTGACCTCTGGTTTGCCTTCAGTTCTAGCATTTGGCTCTTTAGGCATCTCAACAATGATTGGGAGTGTTTACTAGGGTTCCTCCTCCTAATCAGGTCATGCTCTCCAGTTTGGTTTTTTCCCTTGGCACAGTGAGAATGCAAAAAATTTAATTCAACTCAGCCCCTTACCTCCTGTACCTTAAGAACTTAGCAAATGCCTCAACAGGAAAACTATTGAGTGTAGGTCTTCCTTTTCTGCACCTCATTCTCTCTAGCCTCTTAGCTCTACATGTCTTGGCTGTTTGGGAGCTCTCTGAGGCCTTCAACTGGATTTTCTGTGGGTGTTGTATCCATTCATCCAAGAGATAAATCAAAACAGAGAAACTGGAAGGTATAAATCACCAATATGGCATTCTATATATATGACCATCAGTATAGTTTTTGGTCAGCAGTCAATAGAAAACTAAGACTTAACATTTGCAGCAATTATAATTACAGAAGAGAGGTTGACCTCGGAAGTATAATTATAAAATAAATCAAAAGTCAGGAGTACGGAAAGAGAAGATACAAAAAAGGAGAAAAGGCTTCATAATGAAAGGTTTCAATTTTCATAATATAAACATCAACTATTACTGAAGAAATGTGCAACGTGGAGACGGTGTAAAAACTGACTCAAATTTCTGAATTTATGTAATCTTGCATCTCATCTCTAATGAGATCAGTTGGGATGCTACAATCATTTGCAACGGAAAAAAAATTCTTCAAATTTCATCAATTCCTTCAGTGTCACTTTAGTTTTACATTTTACACTCAGATCAACTTAAGTTTGGTAATTGTTTTTAACATTTAAAAGATACAATTTTCACATTAGTTGGGCCTATTTATCTTTCTGCCTGTATCTACCTGTCCTGCTTTCTATTTTGCATTCACAGAGGAATTCATGAAATGATGATTACTTCATGGTAAAAACTTATTTCAGAGTGGTAAAGTTTTAGGATTTTTCCCCTTTTTTCTTTATACTTCTCTGTACTTCCCTATCTTAAGAACATGTATCATTTTCATATTTGCTGAAGTGCAAGACTGTCTTTTCCTGTTCTCAAGTGTTAGTAAATTATGAACCATAAGCTTCTCCAATGGACTCTTTCCCCTCAAGCCCAGGGATTTTTGTCTCACTTATTATTCTTGCATCAACTGCTCGTACAACTGTAGACCAAACATAGAAGGTACTCAGTAAATAGTTACAGCATATTTTTGAATTAAATTTTTAATTCATACTCTTAAAGTTGAAGCTTAAATCCTAAGACAAAGGACCGAGTATCCTCAGTTACTGAGGAAGAATCAGGTCTCAAAGAAACTAAGGGATTGTAAAAGATCACTCAGTTCATGTCCAGATAGAAATACCAACCTGTTTTCCACCATTGAAGCTCTCTCTACTCCAAAGTCTGTGCTACATGTATTTCAGTACAGCTGACCCTCTACTTACTTCTCCTTGTTCACATACTCTGAAAAACATCTTTGCCAATCCTGTTTCCTCTTAGCTTTGGCTAGTACAGTTACTGCTGAAGATCATGCACCTGCTTCTCCCTCCTCGGAATGTCATCTCACTGATTCTCAGTATATTAAAGAAAATGTATCAAACTCAAGAAGTGGAAATCCAGCTGAAGTCATTAAAACAGCAAATGGTAGTATATGAAGGCACTTGACCCTATACTTGGAGATATAAAGACACTATAAATCAAAGAGCTAAAAATAGGCAAGTGACTCAAAGTCCCAAAGCTGGCTTAATCTCAAAGATCACTTAAATGTATTTACTTGGAAAACTTGAACAAAAGCAGCTCTGTCACTGCTTCCAAGAGCATTACATGTACAAAACCCAAAACACACTACGATAAAGCTAAAGAATCTGACTTTTCCATCTGAATCAACTCATAACATGAATTAACACTTTCTCCATCAGAATTTATACACCATTCAACAATGCCTCCCCTCTTTGTCATACAGTCGTTCTACCTCTTGAATTCATTTGCCTTGTTTTCTATCCTGTACAACAGAGTCTTTTTTCTGAACAAGATCTTATCTCTAAGCTCACTCCCTTAGATGTAAAACTCCCTATTGTCCATCTATTTCTCCAAACCACGTGCAGAACATTGTTTTCAATTTTCCTGGGCTCCTCCTACAGTGGGCTAGATCTACACTCTGCCACATCCATCTCCAGCTCTCAGAACCCCAGAACAGAGGACACTTAATGATCTCTGTTCAACTCATCACCCCTTTCCTAGAAGCAGCACAAATTGCTCAGACAAATAGTACAGATTTTAAACAATAAACCTTGGACGGAAATATTCCTAAAATATCAACAGAGGTCATTTCTGGGTCATGAAATTAAGAATTAGTATCTACATGATTCTCTATACTCTATTTTCTGATACTTTACCTACAATGAATGTCATTTACTTCTTTTAAAAAAAATTATTAAACATAGCACCGTAAGGTATTATATTGCATAGGCATATGCTAATGTATTCAAATCTTGGGTGAATGAATCATTTTTAGGAAACTATGAATTTCAAAAACTTAAGTTAGAAAGCTGAAACAATAATAAACAAGGAACAAATCGCCAGTTGTCAGAGTCATCTTCTCCATTCCCTATCACCACCACCACCACCGACAACAGGCTCAATGATCTAGAAATTGATTTGTGTCAATCTATCAAAAGAAGAAAAACTGCCCATGTATTTTAACTGTATCAGAAAATAAATCAGTCTAACACTAATCTAAAATCTGAAAAACTTAGCCAACAAAAATGTAACAAATTAAACTTCCTTGTATATTGTTGGCCAAAAATTTACTTAGGAATAATTACTTAGCAAATAAAACCAGGAATTAAGAAAAAAAAAAAAAGCCAGCATAATCTAGTGAGATTTACTAAAAATGCAAGGAACATGAAATGTTAGAACATCTAACTATATTCATCAACAAATTAATAATTCAGTGAAAAAAAAAAAACTTGAGGACAGTATTTATGGAGACCAATGTAGTATTAGATATAACATTTGTCAAAATTTAACTTAAAAAATTAGTAGAAGGAGTATATATAACTTAATTTTTTAAAGTATCATGATATTTATTTTTGAAATACCATTAAATTTAGTGACAGAATGCTTTTAGATAACAATATTCTGGAAGTGCTATCTACTATAATTAGACAATATAAGTAAACAAGAAGCATATTGGAAAAGTGGAGTTAAAAATATTATTTATACCTAGATGGTTAAGGGAGAAAACATAAGATGATCAGCTAGAAAACTAGAAAAAAAAACTAAAAAAAAAGTGCTTAGAGTTAAAATACAAAACCTACTTATTTCATAAAGATAATGGAGATTTACAAAGCAGAATAAGGCTTAACCACAGTACCAACAGAAACAATACATTTTATAATGAATTTACAGGTGTAGAATTTAATTTGCACCACTATTAAAAGTAATTGAGGGCAAAAAGGGAAACTTTATTTAATACACTTTTTTAAATTTATATCTTTTTCCTAAATAGTTATTGGAAAAAAAAGTGGGTTATCCCTAAATTAAGCTGAAATTTAATGTTGTCCCAATCAAATCCCATTAGAATGTATCCTAACTTGGCTAAGTTACCAGAGTAATACATATGAGAGAGTATCCACACAAAAAAATGAAAGTGATGACAATGTTTGGGAGAAGGCACAGAAGTGTCTTTGTGACAGATACTAGAACATGGTAAAGCTAATATGTTAGTCTTCTTCTTTCAGCTAAGACAGAATAGAAAGTATCAACCATTCCCTCCCACTGAATAAGCCTAAAACCAGGCAAAGTTTTGAGGCCACTGCTCTTAGGTGTCCAACAACAGGCAGCATCAAATTGTGATCTCTGGCAGAAGAAAAATACATGAGCTGAGAGGGAGACAAACCATAAGAGACTCTTAATCTCAGTAAACAAACTGAGAGTTGCTGGAGTGGAGGGGGGTGGAAGGAATGGGGTGGCTGGGTGATGGACACTGGGGAGGGTATGTGCTATGGTGAGCGCTGTGAATTGTGTAAGACTGATGAATCACAGACCTGTACCTCTGAAACAAATACATTGTATGTTAATAAAATAAATCCAGATTAGATTCTAAAAAAAAAAAAAAGAAAGAAAGAAAGAAAAGAAAAGAAAAATACATGAGCTGAACCCCCTTGTTACCTTGTTTTCCTGCTTTGGATCCCTTTCTGAATCATGGAACAAGAATTGTAGCCCAAGCAAAGTAGTCTGAGATTCTGTAATACTAAAACATGTTCAAGTTCTGGACATACCAGAATACAAACACCTCCCTGACCACATTAGGCACTCATTTGAGACCACAAAAGGCCATACGTGAGTAATGACCACACTACGGTAGGACCATGATTTAGGATTAAGAGTAAAACCAAAATGGATATACACAAGCATATCACAAAACAAGGCCTAAAAAGACCAACCAGATTGGCTAGGAATTTGACTGCCTGCATGAATAAAACTCAACCCCTCTCCCTTAAATGTAGGATTATAATTTCTAGCATAAAATAAAAAACTACTAGCCATGAGGACAAAAGAAAGTAAGACCAAAAATTAAAAAATAAAATAGCTAATGGAGGATTTCCTGTTCCCAGTCCAGCATGAACAGAACTTAGAAGTCTCTACTCCAACCCAACAAGTAAAAAGCTGTTGAACAAACTGAAAAATCAACAACTCTTCTCAGATCCATCATAAAAGTGAGTTCACAGAACAAACTGCTGTCCTCAATACTGGACAGACAAACAAGGATACACAGAATCACAACTTCCTAGAGCAGAAACCCACAAGCAGAAATCTCCATGGGAACCAGTGCTGGGATTGGAATAACTGAACTGTAATTGGTGGATCTCCAGCAGCTCAGTGTAGACAAGTCTGAGGATTTTTTAAAAATCTAGGGGGAGCTCCCACACTGAGTCCTGGGACCCTACCAGGTTTTCACAGCAAATACTAAAGAAAAATCGTGTTGTGCTTCTGGCAGGAGGAAGGAGAAAGTAGCCATTTTGAAATACGCCAGAGCTTTCTGTAACTCTTAACAAGATTTTCCCTTAAAATAAACTATCTTACCAGATCAGAACCTGCTGGGGTCTTATCAGAAGCTAACTAACCTGGGGGAAGGAAACACTCAACTCCAGTCAGCTCTAGGCTTCTACACAAGTTAAAGAAAATACACAACTGAAATCCCTCTAGCCTTCCACATTCAGGAAGGGAATTGCCAAACTCTAGCACCCTCTAGTCATTTGGTTCCATTTTAGACTGGAAAAAAACTGAGAGGAACTTGGGAAGTCCACAGCCCAGCACCACTGGTTCACTAAAAATCCTAGACAATGCCATAGGACAAGAGAATTACTAAAAGCCTATTTACAAGTGTTCCTTTCAGTCAGCATATTATGCAATAATATCCATAATCACTTTAAATGTCAATGGTATAAATATACCAATTAAGAGGAGACAGATTATCAGATGGATCAAATAATAAGACCTAACTACATGCTATCTACAAGAAATCCATTTTAAATATAAAGGTACACATACATTAAAAGTAGAGATGGAACAAAATGTACTATGTTAATACTAATTAAAAGAAAGCAGAAGTAGCTACATTAATTTCAGACAGATTTCAAAGCAAGGCAAGTTATGTGGAATAAAGATGGCATTACATAATGATAAAGGGCTCAATTCTCCAAGAGGACCGATCAATCCTTAATGTGTATGTGCCTAACAATAGAGTATCCAAATACATGAGGCAAAAACTGATAGAACTGCAAGGAAAAATAAATGAGTTCACTATGATAGTTGGAGACTTCAATACCACTCTATCAGAAATGGACAGATGCAGTGGGCAAAAAAATCAGTAAAGACATAGTTGAACTTAACAGCACAATCAATCAACTGGATGTAGCTGTCATCTATATACTGCTCCACCCAAAAAGCAGCAGAATATACCTTCTCAAGCTCAGATGGAACATTCACCAAAATAAACCATTTTCTGGGCCATAAAACTCACCTGAACAACTTTAAAAGAAAAGAAACTATACTATGTCGGCTTTCAAAGAACAACAGAATTAAACTAGAAATTAGTAATGGGGAGATAGCTGAAAAATCCCCAAATGCTTGGAAGCTAAAGAATACCTTTCTAAATAAAACATGGGTCAAAGGGGTGGGTGCCTGGGTGGTTTAGTAAGTTAAGCATCTACCTTTGGCTCAGGTCATGATCTCAGGGTCCTGGGATCCAGCCCCACATCGAGCTCCCTGCTCAGTGGGGAGTCTGCTTCTCCCTCTCCCTCTGCCCCCTGCTCATGCTCTGTCTCATTCTTTCTATCTCAAATAAATACAATCTTAAAAAAAAATTGGTCAAAGAAATTTCAAGAGAAAATTTAAAAATTAAAATATGGTGATAATAATACAACTTATCAAAATCTATGGGATTCAGTGAAAGCAATGCATAGTGGGAAATCTATGGTATTGAATGCATATATGAGAAAAGAAGAAAGATTTAAAAATCAATAATCTGAGTTTCCATTTTAGGAAACTAGCAAAAGAACAAATTAAATCCAAAGTAAAAGAAGAAATAATAAAAATTAGAGAAGTCTAGGACATTGAAACAAACAAACAAAATCAATGGGGGGGATCAATCAATGAAACCAAAAGCTGGTTCTTTGCAAAAATCAGTAATAAAATTGATCACCCTACAACAAGGTTAAGTAAGAAAAAAAGAGCACACAAATTACTAAAATCAAAAATGAAAGAGGGGACATCACTACAGATCTCATTGACATTAAAATGATAACTAAAGAATACTATCAGCAAATCTATGTCCACAAATTTGGTAACCTAGATGAAATGGATTTCTTGAAAGTTAGAAACTGTCAAAACTAACACAAGAACCAGACCATATAAATAGGCCTATATCTATTAATGAAATTGACTAAATAATAGTCTTCCAAAAGAGAAAATACTGGGTTCTGATGGCTTCACTGGTGAAATCGACAAACTATTTAAGAAATTATACCTATTCTCCACAATCTGTTCTAGAGAACTGAAGCAGAGGGAATACTTCCTAAATCATTTCTATAAGCCCAGCATTATCCTAATACCAAGCCAGATGAAGACACTAAAAGAAAACTACACACCAGGGCGCCTGGGTGGCTCATTTAAGCATCTGCCTTTGGCTCAGATCTTGGTCTCAGAGTCCTGGGATTGAGCCCCGTGTCAGGCTCCCTCCTCAACAGGGAGTCTGCTTCTCCCTCTCCCTCTCTCCCCACTCATGCTCTCTCTGTCTCTCTCAAATAAAATCTTTTTTAAAAAACTACATACCAATATACCTAATGAACATAAACATACTAATCCTTAAAAAATATTAGCAAATCAAATCCAATAATGTATTTAAAAATTATATACCACAACCAAGTGAGAATATCCCATATATGCAAGCCTGGCTCAAAGCTAAAATATCAATTACTATAATTTTTTAAAAGATTTTATTTATTTATTTGAGAGAGAACATGAGCAGGAGGGAGGGGCAGAGGGTAAGGGAGAAGCAGACTCCCCGCTGAGCAGAGAGCCCAACATGGAGCTCGATCCCAGGACCCTGGGATCATGACCTGAGCTGAAGGCAGATGCTTAATTGACTGAACCACCCAGGTGCCCCAATGTAATTCTTCACATCAACAGGCTAAAGAGGAAAAACTGCATGATACTATCAATAGATGTAGAAAAAGCATTTGACTAAATCCAATACCCATTATTAAAACTCTCATCAAACTAAGTATAGAAGAGAACTTCCTCAACTACATCAAAAACATGTACAAAAACCCTACAGCTAACATCATACTAAATGGTAAGAAAAAAGCTTTGCTACTCATATGAGGACCAAGGCAAGTATATCCCTCTCGTTCCTCCATTTCAACACTGTACTTAAAATCCTAGCTGATGCCATCAGACAAGAACAAGAAATAAAAGGCACACAGATAAGGAAGAAATAAAACTGTATTTGCAGATGACAATGATCGTACATGTAGAAAATACCAAAGAATTAAAAGAAGAAAAAACCTGTCAGAATTGAGATTATAGCAAGGTTTCAGGATAAAAGATTAATACACAAAAGTCATTCACTTTCCTGTATACCAACAATGAACAAGTGGAGTTTAAAATAAAAAGCCAATACTATTTACATTAGCACCCCCCAGAAATGAAATATTGAAGTATAAATATAATAAAATATCTACAAGGTCTATATAAGGAAAACTATAAACGCTGATGAGAAAAATCAAGAACTAAATAAATGGAGAAATATTCCATTTTTTTGGAAGATCATGAATTCCATAGATAGGAAGACTCAAATTGTCAAGTTGTCTGTTCTTCCTAAGTTGATCTATAGGTTCAATGCAATCTCAATCAAAATTCCATCAAGTCATTTTATGGATATCAACAAATCATTTTTGAAGCTTACACAGAAAGACAAAACATCAACAATATCCAACATTTATTATAAAGTTACAGTAATTAATGCAATGTGGTACTGGCAAAAGAATAGACAAATAGATCAGTGGAACAGAATAAAGAGCCCAGAAACAGACCCACATAAATATAGTCAACTGTTCTCTGACAAAGGAGTAAAGGCAGTACAATGGAGCAAAGATAATATTTTCAACACATGATGCTCAACCAACTGGAGACCCACATGAAAAAATGTTTAAAAAATTATCAGTTTAGACAAAGACCATAGATATTTGGAAAAATGAGCTCAAATGGATCACAGACCTCAATTTAAATGCAAAACTATAAAACTTCTAGAAGATAACATAGGAGAAAATCTAGATAACCTTGGGTTTAGCAATGATGATGTTCCATCAAAGAATTATTAAGCTTGATTTCATTAAAATTTAAACTTCTCTGCCAAAGACAATTTCAAGAGAATGAGAAGAGAAGCCACATACTAGAGAAAAACATTTGTAAAGAAGCCATCTGGGGGCGCCTGGGTGGCTCAGTCGTTAAGCATCTGCCTTCAGCTCAGGTCATGATCCCAGGGTCTTGGGATCGAGTCCCACATCGGGCTCCTTGCTCCAGCTCATTGCTCAGCTGGAAGCCTGCTTCTCCCTCTCCCACTCCCCTCGCTTGTGTTCCCTCTCTTGCTGTGTCTCTCTCTATCAAATAAATAAATAAAATCTTTAAAAAAAAAAAAAAGAAAAAAGAAACCATCTGACAAAGGACAACTATGCAAAATATACCAAGAATTTTTAACACAGTAAGAAAATAAAATCTAATTTTAAAAATCGACCAAAACCTTAACAGATACCATTTCAAAGAAGATATACAGATGACAAATAAGTATAGGAAAAATGCTCCACATCCTAAGTGATAAGGAAAATGGGCATTAAAATGAGATACCACTAGGGGTGGCTGGGTGGCTCAGTCATTAAGCGGCTGCCTTCGGCTCAGGTCATGATCCCAGGTCCTGGGATCAAGCCCCGCATTGGGCTCCCTGCTCTGCAGGAAGCCTGCTTCTCCCTTTCCCACTCCCCCTGCTTGTGTTCCTTCTCTCGCTGTGTCTCTCTCTGTCAAATAAATAAATAAAATCTTAAAAAAAAAATGAGATACCACTACACACCTATCATGACAGCCAAAATCCACACTGCTGACACCACCAAACACTAGCAAGGATATACAGCAACAGATATTCTCATTTATTACTGGTGGGATTGCAAAATGGTACAACCACTTTGGAATACATTTTGCTGTTTTTTTTTTTTTTTTTTTTAAGATTTAAAGAAATGCTCTTCAGTAGGTGACTGGATAAACTATAGTTCATCAAGACAGTGGACTATTCGTCTCTAAAAAGAAATGAATTATCAAGCCATGAAAACACATGAAGGAAACTTAAATGTGTATTACTAAGGGAAAGAAGCCAGTCTGAAAAGGCTATATACTATCTAATTTCAACTATATGACATTCTAGGAAAAAAAACCCAGACTACGGAGATAGTAAAACTGTTTAGTGATTCCTAGGGGCTGGGAGTTGGGGAAAGGATGAATAGGTGGAGCACAGAGGATTTTTAGGGCAGTGTAACTAGCCTATATAACACTACAATAATGGATACATGTCATTATATATCTGTTCAAACCCCAAAAATGTAGAATACCAGAAATAAACCCTAATGAACTTCAGGTAATAGTGATCTGTCAACATAGGTTCATCAATGGCAACAAATGAAATACTTTAATGTAAGATATTCATAGTGAGGGAGGCTATAAAAGTGGGGGGCACAGATCTGTGGAAACTCCTTATACTCTCCTCTCAATTTTTCTCTAATCTTAAAACAACTCTAAAAAAGAGAGTTGGCATTACAGGGGGAAAATAGCCTATAGAAACAGACTCTAAGATGACACAGAAGTTAGAATCAGTAGAAAGGGTTTTAATACCTATTATTGTCAAAGAGTTAAAGTAAAAGGCACAATGAGCTAATAGATGGGAAATATCAGTAGAGAAATGGAAATGACAAAAATTAAATGGATGTAAAAACTAACTAAATAGGGTAATAGAGGATAAAAGACTATATATTAAAGAGTCAATAAACTTGAAGACAGATCACTAAAAATAATTCAATATGAAGAACAGAGGGAAAAGGATTAAAGACAATAAACAAAGACCCTGTGGGCTGTGGGACTATGACAAGTAGTCTGGTACATGTTTAATTGGAGTCCCAGAAAGATAAAAGTGAAATAGAAAAAAATCTTGTGAGAAAAATATAACTGAGAATGTACAAAGTTCAATAAAAAAAGTCAACTTTCAGATTGAAGAAATTCATCAAGTCTCCAACAACAGAAACAAAAACCTTTAGACATAAACACATTTTATCTTTTAAGATAAAATATTAAAATCTTAGAAGATAAAAGACATTACTTGCAATAGAATTATTTCACAAATGAATTCGATTTTTCATCAAAATGATGGAGGTGAAAAAAAAGTGTAGTAACAATTTTGAAATGCTGAAAAAAGGCTGTGAACTAAAAAATGTGTGTGTAGCAAAAATAACCTTCAAAAATAAAGGTAAAACCAGACCATTTTTAAACAAAAACAGAAAATTTGTTATCAGTAGACCTAAACCACAAGAAAAGAAAAGAAACCTCTTCAGGCTGAAGGGAAATGATGTCAGGCTGAAATTCAGATCCACAGGAAGCAAACAAGAACACTGGAAATTTAAGAATATAGGAGAATATAAAAGATTGGCTCTTTTTTTGTTTTTTGACTGTATTAAAGGCAAAGGTTTAAAAAAATAATACTGTATTGTCAGAGATCATAATAGATGTAGAATTAAAATAAATGTCATTAACTGCTCAATGGAGAGATATAAACACAATTATATATGATATGGTTCTTATTTAAGTAAAATAGTATATTAATTCTAAGTAAATCATAATAATTATACATATGTTAATCCTGAAAGCAAGCAATAAAAGCATACAAAGAAGTATAGCTAAAAAGTTAGATGAGATAAAATGTAGTCAATTAACCAATAAGGAATATTGGTTATTAGGAATAAATTAAAGAATAAAATAAAAACAAAACACAGATGTAACAAGAATCAAATAGATTTAAAATCATACAGATCAATAATTATCTCAAATGTAACTGAATTAAATGTTCCAATTACAGGCAGAGAATGTCAAAATGGATAAAAAGCAAGCAAAATCCAGCTATTATCCTTCCTGTGGTGGACATTCTTTAAAGGTAGAGTTGTTAAATAAAATGATGGGAAAGATATTCCATGTAAATAGGAAGCATAATAAAACCAGTGTGATTATATTAATATTGATAAAGTAGACTTAAGACAAAGATATTTGATAGTGATATTTCATTGATAATCAATATATCCAGAAAACATAATAAATCTAAGTGTACATACACCTAACAGATATTCCAACTACATGAAGCAAAAAAAATTACAAAAATATAAAGAGGCATAGGAAAATTCACAATTATAGTTGGATATTTAAAACCATTCTATTGAGTAACCGATCAGAAAAAGCAATCAGAAAAGGTACAGAAGATATAAAAGATTTAAACAAAACTATCAACCAACAACCTTAATTGACATTTATGTCACACTACTTACAACATTCTTTTCAAGTGCAGATGGTAGAATCATTAAGTTAAACCATGTGCTGGGCATAGAAAGTCCAATAATCATCATTTGAAATCAGGCAGAGTGTGACCTCCAACAACAATGAAAATGAATTAGAAAATAATACCAATGGGATTCTAGCACAGTCCCAAATATGTGGAAATTAAGGTACATAATTGTAAATAACCTATGGGTCAATGAAGAAATCACAATGGAAACTACAATATATTTTAAAATGATTAATAATGAAAACATTGTATATCCATTTAGGTGTAAGGTTAGGTTGTCTTACTTGGATTTTTCTTTGTTCTTGAGGCAAATTTGCTCGTATTAAGGATTTTTGCATCTATGCTCATGAGGTAGTTTGGTCTGTAGTTTCTTCTACTTGGAAATGTATTTGTCTGATTTTGGTATCTAGCTAATGCTGGCATTATGAGTATTGGTAAGTAAACATATTCTTGCCTTTATTTTCTGAAAGACTGTGTGCAATATTTGCAAATCAATCAACATGATATACCACATTAATAAAAGAAAGGATAAGAACCATATGATCCTCTCAACAGACGTAGAAAAAGCATTTGACAAAGTACAGCATCCATTCTTGAAAAAAGACCCTAAACAAAGTAGGGACAGATGGAACATACCTCAACATCACAAAGACCATATACAAAAAAACCCACAGCTACTATCATTCTCAATGGGGAAAAACTGACAGCTGTTTCTCGACAGTCAGGAACAAGACAGGAAGGTCCACTCTCACCAGGACTATTTAACATAGTCCTGAAAGTCTTAGCCTAAGCAACCAGACAACAAAAAGAAATAAAAAGCATCCAAATCAGCAAGGAAGAAATCAAACTTTCACTCTACAGGTGACATGATACTCTATTTAGAAAACCTGAGAAGACTCCACCAAAAAATTGCTAGAACTGATACAAGAATTCAGCAAAGTTGCAGGATACAAAATTAACACAGTAATCTGTTGCATTTCTATACACCAATAATGAAGCAGCAGAAAAAGAAACCAAAGAATCAATCCCATTTACAATTGCACCAAAGAAACAAAGTATCTATGAATAAACCTAACCAAAGAGGTAAAAGATCTGTACTCTGAAAACTACAGGACATTTATGAAAGAAATTGAGGAAGACACAAAGAAATGGAAAAATGTTCCAAGCTCATGGATTGGAAGAACATTGTCAAAATGTCTAGACTTCCCAAAGAAATCTACACATTTAATGCAATCTCTATCAAAATACCAGTAGTATTTTTCACAGAACTAGAACAATCCTAAAATTTGTATGGAACCACCAAAGACCCTGAATAGCCAAAGAGATCATGAAAAAAAAAAAAAAAAAACAGGAGACACCACAATTTCAGATTTCAAGCTCTATTACAAAGCTGTAATGGAGACAGTATGGTACTGGCACCAAAACAGATGCACACATCAATGGAACAGAATAGAAAACCCAGAAATGGACCCACACCTATAAGGTCAACTAAACTTTGACAAAGTAGGAAAGAATATAAAGACAGTCTCTTCGACAAATGGTGTTGGGAAAACTGGACAGCAAACATGCAGAATGAAACTGGACCACTTTCTTACACCATACACAAAAATAAATCCAAAAATGGATGAAAGACCTAAATGTGAGACAGGAAACCATCAAAATCCTAGAGGAGAACACAAGCAGCAACCTCTTTGACCTCAGGTGTAGCAACTTCTTACAAGACATGTCTCCAGAGGCAAGGGAAACAAAAGCAAAAATGAACTATTGGGACCTCATCAAGATAAAAAGTTCTGCACAGCAAAGGAAATAATCAAAACTAAAAGGCAGCCTATGGAATGGGAGAAGATATTTACAAATGTCATATCTGATAAAGGGTTGGTATCTAAAATCCATGAAAACTTTTCAAACTCAACACCCAAAAACCAAAAATTCCAGTTGAGAATTGGCCAGAAGACATGAATAGATACTTTTCCAAAGAAGACATCCAGATGGCCAATAGACCAATGAAAAGATGTTCAACATCACTCACCATCAGGGAAATACAAATCAAAACCACAATGAGACACCACCTCACACCAGTCAGAGTGGTTAAAATTAACAAGAAACAACAGGTGTTGGCAAGGATGCAGAAAAATGGGAATCCTCTTGCACTGTTGGTGGGAATGCAAGCTGGGGCAGCCACTCTGGAAGGCAGTATGGAGGTTCCTCAAATGTTAAAAATAGAGCTACCCTATGACCTAGCAATTGCACCACTAGGTCTTTACCCAAAGGATTCAAAAATACAGATTCAAAGGGGTACATGCACCCCGATGTTTATAGCAGCATTATCAACAATAGCCAAGCTCTGGAACGAACCCAAATGTCCACTGACTGATGAATGGATAAGGAAGATGTGGTGTGTGCACAATGGACTATTAACTCTGCCATCAAAAAAGAATGAAATCTTGCTATTTGCCACGATGTGGGTGGAGCTAGAGTGTACTATGCAAAGTGAAATAAGTCAGAGAAAGACAAACACCATATGATTTTACTCACATGTGAAATTGAAGAAACAAAAGAGATGAACACAGTGGAGGGCAGGGCAGGGGGAAGGAAAAAAAAAGAGAGAGGGAAAGAAACCATGAGACTTTTAAAGGTAGAGAACAAACTGTGTTGATGGAGGGAGGTGGGTAGGGGATGGGCTAGATCGGTGATGGACATTAAGGACACTTGTGGGGCGCCTGGGTGGCTCCGTCATTAAGTGTCTGCCTTCAGCTCAGGTCATGATCCCAGGGTCCTGGGATCGAGCCCCACATCGGGCTCCCTGCTCAGCCAGTAGCCTGCTTCTCCCTCTCCCTCTGCCCTTCCTCTCTGCTTGTGCACACACGCACTCTCTCTCTCTCTCTCTCTCTCAAATAAATATTTTAGAAAAGGACACTTGTTATGATGGACCTTGGGTGTTGTATTTAAGTGATGAACCACTGAATTCTCCTAAAACTAGTGTTGCACCATGTGTTAACCAACTAAAATTTAAATAAAAATTTGAAAAGAAAAAAAATTCAACATCCACTTGTGATAAAAATTTTCAGTCAACAGGAACTGAAGGGAGATTCCTTAACCCGGTAAAGCTCATCTGCCAAAACCTACATTAAAACCACATTTCTAGATGCAATATTAAAGGTTTTCCTCCATAATGTATCAGTGAAGAAAAAAATAAAAAAATTATTCAGCTGTTTTTTAAACTTCAAGGATCTATGTTGTTAGAATTACAGATTTAATATGGTTGTAAATAAAACCACGGAAAAAACTGAAATAAAATATGGGTGAATGAATTAGGTATGAAAAAGCCCTTAGTAAGGATTAAATTGAAAGCAGAACCTCCACAAAATAATCATTCAAATTACATAAAAAAGTCAAGGTCCTGAATGGCATGCATGCACACACACACACAGATAAAAGTGTGACTGAAAAAAGCTGAAGAATATTTGAACATGAGAAAATATATTTGCACTGCTTACTTCTGTCAATCCAGGAACTCTTTAAAAATATTGCTTCCCATAAAATGAGCAAGAACAGGCTTTTTAAAAAATGACCAACATTTTTAGAGATACCAAACTCAGTAACAATGAAATAAATGCAAAAAAACTATTTGTGGTGTGGTTTTTTTGTTTTGTTTTTGTTTTTTCTTTTTTTAGGGAGAGGGAAGGAGGTGATATCACTGTAGTAAAGATTTGAAAGGCCTAACTAAGCCCAGTGACCAGCCAGGTGTGTGAAAATGGATAGGCTTAGAACTGTTGATGGGAATATAAAATGGTTAAACTTTTCTAGGCAACAGTTTTACAGCGTAGACCCAGTAACAACAACATAGCCATCAGTTATGATAATTTACTATGCATCAGTCATGTGGCACTGTGACATGAACTGCCCTGCATCCACCATCCGGTTTTGTCTCCCACCACAAACCTACAGTGTGTGTTTTATTTTCATCCCTATTTTAAAAATGACAAAACTGAGATCAAGCATTAAGGAACTTTCTGGAATCAACACAGACTAAGGGGAGGAATACAAGTGCAGGCAGAGTAATTCCAGTGTCTGTGATCTTTGTTAATTATATACTTATATCCTACCTCAACATTTAAGTCCGTGTAGTCTTTAACCCAGTTTTTTTGTTTTTGCTTTTGTTATACTATTTTTTTAATTTAAAATCAATTATTTAACATATAGTGTATTATTAGTTTCAGAGGTAGAATTCAGGGATTCATCAGTTGCATGTAACACCCAGTGCTCATCACATCACGTGCGCTCCTTAATGCCCATCACCCAGTTACCCCATCCCCCCACCCACCTCCCCTCCAGCAACCCTCAGTTTCCTATGATCAAGAGTCTCTTATGGTTTGTCTCCCTCTCTGGTTTTGTCTTGTTCTATTTTTCCCTCCCTCCCCTCCCCCTATGCTCCTCTGCTTTTTAACCCAGTTTAAAAAAAAATAAGCAGGGCGCCTGGGTGACTCAGTTGGTTAAGCGACTGCCTTCGGCTCAGGTCATGATCCTGGAGTCCCGGGATCGAGTCCCGCATCGAGCTCCCTGCTCAGGGAGGAGCCTGCTTCTCCCTCTGACCCTCCCCCCTCTCATGTGCTCTATCTCTCATTCTCTCTCTCTCAAATAAATAGATAAAATCTTTTAAAAAAATAAAAGTAAATAAAATTAAAAAAAATAAGCAGAACTGAAAAAGGGAAGAGATAAGCACCAGAATGTTGATTAAAGTATAGTGAAACCTGAAAACAACTTACATGTCCATCAATATGGGATGGGTTAAATAGATTTGACTGAAATACACATTCCAACGTTATAAAGCTTTTTCAAATGATGGTAAAGATATTTATTGAAAGATATATTCAAAACGTCATCTTATAAAAACAAATTACTGAGCGAATTATGAATTAATTTATATGAAATTCCAGACCTATAGTGTAGATGTCTATACACACATATGTAGATACAGTGAGATGTTTGAAAACCTATCCACCGAAATTTTATTAACATGAATATAAGTGATTAACTTTCCTTGAAATCTTTGGTTTAAAAATTTTTACAACATACTTTTAATTAAAGCCCGTCCCAGCATGGATTTTGGAATAAGATTTCATTCCTACCACAAGCAAGTTGGCAAGTTTTTAAATCTCTCTCATCTTCAGATTCTTTACTTATAAAGTAACACCTCACATAAAGACCTGTTGAGAAAAAAATAATATCCATAAAATGGTCATACAGCATTCACTCAAGGAGTTCAATAAATGGTCCATCAATTTGCCTAGAAAAGCTTTTTACACATCCTTGTCAAGCTTCCCAACCAAACTTCAACGGCTAACTCTGCAGAACCTTCCGGCATCATTCATGGACCCTCCACACAAAGGTCAAGTCAAGGAAACACTGGCCCAGCTATGTCTCTCCCAGGCAGTTTAGATCTCCAGGTGTGGCTCAAGATACAGCACGCCTGCCCTGAAACAGCGCCCCCTGTCGGGGGAGCCGCGGAGGAACCTTCTCTGACAAGCCTTTGGCTCACCTGTTTCCACATGTTGTCTACCACAACCGAGAAATCTCTGTTCCTCTCTGCTGTAAGTCAACGAAGACACCCACATGCCAAGCGTGCCAAGTAATGAAATTTCCAGAGTATGCAAATTGAGCAGTTTTAACAAGCACCAGCAGATCCCATTCCTTAGTAACCCGATGCCGTGTTAGAAGAAAACCTCACCATGAAAGACAAATTCAGACAGCGCCTAAATGGATTAGGAGCAGTTGTAGAGCTACCCTGGTCTCTGTCCTTAGTCAAAACCTCTCATTAAAATAAATGAGCTTGCTCATTTCAGAAGGAAAAAAAAAAGGTTTGGGGCATCAAGTTAGAAGAGCGGTTCATTCCCGCTCATCAAAAGGAGCAGACATCCTTACCCTGTAACACCCACAGCCGCACATCATACACAGCCCATCTCTCCTTATTAATGTTCTTATGAACTGTATTCTGTCCATCTGTGTTCAAGCTCATCTTTTTTCCCCTTCTGAAACACCATTTCACTTTTCATGTAGGAAATAATTACATTTGTTTATCTCCCGCTAATGCCACGTTGAGTTCAAAGCGGTGGAGAAAGATGTGGGTTGCCGCTTTGCCGGCATCTAGTTAAGTTTCACATTCGCCCCAGACCCTGACCACGGTCGCTGGGCTGGGGCTGTTCTTGACTTCCAATTCCCCAGCTTCCGGGACTGTTCACATTCCTTGGTGCACTGCCGAGCGCCAAGTAAGATCTGCTTGCAATGTAAGAACATGTGGAGAAATTATGTGTTTTTGTCACACCCTATTAAACGGTATTCAAAACACAATGCCCCAGAAACTAAATTGATTGTAGGTTTTATAACCCTTTTCAGGGTAATGGAAACAATTCAGGACCATGAAAGAAAGCATAACTAGCGCAGCTGTGGGAACCTGAGGCTGCTCAGCTCAGCAGTCCTGTCCCGGCTTCGGTGGTTACAGTTCAGCTGGATTCCATTCTTCTAGATCTTTGACAAATCAGTCCAGATTAATGGGCTACAAAGTTTTCCACATTTCTTCTGACCGATTCTGAATCAGGTGGGAGGCTGGGCAATGTCAACAGGTAGGAAAACGACGGATTCCAGCCACTATGATATTATTATATGTAGTTTTGTGGGGTTTTTTTTTTTTTTTTGCATGTCCTGCCAAAGAATTATCCAAGCTCAAAAACCAGGAAGCACAGAGTTAAGGGACCCGCTGCCGTCACATTCCCCTAGCTGTCATACCCCTGTGACTCTTCTAAAGAGTCACAGACTTAGGCTGCAAGCCCATGACTCCATCGCACTTTGGAATCACCAGGCCATTGTCATGCTTTAAAAATAAAAAGGAGCATGTCCCATGTCCCCCATTTGGCTGGCCGGTAACCCCCAACTCCGGAGCCACCTGGTCAGGCCATGCCTTGATCCTGTCACCTATCATAAGCGATCACTCACTCAGTCATTACCTGCACGGCATGCTGCTCCATCAGAAAAACATCTGTGAACATTATTTGACAAATTGATCGCTAAATGAACCATTAGCTGAAGGGGCTTTCAGATTGCCTCTAGGAAGCCAGAGTGGCCTGCAGAAGAAAAATGCTTACAGATGCAAAGCAGTGATTAGAAAGGGAGAAAGAACTCTTGTATCAGCGCTCCTGGGAGGGGGGCGAGGGGAGGACGGCGGTTGCGGGGGGGGGGGGGGGTAGGTAGCAATAAACCATGTCCTGCGAGAAAAATCCACCTTCTCTAAAGGAAACTGTTTATTAGCAGCAGTAGTAAAACTGCTTAATTCCCTCAGCGCCTCAAGGGAGAAACCTAAGCCTTTGTGAACTGAGAGGGAGCAAAGCCTAGCCGGTGGCGTGCTGGTCCAGAAGGGAGAGCTCGGAAAACGACGTTAGTCATTTCACCATCCCCGCGTGCCAAAAGCCGACAGGTGTGCAGTTTACTATTGTTCTGACAGGCAGCCAGATACCCCAGGTGAGAATTCATCCTCTCCTCCAGTGTGTAGGAGAAAACAGTTGTCTCCCTGGCTCAGGATGCAAGGAGAGGAGCGGGGGAGGAGGAGAGGGAGGGAGACAGGGACACGGATTTCTTCCCTATTAGCCTCCATTGCAAGGCTTGGATTCACCAACCGAAAACACACGGTCTTCCTGAGAGATGCATTACAGTATGGGCAGGTTCCTCCCAATGGCTCCAAAAAGAGCCCACAGACCATACAGGGAGACTTCAAGGTAAACAAATGTCCAGAGAGGCAGAGGTTCGAGTGTGCCAGACAAGTAGGAGGGGCTACTACTACAACAGTCCTTAAGGAAATGCCTTTTATAAATCCTGCAGGTCTCATACTACTGACAGATGTTTGTGATTTAGAAAGAAAAAAAAAAATCTCGAATCAAGAAAGGTTATTTTGATCCAAAATGATGTGTTTTCCTGTCTTGTTTGGAATGGAAACTATGCAAGTGCCAAATTCCCCGGAGACAGGAAGGAAAGGCCCACGGGACGTCAAAAGTGCCAGATGCAGTCGCTCTAAGACTTTGAGACTAGAGTAACCAAGACGCCTTTTGGGCTGAGGTATGAAAGGCTGTCAGTAGGTATTGTATTCTCCTCTAACAAAGGACGAGAACCAGACATCTGTGCTGCATCTATGGCTCTCTCGATTGAAAATTTGGTGAATACTAATAAAATTGACGCTGCTTCTATTTACAAGGGAGAAAATGGATCCCTTCCAACCATACATGGAACTTGAGAATCGCTGGCTTTCTCCCAAAAGCCCAGGTATTTTTCTAATAAAATACGCAGTCAACTTCAAACGACTCTCAACTCATGACATAATGGTACAATCACACACAGAACCCCTTAGGCTCACACTGGAACACACTCACCCAATCCTGTAAGGATAACATAAGCTAGAGGGATTGAATTACCCACCCAAACAAGCCAATTTCAAGTTAAGAACAGAGAGTCTTCCATTGAACAGCCTCTTTTTGGGGCAACAAAGTTTAATCCACTTACTTCCTTTACCAAACCGAAACATTCCAATTCACACACCTGATAAATACATGCTTAAGATTTCACATACTTTTTCTCCAGGTTCCGTGACAGAACTGAGGATGGTCCTTCACACAGAGCTCCGCTGGCTCTTTATAACCTTGCTTTCCCAGTCATTAAGCACCAGAGGAGAGGAGGAAAAGGAAGAATCATGAAGAATGAGGAACGGCAATGAGCAACTCCTTTCTCTGTCATTGAAATAACTTTCTAGGCCCAAGATGGAGCCTCTCTTGCCCGGGATGCCACGTGGGCCAACCGAAACAGATTTTCCCGTTCCCGTTAATGCTCTGCTTGACCAGAAACGCATCATGTGTAGCCAGTTAATCTCCAAACACCAAGCCAACCTGGGCCTAATCACCAAAACAAGGCTGACGACTGGCTCCAGCCAATCGGGTATTTTCTATCTGTCTCTACCTTGTCTTTTATTCTTCATCCTCTAAGAGCTTCCTGCCCTCCCCTCCATTTTGTAGTCCTCCCAAGGAGACTGTCCTGTTCATAAAATGTTACATTAAGCTTGTATGTATCATCTAAATTGTCATTCCTAATCATTTTTGGTTTTTTGTTTTTGTTTTTTTCAGTGAGCTGTTCCCTTATTTTATATCTCCCTTGAATCCTGGGGGGAGTCTTTGGAAAAATCTTTCCACATAATGTCTTCTCAGATGGAACTATGAGGAGGTTGGTTAAGAGAGTATAAATTATGAAAAAGAAAAATTACGATAAATGGTAAATAAGCCATTGAACTGTCTGTAATAACCATTCAAATGGAAGCATTTACATGCTTTAAAACATTGTCAGGCACTAACTGCTTTTGATCAACATGGAGTAACAGGGAGCAGATTTACCTTCTGTTAAACTTAAATACAAAATGGAGACCAGACTTGAGAATTCCCAGAGCAGAAAAGACCGTTTAAACCATGTTAAGCAAAACTAAATCCATCTTATTTCATGAACGTAAGCAAAACTTAAGTCATTTTTTGTAAATGCCTCTGACAATTACAAAAGAAACTTAAATCATCTTCCAAAAAATGGTATGAAATAATCCCTTTTATCCAATCTCCTGCCTTCTGGAAACCCCCGTTGTAATGACCAATCATTGTAAAGGGTAAACAGCTTCTTCATTTTCACTTTTTAGGCCAACGCGTGATTTCATGCCCCCGAGCTTCATGTCATTCTTTGAATTTGAAGGCTCTCAGCTTGCAAGTTGTTCTTATATGCACAACAAACCCTTCCAAATACTATTTATTGACTTGGTGGTTTTAATTTTGCTATTTCTGAATGTTTGGCAGTTTCCCGAATCAGAAGCGGGACCCAAAGAAGACCCCCCAACAATTCCAAGGCCAGGGGTGCCTGGGTGGCTCAGTCAGTTAAGCATCTGCCTTCAGCTCAGGTCATGATCCCAGGGTCCTGGGATCGAGTCCCACATCGGGCTCCCTGCTCAGCTAGGAGTCTGCTTCTCCCTCTCCCTCTGCCCCTCCCCCCCCACTTTCTCTCTCTGTCAAATAAACAAAAAAAATCTTAATAATAATAATAATTCTGAGTGTGCAAGCAGTGTGCAAGCAGGTTCCCTCTGCTGGTTCAGAGTCCCTTGAGTCCCCTGCTTTCTTACCCACGCTAGCATTTGAGGATTTCTCTTGGATCTGAGCTCGGCTTCCTTTATTCTGATTTCTCCACTTTTATTGCACATTCTTGTATTTTGTTTGTTGAGGCTTTTTGGGAAGTCACCCTACTTTGTTCAAAAGAGGGGGGAAAAACACGTGATTCCCTGTTTTCTGTAACAACTATTAAGAAACAGCGTCCCTCATAGTTAAGATGTCTTAGGGAATGTAAAGACAAAGATGGGTTCCACCTGCTCCACAGTTCTTTCTTCACTTTCCTCAAAAACTACTTCCTGTATGTGTGCTCACCCTGGACCAGGTTCTTCTGCCTTTTTGGAAAATGGGTGAACTTTTGGATAATTTAAAATTGTAGTGTCCACCTTGGGGAAACTTAAACTTAAGGCAAGATAATCCACCTGAAGGAGAATCCTTGAGAGAATCTCAAACCTTTGTGAGACTTTCAGAATACATACTTGGATTGGGTTGCAGAAGCTACCTAAAGACGAAATGACTCCAAAAATAGCTTCTTTAAAAGAATCCTCAAATAATTCAGGTGACCTTAACCTAGTCCATCTGCCAAAAACAAAATATGAGGGCGACTGGGTGGCTCAGTCATTAAGCGTCTGCCTTCGGCTCAGGTCATGATTTCAGGGTCCCGGGATCGAGCCCCGCATCGGGCTCCCTGCTCAGCGGGAAGCCTGCTTCTCCCTCTCCCTCTCCCCCTGCTTGTGTTCCTGCTCTTGCTGTGTCTCTGTCAAATAAATAAATAAAATCTTTTTTAAAAATATGGATCAAGCTATTCCTCTGAAATTTGTATTATTGTACCTGAAACATGGCTAAAATTTTTCAATGAAAGCTCTAAAATCTGTTGTGTCTATGTGTTTATGTACATCTATGTATGTAAATATATTATGTATATGTGGTATTTTTAAATAGTTCCACTTAATTGTCATAAAGAAAAATAAGCACTTATATCAATTGAGTATTCCTAAAACTCTCAGAAATATGGAAAGTAACCCGAGTACTTTGCATGATCTGAAATAATCTTTAATAAATGAAAGCTAGTTTAAGTTTGTTAGTTTAAGAAAAGCAGGCAAGTCTTCAGAGTTGTCAACATTAAGTATAATGCAAATATAAAGCTCTTTCTACCTGGATTTATTAGTCAAATAAGCTCATGCTATCTCTGTGTTATAAAATTGGTCAACAAGAAAAATAACTTGATGGTTAGCTCTTTGATGTCTAATCCAAGTACAACTTCTTAAAAAGGTAATTCAAATAGACATAAATAAGGTAAGTTTATGCCAAGTTAATTTAAATAATGGATATTCATTGAATATCTAGATCATTTCCAAGAAGGATAATACACAGAGACAATTGCTAAACATAGGTCTATTTACTTTTGAGTTTTTAATTTTTTACAGAGAGACAGAAGATTTTTGGGTCTATCAACAAATGTGTTACATCAAATCAAAACAAATGTACTATGAAAAACATATCTCTAAGAATTATACATTTTATAATTCGATATTTAGAAATTTGTTAACCTACTACAGGATGTAAATATGCGATGGTTCATAACTGCCTGATCCTAGTTTTCACCGTAGATGTCATTAACAGTTAAAATTAATATTACATATAACTACTAGAAACTGTTCTTATTAGAGCAAAGGGAAACTGCTGTATACAAGCTATGGGAAGAAAATGGGATGTATTTTTATATGAAGAATATGCAAGAAAGAAGATGTGTTTTTGTGAAGGAAAAAGACAGTAATGTTGTCTAAAATAAAATCACTAGTTGTTCCAGATTAAGAAAGGAAAAGACTAAGACAAGATCTAAATGGATATAAAATTGCAGAAAGCTTGTGGAAAAGAAATTTTATGTTATGAGGTCAAAGCTGGCTAAATTTAATTGATTTATTGAAAAGGATTTTTTTTAATAAGGCCAATAATGTGCCAATAAAAGATAAAGTTTCATTTCTTCTCTGTTCGAGCCATAAAATTTCTTAGATTATTGGTCCACTCTTCAGAAAAATGATAGAAGATTTTTCTTTATATTTACTGTAATCTGCCTAGGAAACAAGGATTCTTTGTCTTAGGAAAATATTTCCTGTGCTCCACCATTGCCTTTATCAAGTCTTAGATTACTTAGAAACACTGAGCCTTTTTTATTTTAAAAGAACTAAGGTGTTTTACAACTATGTAACTTTCTGTATTTGCCTATGAAATCGTTTAATTGCCACTTTAGTTGAGTGGATGACCAAGTATTGTTTCATAGTGACCTGTGATCCTATTTGGTCCAGTATTTTAAATCTTCAGACATTTTTAACAGACTTCCCCAAATCAAATTCTGAACGAAGTATTTTTGACTTTGAACAAACTGGAATTTTCCAGAGGGTTCCTGGAAGATCTCAAAAGAGTTTTGCTTTCACCTTATAAAAGAGAAATGTTAATTGATTTGGGCTTATTTGGTACATTAAATTTTATGGGAAACAATGTCAAATGAAAAGTAATGTTTAACCTTCTTAAATTATACTTACATATGTGTATATTGTTATTGTAAATGTTCTAGAAATTATATGAAGTCCCTAATAATCTGGCATGTCCTAGTATAATGTTATCAATTGTAATGCAAGTTATTATTTTACAATATTGTATATCACAAAAATACGGTTTGTTTCTCAATTGCATCATTTGCTTGGTGAACCCACACCACCTCTTTGCCCAGGACACTGTTAAGTCTTTTGTCACTCACAGTTACTAGCTTACTCTTGATTTTTGTCTAAAAACTTTTATAATCAACTATAGGCAGACATGCTTCATCTTCAAAGAGATTCATAGAAAAGACCCCGAGGAGAACTCTAGAATGCAGGGTTCTGTTAACCTTAAGAGAGTAACACTGTACTGGGTGAGAATTTCTAAAACTCTGATGGACAACTGGATTGACTCATAAGACTGCTAAGCCATGATCTAGCAAAACAAAAATTAATCACACGACATTGAGTGAACTGATGAAGATGATTATAACTGTGATTTCATTTAAATCACTTCTGGTTCTTTAAAGTTTTGTTTTCCAGATTGAATTGATGCCTTTTTTTCCTCTCTTTTAAGCTATCTTTAACTTATGACAATTTGATAAAGTATGCTTTTGTAAACAAAAGTTGAAACATTTACCTTTTCTACCAGAATCTCTCCAGAATTCAGGGACTCTTAGTAAATACTCTTGTTTTTCATGACAATATATGTATTTGCATATGTTCGGTAAGAATCTGTTCTCCTGGTAACTGGACACAATTAGATAAGTCTTTGGATGGCTTTGTAGCCTAAAGAGACTTTAAAGGTTTAACCTGAGATTTCTTATTACCACACAATTTTAAAACACGAAAGTTGACTTTATGGAGCCAATAAAGCAATAACTCTTGGTTATCACCACAGCTTTGCCTGAAATGTCATACTTGAAGATATGCATAGGATCATGATTCTTATTATATTTATAAAAATAATCAAGCCAAGTTTAATCAAAGTAGACTTATTTTAGGGGCGCCTGGGTGGCTCAGTCGTTAAGCGTCTGCCTTCGGCTCAGGTCATGATCTCAAGGTCCTGGGATCGAGCCCCGCATCGGGCTCCCTGCTTGGCAGGAAGGCTGCTTCTCCCTCTCCCACTCCCCCTGCTTGTGCTCCCTCTCTCGCTGTGTCTCTTTCTGTCAAATAAATGAATAAAATCTTTTAAAAAAAAAGTAGACTTATTTTACAAACAAACTAGTTTCATTAGAAATGATTAAAAATGAGATGACTAAAAACAAAATTGTGTATCATTGGAAAACTATAGTATATCCATTATCAAATTCTAGCTTTGTTAAGTGTCTTTCAAAGTTTTGTTATCTTCTTAAAACCTTTGGAGAAACCACCACAACAGCTCGTATATGGACAACCTTCATGTCTCTTGTTGGATGCGCTGATCAAGAAAGTTCAACAGAATACCAGATGATATCAAAGACAGTCAAACTACAAACCAGGAAAATCCCATCACATGAAAACTGCCATCCTCATTCCACCATCTAAAGATGTTTTGAACTCAAATCTAGGAATTTTCTCACCTGGATGCTTGCTGCACTGAAAAACTGAGTTTGGGATTTACTCCAACTATAACTTCTGTTTTTCTTTCATTTTCATAGAAATTTCTCCTTAAATTATTTGATTGCTCACATCAGACAGAGGTCTTATTTAGGTGAAAGCTTACCTACAACACTGTCTTATCAAATAAAGCATCCTCATATCCATCCTGTCCTAAGTAATCATGAGGATAAGTGAATGCTAACACACCAAGTTGTCTCTTTGTAAGCAAAAAACAAAACAAAACAAAAAACAAAAACAACAACAAAGCAGATTGACTTAAAAGGGCAAAAGCTCATTTTGATTTTAACCCATTTGAGTTATTTAGTTGGTTAAATCTTAGCCCCTGGAAATCTCAGCTCTGGATAATTTTTTTCAATCTTGACCATTATTCTCATTATAATCATCACATTAGCCTCTCTAGTGTGTTGTATCCTTTCAAGGGTTTTAAATGCCTTTTAGCAGCCACTCACACATCAAATGATACCCATCAGGATTAGACAACCTGGAAAAACTCAATGGTCTGACAACCCATGTCCATGATGATGGTACATCTGTTGGTAACAGCCACTACATGACCCTCTGTCCTAAGGACTCAACTAGAAGAAACAAGGAACATGAGACTCTTTGGCATCAACAGTGGGAACAGAGAGTAACACTGTAGTAATTGGCCATACTCTTCATCTATTGAGAGAATGACCGAAAGGGGGGAGTTGTTAAAATTAAATACAAAATGGAGGCTGGGCTTCAGAATTCCCTGAGCAGGAAAAAAAAAAAAAAAGCAAGCCACATAAACAAAACTAATCTTACTTTGTGAACATAAAACTTCACTTTTCTTGTAAATGTCTCTAACAATCATAAAAAAAAGTGTCATCTTCATAAAAATGGTATGAGATAATCACTTTTATTCAATCCCCTCTTGTCTAGAAACCCCCATTGCAATAACCGATCATTGTAAAGGGTAAACAATTCCTCATGTGTGCTTTTAAGCCACCCTGTAAGTTCATGCCCCAGAGCTTCATATCTATCAGTCTATGAATCTGAAGGCTCCCATTCTGGGAACTATTCTTATATGCACAATAGACTCTTACTAAATACTATTTATTGACTTATTTCTTAAACACTATTTATTTATTCATCTATTAAACTATTTATCTATTTAACATTATTGCTTGAATGTTGCTATTCCTGGATTTTTGATACCACCTACCTGCAGCAAGTAAAACACTAGACAAAATATGAAGCCTCAGACTCTAGTACTCAAATAATAAATTCCAGAAGTCTCATGGAGCAGAAGTAAAGATGAAAATAAATTGATGAAAAGGAACTCAAGATATACTGTTACGAGAGAAATAACTGTGATCGATGGCCTGATCCAGTGTCTGGCACATAGAGCTTAACAAGTAGGTGTTCATTGAGTCAGTTAAATTTAAAAGCTAACAAAAAGTGACAAAATTAAGCTTTCTTAATAACCATCAAAGTAGTACAATTAGATATAGATCAGAGTCATCACGGTATGGAGAGAAAATGATGGTGTGAGTCACAAGATAAACAGGTGGTTCAGAGGTAAGAGCCTATGTGAGTAATTTCCAGAAAAGTGGAAGGAAAGTCCCTGGTGAAAGGGATGACTGTAGAGGTCAAGAAGGCAGTGAGAGATCTGGAGAATCCATGAGTCAAAGATGGTTAAGTTTTAAAGCCAACAGATTAAAATCAGCCAAGAAAGATGGGGCAAGTGTAACTCTGAGCCCTTAAGTAAATTTCCTATTAAGAAAAGAGGTGGGGGGGGCATGGCAGGAATGTGTTTAAATATTTCAGAAATGAAAACACTTTAATAAATGAACAACTCCTTCAAAAAGCTAATAAGTCTCAGATGAGGTTAAAAAATAGAAAGGAATCTGAGGAATGGAAAATGATACTCCTCCCTGCACACCCTCCTCCTCAAGAAGGAAAGTTCCAAGACCAAGAAACACGCTCGCATCCACGGAGATGAAATCAAAACAATAAACAATGTTTTGTTTTTCACTTATCAGATGGGCAATTGTGTTAATTGGACACTATCAAGCACTGGTGAGGAAGTGGAGGGGAGTCCTTTGCTATATTGCTGGGGGGTGAGGTGTAACTGGTAGAGCCACACTAGAGAACCACGGACAGAATCCAGTAAGAGTGCAAATACCCATATTCCACAATTCAGGGATTCCATTTACTAATACACCTGAGAGAAGTTCCTCCATCTGTTCTCAAGGAAATGAAATGACGCAGTCTAGAGACACCTAGCAATACAGAATCATGTACGTGGCTTGTCCAAAGATGTACTTTGCAGTGTAGTTTGTAATAGTGGAAAATGGGAAATAAATGTCAATCGATAACTAAATATAAAAATAAAATGTGGTGTTTCAGGGCTCCTGGATGGTTCAGTCGGTTGGGCATCCGACTATTGATTTCAGCTGGGGTCATGGTCTCGGGGTCCTGGGATCGAGCCCTATGTGGGCTCCGCACTCATCAGGGAGTCTGCTTAAGGATTTTCTCTCTCCCTCTCCCTCTGCTCCTACCCCTGCTCACCCACATGGATGCGCACTCTCTAAAATAAATAAATCCTTTTTAAAAATGTGATGTATAATTTTATGATAGAATTCCAGCATAGCAGTTCAAACAACAAGCTCTACATACACCAACAAGATTGGATTTTTTAAAAAACACAGAATTTTCAAATAAAATGTGTAGCATGCTACATGAAGTATGACATCATGCATATAAATTTATAATTACAAAAATCCTACTGTTTACAGTTTAAGAATGATAGGCATGTATGTAAAAGCATAAGCAAGAGATGAGAAAAGCACCAAACTCATGATAGTGGGTGCTTCAGGGAAGTCTGAGAAAGGTAACGAGTGTTGGTTAAGAGACCTTTAACTCTGTGATATTTCATTTCTTTAAAAAAAGAGAAGGGATGAAAATGTCAACAGTTACTAATTCTCGGTTGTGTGAATATGTGTTTATCATATCTGTATTCCTTTCCATTCAAAAAATGTTTCAAAAGTGAAAGCCATATAAGGCAACTTATAATGAAAAGAAAGAGAAAAAAACCCAGAATCATTTTGGGATAAGAATTCATGAAGCTGTTCAACTGGTTTTGAGAACAGTTTAGATCTAGAGCCAGAGTATGATCTTAACCTAGATAGAAAGTATGGAATTTTTTTACAAGTATGAATAAAGCAGAAAAAACCCCACAATATCTGGCTTAAATGAGGTATATTTAGAAGCATATACCTATTTTCCCTTTGGATATAGTGGGAAACCTGCTATAAATCCTAGTTCATCCCCTAGTGCTCAGGGTTCCCTCCCCTTTCGTGTTCTCAAGGAAATTTCTGTTTCTCCTTCTCCTCTTCCCATCACCCATCATGATCCTTAACCCCCTACATGGGATCATTTCTGTCAACCCACAAACATTCCTGTGTGTCCTCCTTTCAGAAAGTGCTCCCTTGACTCCAACTGGTCCTCTGGCAACTGGCCCCATTTCTCTCTTCCTCTCATAGCCATTTTAAGCTTTTCTGAGCTTACTGTCTTTACCTTCTCACCTCCTATTCACTCATCCATGACTCCAGTGACTCATCCCTAACCTGCCACTAGAATGTTCTCATTGCTAAACCTCAGTGAACACTTCTGTGTCTCCATCATACCAACCTTCCCTGGCTCCATTCTCCCTGAAAAGGTCTCATTCAGTCTGGTGTCTTAAACCTCCCCCCCGCCATATGCTGATAATGACCAGTTTATTTTCAGTCCAAGCTTTTCTCTTCCATATTTGCTTATGTGGAACTGTAAACTTTAAGTTTCTACTTGATATCTAGTAGGGGTCTTAATTTTAACAGGTCAAGAAAAGAAATTCTTGATTCCCTGGCCCCAGACTCTTCACCATCCCCCCCCCATATTATCTCCAGGTGCACAATTCCCAAAACTGCTTAAGCAGGCTTGATTCTTCCCTTTTGATATACCCCATGCTCATCACCTCTGTAACTTTGGTCCTATGTTTCCAGAATCTGTCTAGATTCCCTTTGCTTCCTTCCATCCCTTCTAGCCCCATCCTGGTCCAAGCCACCCTTATTTCTGCTCAGACCATGACAAAGGTTCTCTGACTTGTGTTCGGACTTTCACTCTTGCCCTCTACAATCTATCCACTATCCACATCACAGACAGACAGATCTTTTCAAAATACAAATCATGTTACTCCAAACCCTAAATCTTTCAATGCTTCCCATTAACGTGAGAATAAATTCTGAAATCCTTAAAATGGCCTACAAGACCCTGCGTGATCTAGGGACAAATTCCCTTCCCAACTTCAGCATGTCCCACCTCTTAACCTCACTTGCCATGCTTGAACCACAATATCTTTTCTATTCATCGATGGCAAAAATCTCTCACCTCCTTTGCATCAGCCATAGATTCTGCATGGTTGGCCCTCTCGTAGGTCTTCCCATAACTGGCTTTGCTGTATCTTTCCTATCTTAGAAGAAGTAGCACCTCCATGGAGACCACGTGTACCTAATGTGTGCACTCTACCTTCCCTGAGATTCCTAAAGATTGTGACTTGTTTTTTTTTTGTAACTGAATCAGATGATACTGCATTCAAGTGAACAGGATAAAGAGAGGCCAGAGGGACACAAATTGTTGGGAGCAATAGTTCTCAACCCTGACTGTGCATTAGATGCAAGATTCCCCCAGACCAACTGAACCAGGATCTCTGAAAGTAGAGCAAGGGAGTCAATCTTTTTATGACCTGTTCCTCTGCCCTAGACAGGTCGAACCCGTGCAATCAGAGCTGAGGGTCACTGGCTTATGAAGATCACAGGTTTCCCAATTCTCTCCCTTTTGATCAATTGTATGGTCTTCAGCCTCTGCATGTTCTAAGTCACCTTAGGAACAATTTTAAATATCAGTTCCCAAGTCATATCCCACAGGTGAACCAGAAGCCCTGAAGATGCTTCCCAGGCACTGGTATTTCAAACCCATCGCCCAGGTGATTGTAACAGGCAACCATGGTTGAGAACCACTGGCCTAAAAGGTAGCATCATTGGTAAAAATATCTTTTGCTTAGTGGTTGTTTGGAGATGTTCCATCATAAGTTTATCCTCCTGGAGCACACAGAACGCAGAGGTGAGAGACATTCCACTCAACATCCACGCTCATTCTGTAATGGAATCCTTTTCCTCCTCCAACATCCAGATCTAACATCAGAGACCTTCTTTTTTTGGCTCTGGAAAAAACAAAACTGTAACCTTACGTATACCCTCTCTACCATCTCTACCTGAAGTTTTCAGCAAAAGTTTCCTTGTACATGGATGGCTGCTTCTGCTGCCTCAGCTAAATTGTACATTGAAGGGGACCCTGCAGGAAATGGTTAACTCAGCAGGCCCAGGATGCTCAAGCCCGGCACATACCAGAGAGAAGCATATCCTTAACGACTGGCCCTGGACTGGCTCCTAGGAGATGTCTTTCGAGCCTTGGAATATCCTGCTTGAGGAGAGTGTTTTGCATGTCTGAGGCCTTGGGCACCTTATCAGTTTGCCCAGATAGTTTTTGCCAACATATGACTTATGGCAAATGCTGGTTTTTGTGTGTCGGAGACCCCCAGCCATGCTATATCAGTTTGACCTCTAGGGGGCAGGAGATAGACCGAGTAGCTGAGGTCACACAGGTGCCATACGCTATATGACTGACCCCTAATAGCACACGCGGACACCAAGGCTCAGGTAAGGTTGCCTGCAGGGCAACCCGTGACACAGGTTGTCACACGTCATTGCTGGGAGAGCTAAGCTACTCCCTGTAGCCCTCCGTGCAGAGGGCACCCCTGGAAGCTAGTACTGGTTTTCCTAAACTTTGCCCCTGTACTTTTTCTCCTTTGCTGATTTTGAGCTGCATCCTTTCTCTGCAATACACCGCAAATGAGAGTACAAGAGCTTTTCTGAGCTCTCTGAGTCCTTCTCGTGAATCATGAAGCCTGAGACTGATCCTGAGAACCTCTGAGAGAGGGACATAAAGATATTCCTCCTTTCAGCCAGGCGGCCCTCTGAAAGTTTGTTCTTTAACTGGTTATTCATTACTTAGAAAATACTTGACTCAGAGAAACAATGATACAGAGTGGTTGGCTTCTCGGTAGCTAACAAAACCACCCTCCTTTAAGTCATCATGAAGTAGAAATTAATTTAGAACAGGCTTATTTTCTTCATTGCCTCATTTGACTATTACCACTGCTGACTTTGCCTCGTGTTTTCACAATCCTTACACAGCATTCCTTAAAAAAAAAAAAAAGTTTTTTGACCACACCAAGGATGAACAAAGCAATGCTGGCAAGTTGGTCTGGGACCCTAAGCTTCTTTTTAATTTTACTTATAACATGATTTCCTGGGGAAAATACATTCTGTGGCAGACAGGGAGAAAGGAATACAACAGGTCAAGGAACTCATACCTCCAAACAGCTCCTCCCACTACCAGTTAGTTACTACTAGTCACCCTGTACCCATCAAAAAGCCACTGGCTTGCTTTGGGTGCAGGTCTGTGATGCCAGCCACCAATGCTGTGGACTGCCAGGTCTTACCCTGTCCACTGGTAAAGACCACCAGTGAGCAAAAAACAGAACTGCTTCACCACATCTGTCTTCTTTTTACCTCCAAAGCATACTCCTTTCTCCCCAGTGCGGGGTGGGTCTGGATCAGTCATTTTTATATGCGGTCATTTTCTGTACAGGTCACATACATGAAACTCAGATTTACACTGAACTACATTTCAAACTCAACCTAATTTCAGAATAGGTAATTCATATCAATGCCTTCTGAGGGCTTTTCTTGAAATTAATCCACTATCCTAAAGAGAACTGAAGTTCAGGTCCAGCACATGAGGTATGTATGAAGTTCTCGAAGGCCGTCAAATGGCAACTCCTCAAGTTTCCCTTTCATTCCCCTTTAGCAGCACCACTCAGGACTCCTATGAGTTCATAGCCTAGTCAAAGATATTTTTCCCACTCATGACTGTAATAGAAGAAGAGAACAGAGTGATGCACTTCGAACATGGAAGGAGGGACCTTAAGCCAAGGAATAGAGGCAGCTGCTAGAAGCCAAAAGAGAAAGGGAGACCTATTGTCCCCTCACAGCTTCCGAAGGAACCAGCCTTGTGACATCTTTGACTTTAGCCAGTGAGACTGATTTCAGGCTTCTGACTTCCACAGCCTCATGAAAATAAATCTATTGTGCTGTAAGCCGCTCAGTTTGTAGTCGTTCATTATGGCAACAACAGAAAACTAATACGTCATATTTATGGACCCAAAGCTTCTTCTCTATGGAAAGAAGCATTCAATTCTGTTCACTACTGGGGTTGGAGGGAGCTCTGAAAAGATGTAGATTAAATTCATTCAAAGGCTCTTTTACACATAGCCTGGCTTTCAGAGGGCTTCTCTTAATTTAGAGGTAAAAGATCACAGGAAGGAAAAAATAGCATTTGGTAAATTTTTAAAATTATAACTTATCCTAAAGATATTTGCCATGGCTAGAGACAGTCTTTGTGGGGGCAATTGGCCTTTAAATAGAGAAAATAATGATCCAAGTTTCAGATTCCTGCATTAGGGTTTATTACATGTAATGTCTGGGTTATATTAAACTCCTGGAAATCAGGGTTTATAATGGAATGGCTGACAGACCCTTAACTTTAATAGCCTTTCCAAGTACTGCAATGGTGAGCATTACTTTTTAATGTCCTAAAATGATGGTTAAAACACTACAGAATTTTCTCAAGACAGATAAGCAGGTGTTCAAGAGAGCAGGACTATTTAAACTTCATTGATTTATGGTCTATCTCATATTGAAGGCCAAAAGTTTTATTGAATTCCCACAATAGATACCCTGAACTTAATTTTCCAAAATTGTAGGACTATTTCAGCATCCCCCATATGTATTAATTTCTTCATTTGAACTCTCGTGCTTCTGTGTTTTTAAAGTTACCAGGCATAATGAAACAGAAGCCACAGCCAAACGTAGAATAAGTTATTCCATGTTTTCTTTTTATTGGTTGACTTTTTCAAGTACATTGTGTATAATAAAACCCAATGCATAGCCACTAAATCATATAATCTAGGAACACAAGCCCCTAACCAATCATTTAATCTGCAGATTATTTCTGTCACTCTTTCGAATTGTGAATATGACCTAGCTTCTTATTTAGCATGAATGAATGTCAAGGCATATGTCATAACCCCTTCCTTCTCCAGCTGCCCGTTCAACCCACCCCTGACCAATATCTCCAATCTTTATGCTGCCTGACAGAAAGCAAAGTGGCCATCAGGAAAGCCTCCATACACTATCAAACATTTTATAAGATGTGTTAGCATTTTCTGCTGGTTTACATAAAAATCAATACTCTTATAACTGTAGGACCCAGCCCTAGTGATTTAGTGAAAGTGATATTTACTGTGGAATAAAACAGAAATACCAGTAGCTCTCACAACCAAATTACATTAGAGAAAGCGAGAAGCAAAATAATTACTATTATTTAGACATGCGGATACCAAAGCATCCGATATCCCAACTTAGCTTTAGTACTGACTGTAATCGCAACAAATTCCTTTTCTGGAAAAATGGCTGGAAGGTGAGGCAGGCTGTGTTTGGAGAGGTACATGGCTCATAGGGCCTTCACTCCTTTGCTTTTGTCTACATTTCCATGACTCAGATTGAGAAAATAAAGGTGTTAGAACCATACCAAGAATAAAGTGGTCATGCAGTCAAGGATATTGTAACCATGTAATCATACTGTAATCATGATATTGTAATCAGACAGTAGCTACACTTGTGGTGGCCATAGCATCATGTAGAAACCTGTCAAATCACTAAACTGTACACCTGAAACCAATGTAATGTTGTGTGTCAATTCTACTCAAAAAAAAAAGAATAAAATGGCAATAATTGATCAAAAAATGGAAAACTTAGCCAGGAGCAGTTCAGGAAACCTTAGAACACAGCTTAATCAACTTATCTATGTAATGTCTACCTGTGTGAACAGATTTGTAACAATTCAAGAAAATTGCCAAAGACGTGTCCCTTTAAAAATAAATATCAACATAAAGTTGTTTAAAAATGATACACTCAGTGCCAGAGTGCACTTTGATACTCTTTTGACAAAATCATTTATAATATTTACTCATAATCAATCTGTTTCATTGAAATTTCTCAGAATTCATTCAATTCCAAGAACCAAGCAGCTGGATAGAAAGGGAAGCCTCAATTTTTGAACAAATAAGAAAAGTTACATAAAACTGTATAACTTTCTTCTTGGTCAGATCATAAAATATAAAGATGGTTAATTTATACACACTGTTACTCATTATTGTTTATAAGGTTCTGTGTCTGGTTTGTCTAAAAATATCATGCACCACGAGTAACATCAAACTGAACTGTCCTCCCCTAAGCTTATGTTCCAATCTGCCTACAGTGAAAGGTATGTTTCCAGCACAGTGAGAAGCCCACAGGTACCGGGAGCTGGAATTCTACCCCTCTGCTTCCTCATCTTCTGTTATCGGAAAACTCTGCAAGAGAGCCAAAAGCATTTGTCACCTAACAATATTCACTGTGCCCCAAATTTTACACCATAACACCCCTCTCTTCTACAGGCAATTTCAATAGTCAACTGTGCTAAAATAATCCTACACTCTGAAAATTGTGCTTAGATACTTGCGAACAATAGTTTTCCAACTTAGTAAACCTTCAATATGCTTTTCCTCTCGAGTGAAATTTCAGACCTTGACCATATAAGTCTCATTGTTTTAACTTCAGTGTGGAATTACTGGGGATGGGAGAAGGGCTACCTTGCTTTTTCACTTTAAAAATATATAGGAGAAAACAATGAATAGCCACACTTGCAATTTATCTAATTTGAAGAAGTCAGACAATTATGCAATACTTCTAAAACTAAATGCTGACTTTATATGCATATGCTTTTGAAGTTTATAAGTATATTGTCTCAGATGATCCACATTAATAAAAGTAAATCTTAATAGCAAGTATGCAACAGGGAAGACTTTCTTCTTTGGTATCCCTAACTAGTGTTTTCAAGATAAAGAAAAGATAGATATAACAAAAGAAAGAATGAAAGAACGGAAGGAAGGAAGGAAGGAAGGAAGGAAGGAAGGAAGGAAGGAAGGAAGGAAGGAAGGAAGGAAGGAA